>NC_057725.1:20395102-20443067 GCF_004010195.1 Chiloscyllium plagiosum | reverse complement strand
TGGACAGGGTTCGGGGGCGGTGGGTGGTGTTGGATGGCATTGGGGGCAGGGGGGCTCACGCGTTTTGTGCTGGGGGCAGGGGACAGTGTTGGGTGGGGGCTTGCGCGATGTGCTGCTGCAGTATCCTGAGTGGGAGCAGACTTTAAAAACTCTGAGCTCCAGAGGAAAGGCATTTAATCGATTAACTGAATAATCGATTATCTGAATGAAATACCACCTGCCCATCTCGTTCAGATAATCGAGGTTCCCCTGTAGTGGGTAGGGAGGCAGGGGAAAGGAGAGTGCTACAGTTACTATGGGGGAGAGAATGGAGAGCAATGCTACAGCTAGTGGGGTGTGAGAGAGAGAGAGAGGAAGGTGCTGCAGCCGGTGGAGGGATTAGGCACGAGTGAGGAAAGTATGCTGCAGCTGAGGGAAGGGATGTGATGAGGGTGCTGCAGCTATTTATGGCACTGCTGGGAGGCTTGTCGGTAGTGCTGGATTGTGGACTTTGCTGCTGGGATGGGGTTGCTTCTTTTGGGAGGTGTGGGTATGAGGTGGGGTGGGGAGATGAGGAACCTGGAGTTTTCTCTGTTGGATCACTGCAGTGAGAAACATCAGGGTTGGTGATGAGGGTTTGTCCATTCAAGGCCTAAAAAATAACAGGGACTCAATTTGTAGGATTGTAATAACTTCAGGATAAAAAGGGAACGTTGATGTGGGACAAAATACTTTGTTAGATTAAACTGACCTAAAATAAGTGGGAGCCACTGGAAACAGTTATTGTTTCTGCATCTTCCCAAAGAGATGTGAATCCTGGAGTGATTAAATCTTTCAGAGTAACGAGCTGTTTTAAAAAATTCTCAAGGTCAGGTTCGTAGGAGAGTAGTCTGACACAGAACAAACGACCAAGAGGCGAGTCTGCTAGAATATGAGCATTTTATTCCCCGCAGCGTCGCCACAACCAGGTCTCATACTTACAACGGGTCTGGCTTATACTCACTCTACATGTTACCGGAACTGGGAGCCGTCAGTTCTCGTAGAGCGGTTGCCAACAACCCACGCTCGGCGGTTAAACGCAACCCCGGAGCAGACTCACCGAACTGGAGACTTTTCCAGCTGATATACTCTTTTCCAGATATAAACATTCATGTGAACAGCAGAGCAAGGCTAAAAAACACATTCCATTCTGGTTACATACAGATAAGAAGATTCACACGGGGAGGTGTGTAATAAGATTCACACGGGACTAAGCAACACCTCCATTCCGGTTAGATTCACACATGTATTGGGACATAATTTTTAACCGTTTCACCACACGAGCATGCAGCATAGGTAGGAAAGTGGTATAGAAGTGTATACCAGACATGATTAAACTGATGGGCTCTTGTTGCAAACCTTATTATTTTCATGATTCAGCTGTTCCGAATGTTTGCAGGAATTCTTAAAATTTGTGCATGAAATGTGGGGCATCACTGGTTAGACCAGCACCTGTGCCCATTCCTTAATTGCTCTTGAAAACGTGATTGTGAGCTGTCTTGGACTGTTCCAGTTATGTGGTTATGGGTACATAAACAATGATGTTAGGAAGCGAATTTCCAGATTATGATCCAGCAAAGAGAAGGAATGGTGATATAATTCCAAGTTAGGATGGTGTGGGGCAAGAGGAACTTTTAGGTAGTGAGGATCGCATGTATTTCTAAGTATAGGTTTCTGGGTTTGGAAAGTGCAGATGAAGGACACTTGGTGAGGTGTAGCAGTGAATCTTACAATGCTGCCACTGTGCATCTGTAATTAGGGTGTAACTGTTGAAGATGGTAGAATAGGGTGGTGTTGACCTTGTTGGAGCTGCACTCATCCAGGCAATGGAGAGTAAAGTATTCCATCATACTCTTAACTTGTGCCTTGTAGATTATGAACAAGCTTGAGAGAGTTGGGAGGTGATTTATTTGTTGTAGAATTCCCAATCTCTGACCTGCTATAGTCGCCAAAGTATTAATATGTCTGTGTAATGTGGTTAAGTGAAGTTCAAATGGCTGAATTGTTTCTCATTCAATCATCTTCGCTAAAGTGGAATGTTTGAGTTAATAAACTTGCTGGTTGTGAGACTGTTATGAAATTGCTGTCCGTCTTCATCTATTTTACAATGCTTCTGCAGTATTTAATTGTGAAGTAATTTAGAATGTCATGTTGCTAAATATTGTACTTTGTTTTATGTAATGATGCATTACTATCATGTTAGAACTATCCAGTAGATGGTAATTATAGTTTATGGCAATTTATGACTTTAGAGTTATCTTCAGCTCTGTCTGCCTGACAAAGTTGAGTAAAATGAATCCTGTGTTTAACTTCATCTGATTTGCTAAGACCGTTGGAGCCTGTGATGATACCCGTCTCATTGCTGTGCAAAAAATATGAAGTATAGTTCTGCTATTTCTCTGCTGCTCTATATCTGATATACCTATTGTTTATTGTGATTTTACTTTACCTTGTCTTAATGTTTACTTCAGTGAGTTTTAGATTTCCACACTCCTTTAAGCTCCAATTATTCCACCTTTGGGTGAACCTTCCCCTTTATTAAAACCTTGATCATTTTAAATGTTTCATTTCAATCCTCTGTGGATGTTCTGTACTCATGGAAATGAAAGCTTGGACTACTCAACCAGTCCCCTCGATTTAACCTCTGTATTATCCTGAGAAATCTATTCTGCACCTCCTCCAATGAATATACATCCATTCTAAGATGTTCTTTGTAAAGAGCGTTGTGTAATATTAATGTAATCATCATACCTTTCCATTCCATATTTCCTTAAGTAAAGGTTAATATTCCATTATACTCTGAAATGAGTTTTTGACCCCCTCCAGCAGTTTGCAATTTCCATTCATGAGAACATGAATCTCCATGCTCTGCCACTACTCACTTGGAAAATAGCGATTCCTCCATTGTAATTCTTCTGGGTGAACTGTCACTTTTTCCGCATAGAACTGTTTGTCACGGTTTGGGCAAACTATCAAAGTCCCTTTGCAATGTTTCACTGCTGTCTCCAGTAATTACTGTGCCACCTAACATAATCATCAAACTTAGATTTTGAATGCCTGATTCAACTTAAATCACTGATAAAGATTAGATTAGATTACTTACAGTGTGGAAACAGGCCCTTCGGCCAACAAGTCAGCACTGACCCTCTGGAGAGCAACCCACCCAGACCCATTCCTCTGCATTTACCCCATCACCTAACACTACGGGCAATTTAGCATGACCAATTCACCTAACCTGCACATTTTTGGACTGTGGGAGGAAACCGGAGCACCCGGAGGAAACCCACGCAGACACTGGGAGAATGTGCAAACTCCACGCAGAGAGTCGCCTGAGGCGGGAATTGAACCCCTGTCTCTGGCACTGTGAGGCAGCAGTGGCTAACCACTGTGCCGCTCAAATATCCTGAAAAACTGGCGGCACCTCTATTCAATTCCTGCAGAAAGGCTATGCTCGAAACATTGATTCTCTTGCTCCTCGGATGCTGCTGGACCTGCTCTGCTTTTTCCAGTGCCACGCTTTATCAACTCTGACTCTCCAGCATCTGCAGTCCTCATTTTGTCCTAATTATAGGCTTTGTCCATTCTGCGAGCCTATCTTTGTTGCCTCTCTTCTGAATACATCATTGGGAAAATTAATAAATATATAAAAATCCTTAATAAAGAACTTTAGGCAATACTATTATTCACCCTCCAGTCTGAAACATAACTGTTTACTATGACTCACTGTTTTCTGTTAAGTAATTTTATTTCTTTTAATCTAAGCTGACACTGACCTTCGTATGCCTGAGCCTGATTTTTGTTAACCAGTCTTTGTGTTAGTTTGTCAAACATATTCTTGAAATCCATATAAACAGCACCATATTCTCTTTGAGCTTCTGCTTTGCATCATCAAATAATTCAAATAGATTAGACGAGCACTACTATAACCTGTAATGCCTCTCCTTAATTAAGTCATGCCTGTTCAAAGATTGCTAATTTTTTTGATTTTAAAAACTTTATCCTAGACTAATGTCTTGGCCTGTTGTATCAATTAGGAATGTCCTTTCACTCTTTCTTGTCACATTTGCCCTCTTCAGTCTTCTGGCATCTCCACCCCTTAATCTAGAGAAGAGTGAAAGATTGTGGCAAGCCCATTGGCTATTTACCCATTTCTTTTAAAATTTTGGATGCAAACCACAAGAACCAAGTGACTTACATGACCGAAGTACAGGTAACCTTTACGTTATCACCTCCGTTTCAATTTTCACACTGTGCTTCTACCTATATTTTGTCAGCATCCTCTTTCTCAGTACACACTGATACAAAATATTATCAAGTATTCTAATCTTACCCTCCACTATAAGCATATTAATACCCTTTTTGTTTCCAGGTGAATTCTCAAGTCTTGCACCCTAACTATTTAAGTCCTTTTCATAGTCATGCAGCACGGAAACAAACCCTTCATTTCAACCAATCCATGCCGAACGTAATCCCACCTGCCTGCTCCTGGCTCATATCCCTCCAAACTCTCCCCATTCATGTATCTATCCAAATGTCTTTTAAACATTGTAGGTGAACCCACATCTACCACTTTCTCAAGAAAGTTCATTC
Organism: Chiloscyllium plagiosum; assembly: GCF_004010195.1. Taxonomy (NCBI): domain Eukaryota; kingdom Metazoa; phylum Chordata; class Chondrichthyes; order Orectolobiformes; family Hemiscylliidae; genus Chiloscyllium; species Chiloscyllium plagiosum. Next base: position 20,438,459 of record NC_057725.1, on the reverse strand, counting down.
CACACACGAACGACTCTGTGTTAAAAAAATGTCGCTCATGTCTTTTTTAAACCCCTCTTCTCAACATAAAAATGTGCCCTAGTCTTGAAATCCCTGATTCTAGACTATTACCATTAAAGACAATTACCATTAACTCTACCTATACCTCTCATTATTTTATAAATTTCTGAGATTACCTCAAAACTCCTACATATCAGTGAAAAAAAGTCCCAGCCTATCCAACCTTTCTTTGTAGCTCGAACCTTCCATACCCAGCAACATCCTGGTAAATCTTTTCTGAACCCTCTCCAGCTTAATAATATCCTTGCTGTAACTGGGTGACCAATATTGAACACAGTATTGCAGAAGAGGCCTCACCAATGTCCTGTAGAACCACAACATGACTTCTCAACTCTTATACTCAAAAAGGACTGAGCAACAAAGGCACATGTGCCAAATGCCTTTTTAACCAGCCTGTCGACATGTGACTCAAACTTCAAAGAATTCTGTCCCTGTACCCTATGTCCCTCTGTTCTATAATGCTACCCAAGGCCCTATCATTAATTGTATAAGCCCTACCCTTGTGTGTTGTACCAAAATGCAACACCTTACATTTATTTAGATTTAACTCCATCTGCCATTTTTCAGCCATTGACCCATTTGATCAAGATCCCTTTCATGTTATTCTATTCTATTCTCATTTTTTTCCCCTAGGGTAACTGTGAATTAATTGTTTCTTGATGAGCTAACAGTTTCTGAGGGAAATGGAAATATCAGTCTGAGTTCTAAAAGAGATTTGATAGCGAACCATATATTAGACCTGCCAGAAACATTGTAGCCCACAGAGTAAAAGGAAAATGCTGGCATGAATACCAAGTTAATAAAAGCAAATTAATGCAGAGATTGGAAATCTTAAATAAAAATCAAAAGTGCTGGAAATGTTCACTTTAGGAAAGACAAACTTTGAAGATGCAGAAAATTTACTCAATTGATTCAGGGGTAAGAAATTTCAATTATAAAGGCTGGAGAAACTGGGCATATTCTCTTTACAGAAGATTGAGTCAAGGTTTAATATATTTGATATAGTTATGCCAGGTCTAGACAGAATAGATAGAGAAAATGTTCCCTTGATGCTAGAATTGAGAAGGAGAAGACACCAATTTAAAGTGACATGTAGACATGAAGGAAAACATTTCTACTTGGTGACTGATTAAGTTCTGTAATGGACAGCCTGTGTCCAATCATGGCTATCAAAAGAGCATTGGATAAGTATATGAAGAGAAAATAAAATGAAGGACTATAAGGATAGATTGGAGCTTTGGGTCTGGTTGTAGAGGTCTTGCACAGACACAACTGGCTGAATGTCGCCTGTGCCATATGTTGTCACCTATCTATATGACCCCCAAATAGACTACTAACTCCTTTAAAATAAATTAATTTCCAGGCAACAAATGGAAATGTCTAAATGACAAAGCATATGTCAGGTATAGACAGGAGAGATTGAATGAATCCTTAGAGTATAAAGGCAGTAGGAGTATACTTAAGAGGGAAATAAAGAGGGCATAAAGGGGACATGAGAGAGCTTTGGCAAATAGGGTTAAGGAGAATCCAAAGGGATTTTATAAGTACATTAAGGAAAAAAGAGTAACTCTGGAGAGAATTGGGCCCCTCAAAGATCAGCCAGGCAGCCTATGTGTGGAGCTGCAGGAGATAGAGGAGATACTAAACAAGTATTTTGCATCAGTGTTTACTGTGGAGAAGGACATGGAAGATATAGAATGTGGGGAAATAGGTGATGACATCTCGAAAATTGTCCATATTACAGAGGAGGTGGTGCTGGATGTCTTGAATCGCATAAAAGTGGATAAATCCCCAGGACCTGATCAGGTATAGCCTAGAACTCTATGGGAAGTTAAGGAAGTGATTGCTGGACCCTTTGCTGAGATATTTGTATCATTGATAGTCACAGGTGAGGTGCCAGAAGACTGGAGGTTAGCTAACATGGTACCACTATTTAAGGTGGTAAGGACAAGCCAGGGAACTATAGACTGGTGAGCCTGCCATTGGTAGTGGGCAAGTTGTCAGAGGGATTCCTGAGGCACAGGATTTACATGTATTTGTAAAGGAGGAGAAAGTGAGGACTGCAGATGCTGGAGATCAGAGCTTAAAAATGTGTTGCTGGAAAAGCGCAGCAGGTCAGGCAGCATCCAAGGAGCAGGAGAATCGACGTTTCAGGCATAAGCCCTTCTTCAGGAAAGGTTGTCAGCATGGCTTTGTGCATGGGGAATCATGTCTCACGAACCTGACTGAATGTTTTGAAGTAACAAAGAGGATTGATGAGGGCAGAGTGGTAGACATGATCTGTGTGGACTTCAGTAAGGCATTTGACAAAGTTCCTCATGGGACACTGGTTTGCAAGGTTAGAACAAAATGGAATACAGGGAGAACTAGCCATTTGGATACAGAACTGGCTTGAAGGTCAAAGACAGAGGGTGGTCGTGGAGGGTTGCTTTTCAGACTGGATGCATGTACCAGTGGTGTGCCACAAGGATCTGTGCTGGGTCCATTGCTTTTCATTATTTATATAAATGATTTTGATGTTTATAAAGTCATGAAGGGCATGGATAGGGTAAATAGACAAGAACTTTTCCCTGGGTTTGGGGAGTCCAGAACACGAGGGCATAGATTTAGGGTGACGGGGAAAGATATAAAAGGGACCAAAGGGACAATGTTTTCACACAGGATGGTGAATGTATGGAATGAGCTGCCAGAGGAAGTGGTAGAGGCTTCAAAGGGTATGTTTCCGTGCTGTAAATCTCTAGGACTTGGTTTAGATCTTGAGACTTTTACAGTAGCAAACAAAACTCAACATAGGGGCAGCATGGTGGCTCAGTGGTCAGCATTGCTGCCTCACAGCACCAGGGACCTAGGTTCGATTCCAGCCTCGGGCAACTGTCTGTGTGGAGTTTGCACATTCTCCCCGTGTCTGCGTGGGTTTCTTCCCATAATCCAAAGATGTGTAGGTCAGTTGAATTTTCTATGCAAAATTGCTCATAGTGTTAGGTGCATTAGTCAAAGGGAAATGGGTCTGGGTGGGTTACTCTTCGGAGGGTCTGTGTGGACTGGTTAGGCCGAAGGGCCTGTTTCCACACTGGGGAGTCTAATCTAATCTAATCTAAATCAAACGTTACTTAGTAGTTAGCTAATACATCAATCTAAACTAAAATTACACTTTCACATGAACTAATGTAATTGCAATATATTTTATGAGCCCTTTTGATGTGCACCACACATCTGGCAGAAATTTGGCATTTTGGTCACTGGTCCAAACTATCACCTGGATCTCCTCACTTTTCCCCTAACACATTAGGTTGCTATGTTCTGGATTCACCTCAATTACTCCTTGTGTTTTCAACATCCAAGAGTCCTGTCTATTCTGTTCCTTGTTTCCTAAACAGAAAATAATCTCATGCTAGCATCCTGCTTGATTGTGAACAGAAGAAGGTCTGTTGTTTCACTGCTTGTTATAAAGCAAAGTTAAAAATCACACAAGACCACATTATAGATCAGCAGGTTTATTTGGAAGCACTAGCTTTCGGAGCACTGCTCCTTCATCAGGTGGTTGTATAAAGCAGCTATCCTTTTTCCATGGGATACCATGTAAAGAAGTTCAGAATGTAACTTGATATTTCAGTAGGTTTCTGTTTGAGACCCCCCCCCAAAAAAAGGACAACCTGAATACATGGGCTATTAAGTGTTAAGATTTCATCAGCCTTTCAGAATGTTCTGATTACATTATATTACAGTGCACATTTTATAATGTGGCATGGTGGCTCAGTGATTAGCACTGCTACCTCACAGCACCAGGGACCCGAGTTCAATCCCTGCATCGGGCAGCTGTCTGTGTGGAGTTTGCACATTCTCCTTGTGTCTACGTGGGTTTCTTCCGGGTGCTCCGGTTTCCTCCCAAAGTCCAAAGATGTGCAGGTCAGGTGAATTGGCCATGCTAAATTGCCCGTAGTGTTAGGGGCATCATTCAGGGTGAATGGGTCTGGGTGGGTTGCTCTACAGAGGGTCAGTGTGGGCTTGTTGGGCCGAATGGCCTGTTTCCACACTGTAGGGGATCTAATCCAAAAAAGCAGTCTTGAAACTCCTACTGTTCATGTCATCATTCTTTGATTCTATAGATACTGGGGCAACTCTGTTCCTGATACAATGCTGTGGAATTTTTGAACATCGAAGTATGCAGGCAAACAAGGCCTTGCTTTAACGTCTGTCAGGAAAACCTCTGATGCAGCACTCCCCTCAGCATAAAGTGGACACAATATTTTTATAATGTAGCTTCAACATATAATTTCATGACTCTGTGCCAATGCTAACTATCTTATTGAAATGTTATTCTTTTTATTATTTCACTTGCAAAGGTTGCTTCCTCAAAATGTTGCTGTTATTTCTATAGGTTTTCATTATGCAATTCAGATTCCATTAACTTTTTAATCTTTAATATACGTAGCTATTGTATTTAGGGGTATGGAGATAATGGCTCGTTATCTTGAAACTGTTTTGTTTTATTGTACATTTGTGGTGTAAAATTCTTGTCATTGTGCTTTCATTATAGGTCCTGGTGGTGGTGCTGTGGCCTCTCAGGTCAGGTTTGAGGGATCCATTTCTGAGTCTCGGCGTAAGTAAAGGCCAAGCTACATTTCAGTTGTATGTGAATTGCATAATGAACCTATTTATGACGTGAGTTTCCTACTATGTATGCAATTTTAAAGTGAATATAAATATTACTCTTCTGTATTTGAAAGAGACCAAAACTGCAAGTAATGTGTCCACTGTGTGGAAGAGAGTTACCTTGCTTCTCATTTTCAGGCTACACCACTGGTGTAAAAATCAAAACAAGGGCCAAATATGTAAGCTTTTCCTGTGTCCGTACACAGTCTGTCCTTCAGCTTGTTCTCGGCTGTGCCTCCTCATAGCGCTATATGGAAACTGGGTCCCTCCTGGTCCCAGGCTAAAACATCAGAGAAACCTGGAATGAATTTGGCCCAAGACATACAGTATGAAAGCCTGCGAACATGGTCACACCTGACACTTGTGAAGCCATCTTCCACCTATGGACAGATAGATTCACTCCCTTATGGATACCTCACAAAGAGAGACAGTTGAAGCATATGGGAACAAGTCCTGATTAAATGCTTGGAGTGGGGCCCAAAGATTACTGATGTCTAATTCTTGTCAATTTGTTATGGACCAGGCCAGACTCCCTCAAAACATTTCAAGAAATTAGTCCAGACCCTAACTTTGTTAGTTGTTTTAAGCAGGTGTAAAGTGGATATTCAAGAAGAGATGCTGCTGGTCACACTGCATAGTTTTAAATAAAACAGAATTTATTTACAAGATTACTGAATGAAACACAAACAAAAGAGGGTAGAATACAGAATATCTTAACCTATCGGAAAACCCAATGAATTATCCCGACTTGGATCATGTTGTTCCACATACTTGCAACAATCCCCATAAACACCCTTTGGCACAAAAGGTAAAATCAAACATAGGGTCTTACAGGAGAGTTGTCAGAGAGAGAGGAGGATTAGCCTGGACCTGCTTCTTTAGGTCCAGCAGCTTTTTCAACTGCTTGATTGCTTTCAGAGAAACATTAGACTGCCAAAACCAAATCAAACCAGAGAAAAGCTGAGCTGGGAGAACTGGTCACTTCCTTTTTATTGTGCAAATGCTTTTAAAAAAAAACTTGAAAGCCTTTTGCCTGCTGCAGAATCTGTTACCTTTAATCAAATTGGCTCTAAAGCCCATCCAAACACAGAGTTTTTAAAGTCTGTGTCTTTGTGACCTCTCTGAAACAAAAACCAAGGACAACATAACCTTGTTAAAGGAGCAGCATTGTCACAACTGTTCTGGCAACTCTGACAAGCAAGTCAATGCTCTGGATTGTTTTGGACCCAAATAAGAAGGTGGAGGTAGAGGTGGGAGTTAGGACGTTCAGTGAGCTGTGGGCCTTTGTTAATTTTGCTCAGGCTTATGCTTAGGAGGAATAATTAACTTCCACTGTGCGCACACCTTACAGTAAAATATAAATCATCATGAAGAACAACTACCAAGGGCTCAGAAAAACACCATATAACCAAGTGTTCAGGGTCAGAGAAGTCACACTTTTTGAACTGATAGTTTTTAGTACAGATTTGATCATAACTTTTTGACATTTGAATGCTTAACTTGGGGTATTTCCTCCATCATTGTTTAGCATGAGTGCATTGCTGGCAAGGCTACCTTTATTTCCTTAGTTGCCTTTGAGACAATACCACCTTGAACTCTGCAGTCAATGTTCTAGGTATCGATGCTATCCTTTCTGAGACAGAGTTCCAATATTTTGACTCAGTGACAATAAAGATTAAGTTGTGTGTCCAGGTCAGGGTGCTGTGTGCCATGGAGCAGAACCTAACAATGATGGTGTTCCCTTGTTCTTCGATGTGGATCATAAATTTGATGTGTCCTGCAGATTTAATACTTATTTAATTTGTGCTTTGTATCCTTAGATAGAACATACTGTAGGTGGGCTACTGTGATGGAGAAAGTGGATGTTTGACTGCAGAGGGTGCCAAACAAGAGAAGTGTTTTGATCCAGGTGGTCTGGTAACATTTGAATAGTGTTAGTGCTGCAACTGTTCTGATGTGGAGAATATTCCTTCAATCTCCTTACCTATGTCTAATTGTTAATGGAATAGCTTTGGGGATCAGGAGGTGGGACACTCACAACAGAATACTCTGCATATGACTTGTTTGAGCAGCTGTTATTTATTGCTACTTAGGTCACTTATAAAACTTTACAATCTGTTTATATTATTATATCCTTCCAAATGAACCAAGAAATGTGAGCTTTCTTATTGGTAGACAATATCATAGGGAATGCATCAGTGAAATTTAATGTAGCAGTGCTACACTTTGCCTCGCAGCTACTGTCCGACCAAAGAATGAACTACAGCACAGCCAGCTCTCTGCATTTGGTGAATATGTTGCTGAAATTCTTCCCAAATATGTCCAACAGGTGCAGGTAAGTGTGTCAGAATGATACCGAAACATAAATCGCGTTGTTGAGTTTAATAAATCCAATCAAATATCTGATATTGGCATTTAGTACTATCCCACCACAGAAGTGATTGGATTGATAGGAGGCAATCGTCATTTAAAATAACAAGCAGGGTTTTTCATCCAAGCAATGTTTTGAAGATGTCTCACTGTCATTATTGTGCAAGTGTTAGATGTGGAGAGCTGTTTAAAAAAAAAAATCCTTTCCTAATTCCTTCAATTTGTCTTATTTAACCCCTAAATACATCCAATGGCCAAAGTAATGGTGATAAACTGAAAGGGAAAATAATTTTTTGCCATTAATTTGTTTCATTTGTTTGTTATTATATACTGTTTTAAGTTATGCTGTTATGATTTTATGAAGCCTGTATGTGAATGTGATATCTGTTTGCTTTGTCTTTCTTAAATAGGTGACATGTTTCAACGAGTTGGAGGTTTTTATCCATCCAGATGGCTTAATACCAGTGATGACGTTCCTCCGAGATCATACCAATGCTCAGTTTAAATCTCTTGTAGATGAAACTGCAGTTGATATCCCTTCTCGTCAATTTAGATTTGAGGTAATTGAAGGAGTGGTTGGGGAGGGTGAAACAAGTGACTACAATTGTGCTATGAAATAGTACATTTATTGTAGCTTTATAATTTTGCTTGTTTGCAAATATTAAATGTAAGATGTTACAAGGAAGCTTTCTTTATTGTTTTGGAGAACAACTTTACTCAACAATAATGTATATATTGAAAGATTCTGATGACAAACATGTCAAGCATCCTAATCTTAAGTTCTGAAATAAATACAAAAACTACTGATGCTGTAACTCAGAAGCAAAAAGAGTTTTTGAGAAGCACAGCAGGTCTGGCAGCATCTGTAGAAAGAAAACAATTGACATTGCGAGTCAAGTGATCCTCCGTCAGAATTCTCTTTCCCCTATACAGATGGTGACGGACCTGCTGTGCTTTTTTTTGTTCAATCTCTAGATGTGGGTGTCACTCGCCAGACAAGTAATTAATGCCCATCGCGAGTTGTCTAGACGGCAGTTAGGAGTCAATGACATTACTGTAGGTCCAGCACTCCGTCTATGTTTTAAGCTCTTTCACTCCTATCTGTCAAAAGAGGATTAATACTCATATTACTTGGTGGGATGATTGCTCCACACAGAATCTCATGTTTTGAATTCCAGCAGAGACAATAAGGTTACCAGCTGGAAGATGAATTGTTAAAATATAGAGTCATAGAGATTTTATACTATTATAACACAGAAAAAAGCCATTTGCCCTATCAAGTCCTCCTTGGCCAATAACCTTGGATGCCTTGGCATCATAAGTGTGCATCTAAATATTTTTTAAATATTGAGGGTTCCTGCTTCTACCACCCTTTCTGGTGGTGAGTTCCAGATTCCCACCACCTTCTCAAAAACAATTTCCTCTTATCCCCTTTAAATCTGCTGCTCTTTACATCAAATCTTTGCATCCTTGTCATTGATCCTTCCACCAAGTGGAAACCACCTTTCTGTCTACCCTGTCTATGTCCCTCAATCATATTCCATCTCTTGCTCCCTTCTTGATTAAGCTAGTACCACATTAGCTGTCTTCCAGTCCTTTGGCATCTTTCCTGTGTCCGGAGGCACAGTGTTCCTGCTATTGATGTGCCTCACTCAACAGCCTGGGATTTGTCTCACCCAGCCTTAGAGATTTATCCAATTTTAAATCTGCCAGAACTCTGAGAATTTCACTGTCTTTGGCTGATTACTATAAATATATCACAGACTGTTTTTATAAACCTGTATTCTGTACCCACGTCGTCCTACTCACTTGTGAACACTGACTCAGTATTGATTTAGTTTACTATCTAGATCCTCCAGCTCCGTGCAGATTAGCACTGTAGTCCTTAATGGACTCTATTCTTTCCCTAGTACTTCTTTTACCCATAATGTACCTGTAAAATAATTTAGGACTGTCCTTTGTTTTACCTGCCACTATTCTTTCATGCTTCCATTTGTTCTCCTAATTCCCTTTTTAAATTTCCCCTTGCACATTCTGTACTTCTGGTGAGAGTCTGCAGATTTGTGCTCTTGGTATCTACCATGAGCTTCCCTTTTTCACTTTATCCAATCCTAGATATGAAAATGTGTTGCTGGAAAAGCGCAGCAGGTCAGGCAGCATCCAAGGAACAGGAGAATCGACGTTTCGGGCATAAGCCCTTCTTCAGGAAACGTCGATTCGCCTGTTCCTTGGATGCTGCCTGACCTGCTGCGCTTTTCCAGCAACACATTTTCAGCTCTGATCTCCAGCATCTGCAGTCCTCACTTTCTCCTCCAATCCTAGATATCCCTTAATGTCTTTTCTATGCTCAAGATTCAAAATAGGTCAGTGACCAGTGGCTGACAAAGTTAAAGATTGTATAAGATTAAAAGATAAGGCTTATAAATGGCCAGATAGTAATAAATCTGAGGATTGAGAAGTCTTTTCAATGCAGCAAAGAAGGACCAAGAAGTCTGATCGGCAAAGGAAGAATCAAATAGGAATACAATCTAGCAAACCACATAACAAATCAGCTACACAAACCTCTACAGTTTATAAAAAAGAGACATTTGATTAAGACAATGTGGGTCCATTAAAATCAAAGTCAGGAGAATTTTAATGGGGAATAAAGAAATGGCAGAGAAACTAAATTAGTACTTTATGTCTATTTTCACTGAAGAAGGTACAAGAAATCTCCTAGAGTCAGAGATCCTAGTGACTAAGGAGTATGAGGATCTGTAGAAAATTAGAATTAGTAAGAAGATAGTTCTGGAGAAATTAGTGGGGTGGAAAGTTAAAAGTCCCTGGAACCTGATAGTCTAGTTTTTGAGGATGTAACTAACAAAATTGATGAAGGGGAGTTGATGATGTAGTAAATTTGGATTTTGATAAGGTTCCCCACAGGAGATTGGTTAATAAAATTAAACCTGTTGGGATTGGAGATAAAGTAGAAGCATGGATTAAGGATTGACTAACAAATACAAAGCAGATCAGTAATAGGTTATTCTCACATAGGTGGAGTGTGACTAGTGGAGTGTGCAAGAATCAATACTTGAGGCCCCAGTTGTAATGATTTTAATGTGGGAACCAAATGTAATATTTTCAGGTTTGCAGATGATAGAAAGCTAAGCAGAAGTGAGGAAGATGTAAACCATTTTGAGAAGGATTTGTGGAGAGAAAGCAGAGTTAATGTTTTGGGTGCAGTGACTATTCTGTGGGTCAGAAGGGTCACTGAATCTGAAACTTTAACTCTGCTTTCTCTCCACAGATACTACCTTAGGTTTTTTCAGCAATTTCTGATTTAGTTTTTGATTTCCACATTCACAGTTCTTTGAGCGGTTTGTTTAAATGAGAATTTAGTGATTGATTAAGAGTGAGACAAATGGAAAATAATGTGGAAAAGTATGAGGGTATCCATTTTGGTTGGAGAAACATGTGCAGAATATTTCTTAAATGGTGAGATTGCAAAGTGGAAAGTGTAGTTGTGCAAAGGGACTAGGTTGTTCTTGGCATTAAGTCACTGAAGGCTAAAATGCAGGTGATTGGGCAATGAAACAGTAGCCCTCATTATATGAGGATTTGAATACAGGAGTATTGAAGTTGTGCTTCAATTGTTTAGCAGCTTGGTTAGACTGCACTTGAAGAACTGTGTCCAGTTTTGATCTCCTTATCTCAGAAAAGATGCTCTTGCCATAGAGGGAGTGAAGTGAAGATTCACCAGACTTGTTTCTGGGATTGTGAGACTGGTTGATGAGAGATTGAACAAAATGGGCCTTGTCTCAAATTCGGAAGAATGAGAGATGATCTAATTGAAGAGAAAAAGAGGGTAGATGCAGATAAAATGTTCCACCTGGTTGGGCAATTGGGAACTGGGGGTACAATTTTAAAAATAAGGTAGATACTATTTAGGACTGTTCAGAATTTTTGTTTACCCCAATTTTTTCTGGAAGATCAATATTTGAGTACAGTTAAAGTCGAGATTGTTGAATCTTTGATTATCAATGGTGTAAAGGGTTATGAGAACAGTGAGGGTAAAAGACATGAATTGTTTAGACATATTTATTGGATAGACATATGGATGAAAATGAACAGTGTAGGTTAGATGGGCTTCCGGTTGGTTTCTCAGGTTGGCGCAACATTGAGAGTTGAAGGGTCTGTACTACACTGTTATGTTCTATGTTTAAGCAGCTATCTTCTTGCTAAATGGCAGAGCAGGCTTGATATTCTAAGTGACCTACTCCTGTTACTGAGACCTTACAGACACAGAATTTAATGTACATGCAAAAGCACAAATTGGAAAATTGGCATCCATTCAAGAGATAAGACCCAAAACTTGAGATAAGGGAGTTGAATAAAAATTGATGTAAAAAGTGTTATGGACTGTGAAGCTTGTGCAAATTATATCATGTTGGTTAAGAAAAGTATGTTCAACGATAGACTGAAGATGATTGGAGAGAAGAAAAGGTTAATTCTATCAACTCAAGATGAACAAAATCTTCCCAATCAGGTTTGTACAGCGAAAAAATCTAGTCTTGAGAAAACAAAATAAGAGACAAGGTAGAGACAATTGAAGTCTAAAACCTATAAATGAGAAGTCTTTGAGTGTTTCTCATTCTGAATATTGAGAAGTATATAGCTTGAGTTAGACCACATCACTGTCTAAGCTGAAATTTTATTGTGACTCTATCACATTATAGTAGTGTCAGACTGAACTGTGAACCAGTCCTTTCTCATAATAACTGGTCTCAGAAACCTCTTTTTAAAAAAAAGTATAAGATTAGTCATTTAAAAATAACCTAAAAATAATAGCAGAAATGCCAAAATGCTTGTCAGATCCCCTTTGTTACGATGGGTTTGCTATAAAGTAGCTGAAAATGTGTTGCTGGAAAAGCGCAGCAGGTCAGGCAGCATCCAAGGAACAGGAGAATCGACGTTTCGGGCATAAGCCCTTATGCCCGAAACGTCGATTCTCCTGTTCCTTGGATGCTGCCTGACCTGCTGCGCTTTTCCAGCAACACATTTTCAGCTCTGATCTCCAGCATCTGCAACCCTCACTTTCTCCTTGCTATAAAGTAGGTATTGACTTAAAACATAGTATTGGGAATTGGATAAATTGTGGAAGAACTTCAATTTGATTGGGGTTTGGATTACCCCATGCAGATGTTGAGATTTAATTTTAAGATCTCTTCTGTTCTCACTTTCCAACAGATTGTATATAACCTGCTTTCGCTGCAATTTAACTCTCGTATCCGTGTGAAGACTTACACTGATGAGTTGACACCACTGGATTCCCTGGTACCTGTGTTCCAGGTTGCAAACTGGTATGAGAGAGAGGTGAGTTGAATAAATTGGATGAAATGTTATGAGAAGACGTTTATTACCAGCCAATTTCTAAGCAAAACAAGATTGAGTCAGAGAACCAAAAATAATTGAATCACGGGCAAGAGACTATTTAACATTGTAGGCCAAGTGTGCAGGTAGTAAAATAGATGGGGTGAGAAATTACACCAACTTACAAATTCTTAGCAGAAGACATTTATCTTCTGTAAATTAACACATTTTTAAGAGTAGGCATTGTCTGGTTGTGAGCAGAATTTGAGGTAGAAGTAAAAGCTGCAAAGAACTGTTGAGACAGGAAACATTTGAAAGACGAAGTTATGTGCTATGTTACACGTGGAATTCTGGTAGAGTTCTAATCAGAATGTTGACTTACAGTTCGTTGAGCATCAGAAATAGGATGTAGCAACTAGGATGACTGTTGTGGGGGTGGGCAAATAATAGTCGATAGATTCTATCAGGCCACTGTTGAATTGTGTAGATGACTAAATGTTTTGTTATTTAGATTGGTTTGTGAATAACTGTGGTGAAGTTCAAGATTGAGTCGATGTATATTGTTTGGGGAAGGAGTAGGTTTGATCAGCCAGATCACCTTTTCTCCATTCATGCTTTATGATCTTTTCTTTGCTGAAATCAAGAACATGGGACTTTCATGGAATAGCCAAACACCGATTGTTGTGGAAAAGTGTAGGTCAGGCAGCATCTGAGGAGCAGGAGAGTCGATGTTTCGGGCATAAGCCCTTCATCAGGAATAAAGGGCTTATCTCGAACTGATCATTGTTTACAGTATTATAATTCCCAAAGTTAATTATGTGGTGAGCAACTAATGTGATTTAAAACTATTATGCTGTGCTTATGGCCTCTAATCACACGAAAAGTAGGGTGTTAAAATGTAACTGAGTATGTTATAAGTTGTCTAACATTTCTGTCTTGGCTCAATTGTATTTTTAAGAATTTGTTTCAAATTTAACACACTTTTATAATGTCTTAGACAAAATACAGGTAACATTTTGCACTATACGTAAATCTTAGAAATATCAAATTTTAAAATGTTAAGTCCTTCAGGAAGCGAGGATGTTACCCTGTCTGTTTGTTCCAGATTTGGGATTTGTTTGGTGTATTTTTTGCTGACCATCCGGATCTCAGACGAATCCTCACAGATTATGGATTTGAAGGTCATCCTTTTCGCAAAGACTTCCCACTTTCTGGCTATGTAGAGGTATAAAATAATATCTTTTAAAGCTGTACATCTATGAAGCTTTTTCTTTTTCCTCCTCGTTCTGTGCTCCTACTCAGAAAACACCTTGGCAGCACCCTACCCCTCCTAAAAGCCACTTGAGTCAACTTTGTATGTTGGAATGAAAATCTCTTTTAACTAAATTGACACATTTAAAATAATTGCAAAAAAAAGGCCCGGGTTTCAATATTCTGCCCACTTTAAATATTATACCCATGACCATGTCATTGTCATTTGGTCATATAGCATGGAAAGAGACCTTTCAGCCCACCATGTCTGGCCAGTCATCAAGCATCTATCCAATCAAATCCCATTTTCCAGCACTTGGTCTTTGATCTTCTATGCTGTAGCATTTTGGGTGTTCATCTGCATACTACGAAAATGTTGTGATGCTTCCAGCCTCTACTGACAGTGAGTTCCAGATACCATCACCTTCTGGGTGAAAAGAACTCTCCTTAAGTCTCTGCTAAAGCTTCTGCTCCTTAGCTTAAATGTTTGCTCACTGGTAATTGACCCTGTAAGGAGAAAGATTTGTTCTAACTATGCCACTCATACTCCTGTAAACCTTCATCGGGTCCCCTTTTGGTCTTCTCTTCTCCAGGGATACCATCCCTATTCTATCTAGTCTCTATTCATAGCTCTGAAATGCTTCAACCTGGGCAGCGTTTTGATGAATCTCCTTTGCACCTCCTCCATATCGTGTTGTTATCAGGAATCTACATAATACTTCTACATAATATTTAACCAATATCATATACTGCTTTGGCAGTTCTTGTGTTCTTTGTCTTTGGCTAACTGTTCCCCTTCTTTCTAGGTACGTTATGATGATGAGGTAAAACGTGTTGTAGCTGAGCCTATTGAACTTACCCAGGAATTCCGCAAATTTGACCTCAACAGTCCATGGGAAGCTTTCCCAGCCCACCGCGAACCAGCTGAACTACCCAAACTTGAAGCTGGAGAGAAAAGTCCTGAGACAAAATGAATAGGAACTGCTGAATATTTGGGGAAAACCTGTCTAATGTCAATTTTAATGTGGGCCTAAAGTGACTGTTTTCTGTACAACCTAATAATTTGTGTGAAACATATGTAAATAAACTACTTGTATAAGGTTATAATTTGGCGTAATCTTAATTGTAATAGCTGCCTCTGTGCAAAGAAAGAACAGATTTAACTTGGACATTTGAATGACAGCGAGATGGTACCGCCTTTCAACTTGAGAAGTTAAGAGACTCCAGTACAGGTTACGATTACTTATGCATGTACACATTCATGTACACAAGCTGAATCAGTCATGATTATTGTCTTAAGATTGAACTTTGGTAAAATGTTATCTCTTATATACCTTAGGTTGTGTATACAATTTCTAATTTTTAATCTGATCAAATTCCAACCATGTGGTAACCACAGTCACTTATTTCTTGAAAAACATAGATTAGGCATTGCTCATGTCCACCCAGGCCTTCCCTTATCCTGCTGATTGTGGAGTGGATCCTACTGCATCCTCTATATCTGTCATTCTGTACCTAGTCTGGCTCTTGGTCATTTTGTTTAGATGGAAAGAATAGAGGAGCTGACTATTATTTAAATGGAGAAATATCGAAGAAAGCTACAGCACAGAGGGATACAGAAACCATAACAAGTTCACATAGAAGTTCAGATAATAAGGAAGGCAAATGAAATGTTGGTTTTTATTTCAAAGGAAATTGAACATAAAAATAGTAAAGTCTTGCTGAAACTATATAATGCACTGGTTTATCAGAGTTGGGAATACTGAGAGCAGTTTTTGTCCCCTTGTCTAAGTCTTTGGAGGCAGTCCTGAGGGTTCACTAAGTTGAATGTGAGTAGGAAGGAATTGGCTTGGAAGTTGAGCAAGTTGGGCTGTATTACTTGGCATTTAGAAGAATGAAAAGCAATCTATAGAAACATACAATTCGTAGGTGACTTCACAGGGTAGATGCAGAAAAGTTGTTTTCCTTGACGAATCTAAAAAGGTTACAATCCCCAGAGTAAAAGGACCATATGTAACAGATGTTGAGGAAGTTCTTCTCTCAACATGGAGTGAATCTGTGGTATTCTTCACCATGGAGTGCTGTTGAGGCTGGGGCAGTAAGTATATTCAAGGTGGAGATATACTGAGTAAAAATCTGTCTGCGAATTGGAAATCATAGGGAAAAGACAGGAAATTGGAATTGAGGATTATCAGATAAATTGAGAATGAACATTGAACCGACTCATTAAGCTCAATAGTCTACTTTTGCTTCTGTGTCGCATAATTTTAAGAATTTCAAACTTAGATCATAAGTATTGCCCAAAGGTGATGAGTCAGGGTTTGCAAAGGATAGGTCTTACTTCATGAGTTTGTTTATATAAGAGTATAGATTTTCTTTCTAGGCCAGCATCTGTTATCTATCCCCAGTTGTTCAGAGTCAACCACATTGCTGTGTGGGTCTGTGTAAACAGAAACTAAAATAGGTCAGGTAGAAATTAGGGAGAAACAGGGTTCAGTTAATTAAAGTTTCAAACATTTTACAATCTCAAATTTTTTTTCCAATGTTTGAGATTGCTTATCTCAATGATTTAATTGAAGATATTCTAAATCACATTTCTTTGTGGAATGCTGAGTGCTTCCAACTATTTCTGCAGAGGAGTTTTGAGGAGGGAGAAAAGTAGGGCCCGGGAGCTGCGAGTCCCTTTGCTTCTCGATCTCCCATCTTTCACACTCCCCTTGGCTCTCTTTTTCCCCCTCCCAAGCCTCCTGCAGGTCTCTGGGACTGATGCCATTCCACCAGGTACTGATCTCTCCCCTTGCCGCTTCCTGATCTCCCCAAACTTCCTTTCCATCCCCACGTTCTGAAAAAAATAACACTGCTAATCAGGAGATGAGAAACAGTTATTCTAAGTTCTTTCAATAATTCATTGTGCAAATGATGTGACCATGTACTATACAGACCAGAATCATAGCTTCAGGTTGACCTGTATTAGCTGGCATCAAGCCACGGTGATGGCGGTGGAGTTACATTTTAAAGATCTCTGGCATGTCAGGAAACTAATTTTTTCCAGCTTCCTAATTTGGATTGACAAGCAGTAAGCCGGCTGGAAAGTGGTTCTGTAGATGGCAGGTTGAGGGCAGCCCAGGGTTCGGCTATCCGGAACCCCTTTTCCCCCCTCCATCTCAAAGTCAACCTGGACAGGGGAATCAGTAAACCTCACAAAGGGACTGGAACAGTCATTCTGAATAAATGTGACTTATGTCAACAAAATGCACACCGTTTTTAATGACAGATTTGTATTTATATCCATTGGATGTGCTGCTCAGTACACATTACTTGAAAACAAGATAAAACTGCATTTACTGGTCTCAGCAAAGAATGCTAAGCTGTTTGGTGATATTTACAATCGGGTTCATCCTCGTGGCTTACTAATGTGTTTGCCCAGGTTTCCCAAGACACACGAATGTAATGTCCCTTCATCTTATCAATGATGTGGAGCTGCCAGTGTTGGACTGTGGTGGACAAAGTTAAAAATCACACAACACCACAGGTTTATTTGGAAGTACAAGCTTTTGTCAGGTAGCTGGTGGGGCAGGATCATAGGACACAGAATTCATAGTAAAAGATCAAAGTGTCATGCAACTGATGCATTGTATTGAACAAACCTCGATTGCTGTTGAATCTTTAATCACTTAGAATGGAGTTGCAGGTTTTGATTCATTAATATGTAAATTCTAGAATTTCTTTCAAGTCACATTCTCAAGATAACAAGGTTTTATAAAAAATGGTGACATCTCAGCTTAGACAATGCATTAAAGGTGGGAGGTTAGAGTCTGTCAGTATCTCAATCTTGAGTCAGACTTGTTCTACTTCCAAAGTAGGAATTTATAAAATATTACATGGAGTGACTGCTTAGAGATTGTGTTTTTTGAACAAAATAGAATGTATCTACAAATACAAATGCGAATTCACCCCATAAACTTATAGACTTATATGTGTGTGTGCATGCGTGTGAGTGAGTGTGATGGAGTATATGCCTGAGAGGGTGTGAGCGTGGTGGTGTGTGTGTTTCTGAGAAGCGTGTGTATGAGAGATGGTCTGCGTATGACTTACCTTGGACTTTAGAATCAGTCTCATTCTTGGACACATACATCTCCATCAAGGATGGGCATCTCAGTACCTCACACTACCGCAAGCTCAAGAACAACCTCATGATTCTGCATTTCTCAAGCTTCCACTCTAAACATATTAAACAGCCATCCCCTTCGGACAATCCCTACGCTGTTCAGATGAGGAGGATCTGTTCAGATGAGGAGGAACGTGACGGACACCTTAAGGTGCTGACAGACATCCTCATAAGAACAGGATATGATGCCCAACTCATCGATCACCAGTTCTGAGGTGCCACAGTGACAAATCGTAATGACCTCCTCAGGAGACAGACATAGGATGCAAACAATAGGGTACCCTTCATTGTCCAGTATTTCCTGGGATCTGAGAAACGATGCCATGTTCTTCACAGCCTGCAACACAGTAGCGACGAGGATGAGCATCTCACCGAGATCTTTCCTTTGCCTCCACTTACCTTTAAACAACCACCAAATCTTAAGCAGATCATTGTTTGCCGCAAGAAGAAGGGCTTATGCCCGAAACGTTGATTCTCCTGTTCCCTGGATGCTGCCTGACCTGCTGCGCTTCTCCAGCAACACATTTTCAGCTCTGATCTCCAGCATCTGCAGACCTCACTTTCTCCCCAGCCTTCAGGACAACATCGACTACAGCACCATACAACCTTGTCATGGCAACCACTGCAAGACGTGTCAAAGTGTTGACATGGATATTACCATTACACATAAAGACACCATCCACCATGTGCAGTACAGGTACTCATATGACTTGGCGAACATTGTCTATCTCATATGCTGCAGGCATGAATGCCCCGAAGCATGGTACATTGATGAGATCAAGCAGACGCTACAACAACAGATGAATGGACACTGTGCTACAATCGCCAGACAGGGATGCCCCCTCCCAGTCAGGGAGCATTTCAGCAGTCAAAGACATTTGGCCTTGGATCTTCAGGTGACCGTCCTCAAGGCGTACTTTGAGATATGTAACAATGCAGAGTGACTGAGCAGAGGCTGATAGCCAAGTTTAGTAGCCATGAGGATGGCTGAAAATATGTTGCTGGAAAAGCGCAGCAGGTCAGGCAGCATCCAAGGAGCAGGAGAATCGACGTTTCGGGCATGAGCCCTTCTTCAGGAAATGGGCTCATGCCCGAAACGTCGATTCTCCTGCTCTTTGGATGCTGCCTGACCTGCTGTGCTTTTCCAGCAACACATTTTCAGCTCTGATCTCCAGCATCTGCAGTCCTCACTTTCTCCATGAGGATGGCCTCAACCAGCATCTTAGGTTCATGTCACACTACAGGTGACCCAATACACTACACACATGGGCACGTACACACACACACTTACACATGATCATACTCACGCAGACCGTCTCTCATACACATGCTGTCTGTCAGGCACCCACACTCACTCATGCACACACACTCTCACAGGCACTACTCAGTCACACTCGCGCACACACTCTCTCTCCCTCACACTCATGCGCACACACACATAAGTCTATGGGGTGAATTTGCATAGCAGATTTGTATTTGCAGATATATTCTATTTTGTTCAAAAACACACAACCTGTAGGCAGTCAGCCCGAGTGACATTTTATAAATTCCTACTTTGGAAATAGAATTGTTCTGACTCAAGGTTGGGATACAAACAGACTCTAACCTCCCACCTTTAATGCATTGTCTGAGCTGAGATGTCACTTTTGTTTTAGATTAGATTACTTACAGATTAGATTACTTACAGTGTGGAAACAGGCCCTTCGGCCCAACAAGTCCACACTGACCCGCCGAAGCACAACCCACCCAGACCCCATTCTCCTACATTTACCCCTTACACCTAACACTACGGGCAATTTAGCTCGGCCAATTCACCTGACTTGCACATTTTTGGACTGTGGGAGGAAACCGGAGCACCCGGAGGAAACCCACGCAGACACGGGGAGAATGTGCAAACTCCAGACAGTCAGTCGCCTGAAGCGGGAATTGAACCCAGGTCTCTGGCGCTGTGAGGCAGCAGTGCTAGCCACTGTGCCACCATGCCGCCCACTTGGAAAGACCTTAAGTTATCTCGGGAATGTGACTTGAAAGAAGTTAGGGAATTTATATATAAATGAATTGAAATTTGCAATCCATTCTAAGTGATTAAAGACTTAACAGCAATCTAGGTTTGTTCAATATATTGCATCAGTTTTACGACACAATGATCTTTTACTATAAATTCTCTGTCCTATGATCCTGCTCCACTAGCTACCTGATGAAGGAGCAACGTTCTGAAAGCTTATACTTCCAACTAAACCTATTGGACTATAACCTGGTGTTGTGTGATTTTTAACTTTGCCCATCTTATCAATGACTGCATTCCTTCAGTTTATGATGACCATACAGGACATGTATATTGATAGCAGTGCAGTGATCCTTTGTGCTTAATTGAACATTGTTAGCTAATTCACCAGTATACCATACAAAGATGCCATAGACATTTGTACTATCTCATGGTGACCCATCACCATTGTGTGCATCAGGATTTGTTGAATTTATAAAATTAGCAACTTTCAGAGTTTAGTTCCAACAACACCATGAATGCTCAAATAACTGGCATTGCCACAGGATCCTCATTAGGTCCAGTGCTCACATTTATCTCTGTTGGGTTTTATGAGAAAAGTCTTTTCAATGGAATGACACAACTTCTTAAACTCTCAATTGTTCCAATATGCAGATGTTACATTTGCTCTATTTAAATCTGTAGCTAGATGTAAGAATTTCCTTACATGCCTAAATGCCATTAGGGCAAAAAGATGTTCTGCCTATCACATAGTGAGTGATGTGTGATATGAATTTCAATGCCAGATATTTTAAGTGAGAAATTACATCAAACAGCATGTCTATTTGGTTGCTTGCACCAAGCAAGGTGCTGACCATATGTAACCTGCCCGTTGTAAAACTTGAGACACAGTGTTTAACATTAGATGTGATTCTGTAATTGGGTATCATTTGGTGGATAATCCTGAATGGGCGAGAAATCATGCTGATAACCAAATTAAGTTGGTCAATTGCTTGCAATATGGACCACTCAAATTTTCTGCTTCACTACATAGGGTCCTGGCCTGTGCAGACAGTAAAGAACATGAACACAAACAGCACCTGTTCAACTCAACAAAATAGGTGACAGCTATTTGCTGGTTCATTTCCCAGGGCAATGCCCTGACTGATCACAGTCAACCTGATTTAAAACTTAACAAAACGTGGCAATGAACTGTCGATCAACATTAATGGGTGAATTCTCCACAGCAATGCTTCTACCAATCAGAGTTTACTTGCCAACCAGTCAGCACTTTCCTGAAATGCAGAGTCAGTGCTGGGGTTTCTCCTTGAATTTATATTCTCATAAAATGTCCTCATGAATGCAAATCGAAAAGTTTTGACAAAGCATTTTTCTTTTTCCCAATACTCAAGTTATGACAGATTAAGATTAAATGCTACAATTAATTCCTCTGTTCCAAGCAGGCTCATAAACCACAGATACTTCCATGTGTAACTGGGCATCCACAATTCCTGACCTTGTTCAGGAGGAAGTTTGAGATTCAAAGAGCTTAATTGCGGAAGGAAACGGGTTTTGAGAGACAGGTGAGATCTAGCAACTTATCAGGGATCTGTCGACTTTAACCTGGTCTTTGCTATGTCATATCATATCTTCACTTCTAATAATAATTTCTAAAATTCAGACATTTTCTGTTACATTTACATATTTCTATGTATGTTGATCCCAATTATCAAATTATCTGAATTACTCAAGGACTGTACCAAGTTGATTAAACCTGCAGTTAATTATGACGAAGTTGCTCCTTTAACAAGGTTATCAATCCTTGTCTTTTTTTTCGGAGAGGTCATAAACGACTCCAAAAAGTCTGGGGTCGAAACATTTTAAGGCCAATTTGATAATAGCCAACAGATACTGTCTCAGGTAGAAGGCTTTCGAGTTTTTAAAAACCAACACTTGTACAATGAAAGGAGAGTGGACAGTTCTTCCAGTTCAGCTTTTCTTTTGTTTTGTTTTGTTTTTAGCAATAGTTGGGAAAAAGCAGCTGGACCCAAAGAAGCATGTCCAGGCTGATCCTCTCTGTCTCCTCTGTTTAGGGATGTGTAGATTAGGTGCATTAGTCAGGAGTAATGTAAAGGAATAGGGTAGGAGAATGGCTCTGGGTGGAACACTGTTTGGAGGGTCGGTGTGGACTTCTTGGGCCTAATGTCTTGTTTCCACAATATAGGGACTCTATGACACTTTGAAACATGTGGATTCTCAATATTTAGCGTGGTAGAATGTTATTATAATGGAGATTTATTTTAAATCTTTGGAATTCAAATAGACATGGTCAAGCGATCAGCTCCAACTGGAGAACTGTAATGTGTCAATTTCTCTAATAGTTCCTATTATTGTAAGTGTAACATTAAATAGATGTTTAATTATTATTAATAATGACGATTTTTAGATGCTAATACTTATGAAAGGCATTACATGCATTTTGAATCTGACAATCTTGTGGAATAACTTATAAAGTTTGAAGTAAAAATATCTATTTCCTAGTTAACCATTTCCCTAAGTGATTAAAGATTAGGAGTTGTGCTAGCATGAGTGAGCAGCACCATCAGATAACATGCCACATTGTTCAGTACACAGCTCAATGAGATTATTGTGATGATTATTCAAAACTCAATCTTTTCTTTTATCATAGGAAAGTATCAGCATTAGGTGGTTAACTTAATCAACAAACTGATAATTGAAAAGGAATTTAATAATGACATAAATTGCATTATGAATGTTCTGTGGAGTATATACACAAGAGTTTACAATTCCTAAATTACATCCATCTATGGCAATTCACTGTTTCTCTATGATTGTGCGTATAGATATAGGTCATTTGGCACAATTAGTTGACGTTCAATGTTTTGGTCACCACTTCCTGATGAAATTTCTCTTCACCCCAGCACTAAATGGTCTACCCTGTATCCTCAGCCTGTGACCCCTGATTCAGGACTCACCAGTCATGGGCAATATCCTTTCTGCGTTTACCCTGTTTAGGTCTGTTAGAATTTTATAAGTTTTCTATGATATCCACCCTCAATTTTTTAAAGTCCTAACCAAAGCTAGGGAAGTGTTTGCCGAGCCCCTTGCTGAGATATTTATATCATCGATAGTCACAGGTGAGGTCCTGGAAGATTGGAGATTGTCTAACATGGTGCGACTATTTAAGAAAAGTGGTAAGGAAAAGCCAGGGAACTATAGACTGGTGAGCTTGATATTGATGGGAGGCAAGTTATTGAAGGGAATACAGAGGGACAGGATTTACATGTATTTGGATAGACAAGGACTGATTAGGGATAGTCAACATGTCTTTGTTCATGGGAAATCATATCTCACTAACTTGATTGAGTTTTTTGAAGAACTAACAAAGACAGTGGAGAGATGTGGAGGCAGGCAGTGGAGAGATCTATATGGACTTTAGTAAGGCATTTGACAACGTTCCTCATTGTAGACTAGTTGGCAAGGTTAGGTCACATGGAATAGAGGGAGAACTAGCCATTTGGATACAGAACTGGCTCGAAGGGAGAAGACAGAGGGTGGTGGTGGAGTGTTGCTTTGCAGACTGGAGGCCTGTGTCCAGCAATGTGCCACAAGGATCGGTGCTGGGTCTACTGATTTTGTCATTTATAGAAATGATTTGGATGTGAACAAAGAAGTTATAGTTAGTAATTTCAGCTGACACTAAAATTAGGGGTGTAGCAAAAAAGGTTACCTTTGAATACAACAGGAGTTTGATCAGACGGGCCAATGGGCTGAGGAGTGGCAGATGGAGTTTAATTTAGATAAATGTGAGGTGCTGTGTTCTGGAAAGACAAATCACGGCAGGGCTGACAACTTAATGGTAAGATCCCAGGGAGTGTTGCTGAATAAAGAGACCTTGGAGTGCAGGTTCAGAGTTCCTTGAAATTGGAGTTTCAGGTAGGTAGAATAGTGAAGAAGGCATCCAGTCGGAGCATTGAGTATAGGAGTTGGGAGATTATGTTGCAGCTGCCACTTTGTAATATTGCGTGCATTTCTGGTCTTCCTCCTATCAGAAGGATGTTGTGAAACTTGAAAGGGTTCAGAAAAGATCTACAAGGATGTTGCCAAGGTTAGAGGATTTGAGCTAAAGGGAGAGGTTGAATAGGCTGGGGCTGTTTTCCCTGGAGCATCGGAGGCTGAGGGATGACCTTACAGAGGTTTATAAAGTCATGATGGGTATGGATAGGGTAAATAGACAAGATCTTTTTCCTGGGGTGGGGGAGTCCCGAACGCGAGGGCATAGGTTTAGGGTGAGAGGGGAAAGATTTAAAAGGGACCGAAGGAATAACTTTTTCACGCAGAAGGTGGTGCGTGTATGGAATGCACTGCTAGAGGAAGTGGTGGAGGCTGGTATAATTACAACGTTTAAAAGGTATCTGGATGGGTATATGAATAGGAAGGGTTTGGAGGGATATGGGCCGGGTGCTGGCAGGTGGAACTAGGTTAGGTTGAGATATCAGTTGGCATGGACAGTTGGACTGAAGTGTCTGTTTCCGTGCTGTCCATCTCTATGACTCCATGACTCTATAATTCAGCCTCTCTTCTTATATCAATCCTGTCATCCTTGGAATCAATTTGGGAAATCTTCACTGCACTCCCTCTATAGCTAGAACTGCTTCGTCTGTTAGGGAGACCAAAATTGCACAGAATACCCCAAGTGTGATCTCATCAAGGCCCTGTGCAATTGTGACAAGGTATCCCTGCTCCTGTGCACAACTCCTCTTGCTATGAGGCCAACATACAGTTTGTCTTCTTCACCTCACCTTGCTGCATCTCCTTGCTTACTTTCAGCAACTGGTGTATGAGGACACCTAGGTCTCGTTGCATCTCCCCCTTTTCCAATCTATCGCCCTTCAGATCATAATTCCCCTTCTTGTTGTAGCTAATAAAGTGGATAACTTCACATTTATTCATATTATACTTCAGTTGCCATGCATTTGTCCACTCATTCTACCTGAACACATCAAAATGAGGCACCTCTGCACCCTCCTCTGTAGTATTTACAAACTTGGAGATATTACGTTTACTTTCATCAACTAAATTGTTAAGATATACGGTAGTGAATCGCTGTCGTCAAGCACCGATCCCTGCCAGACCCCCTAATCACTACCTGCCATTCAGAAAAAGATGCATTTATGCTGACACTTTGTTTCCTGTCAGCTAACCAGTTCTCAATCCAATGTGCTTTAATTTTACATGTTGATCTCTTTCGTGTGTCTTATCGAAAGCCATTTGAAAGTCCCAAGTAAACGAAGGCTCCCCTTATCAATTCTACTAGTTGCATCCTCAAAAACCTCCAGTAGATTTATCAAGCATAATTTCCCTTTTGCAAATCCATGCTGACTCTCTGATCTTGTCACTGTTTTCCAAGTTAATATAATAAACTTTTGCATTTTCCTTATTACCAATGTAGGCAAACTTTCTATAATTTACTGTTTCTTCTCTACCTCCTTTTCGAAATAGTGGGGTTACTTTGCTACTTTCCAATCCATAGAAACTGTTCTAGACTTTTGAAAGATGACCACCAGTGTATTCATTATTTTTAGGGCCATTTCCTTACTAACTCTGGGATGTAGATTATCAGGCCCTGGGGATTTATTGGTCTTTAATTCCATCAATTTTCCCAATACCATTTCCCTCATAATGTTGAGTCCTTCAGTTCCTCCCTCTCATTAGATACTGTGTTCACTAACATTTTTGGGATATTTGTGTCTTCCTTTGTGAACCAGAACTAAAATATAGATTGGCCTACAATCTTTTTGTTTTCCATTACAAGTTCCTCTGTTTCTGACTGTAAAGGACCTACATTTGTTTTCACGAATCTTTTTCTCTTTACATACCTATAGAAGCTTTTACAATCAATTTGTATGTTCACTTGGATTCTATTTTCCACATCTTAATCAATCTCTTTGCTCCCTTTGCTGAAATCTAAATGGCTCCCAGTGTTCAGATCTGCTGCTTTTTAGACTAATTTGTATGCTCATTTCTTGGATCTAATGTTAGCTATAATTTCCCTTGTTAGGCATGGTTGTGCCAACTTTCCCATTTCATTTTTGTGCCAAGCAGGAACGAGCAAAAGTTGCAATGTGCACTTTAATTGTTTGCCATTACCTATCCTCTGTCATTCGTTTGAGTAACATTTCCCAATTTCTTATAGCAATGTGCCTTATACCATCATAGTTTTCTTTATTTGGATTCAGGGCCTAGTCTCAGAATCAACTAAGTCACTCTCCATCTTTATGAATAATTCTATCATATTGCAATTGTCTATTTTTACATCTCCAGGTAAGTTTGAAGTCTGATTACCACAATTTAGTGTACCAAAAACCAGACTCTTAAATAGGTGTCACCAGCACTGGCACAAAACCCTGTTTCACCCTTTTCTTAAAGTGATTCCCAGTGTTTCCTGCTCAAAGACAATAGACAATAGACAATAGGTGCAAGGAGTAGGCCATTTGGCCCTTTGAGCTAGCACCACCATTCATGGCTGATCATCCACAATCAGCATCCTGTTCCTGCCTTATCCCGATAATCCTTGATTCCATTATCCTTAAGAACTCTATCCATCTCTTTCTTGAAGGTATCCAGAGACTTCTGGGTGAAGATATTTCTCCTCAACTCTGTTCTAAATGGCCTACACCTTATTTTTAAACTGGGTCCTCTGGTTCTGTACTCACCCATCAGCGGAAATATGCTTCTTGCCTCCAGAGTGTCCAAAGCTTTAATAATCTTATATGTCTCAACCAGATCCCCTCTCATCCTTCTAAACTCAAGTGTGTACAAGCCCAATCGCTCCAATCTTTCAACATATGATAGTCTAGCCATTCTGGGAATTGACCTCATGAACCTACGCTGTACTCCCTCAATAGCCAGAATGTCCTTCCTCAAATGTGGAGACCAAAACTGCACACAATACTACAGGTGCGGTCTCACCAGGGCCCTGTACGGCTGCAGAAGGACCTCTTTGCTCCTATACTCAATTCCTCTTGTTATGAAGGCCAGCATGTCATTAGCTTTCTTCACTGCCTACTGTACCTGGATGCTTGCTTTCAGTGACTTTTTCACGCAGAGGCTGGTACATGTATGGATGAGCTGCCAGACGAAGTAGTGGAGACTGGTACAATTGCAACATTTAAGAGGCATTTGGATGGGTGTATGAATAGGAAGGGTTTCGAGGGATATGGGCTGGGTGCTGGCAGGTGGGACTAGATTGGGTTGGGATATCTGGTCGGCATGGACGGGTTGGACCGAAGGATCTGTTTCCGTGCCGTACATCCCTATGACTCTATGACTCTATGACTGATGTACAAGAACACCTAGATCTCGTACTTCCCCTTTACCTAACCTGACACCATTTAGATAGTAATTTGCCTTCCTGTTTTTGCCACCAAAATGGATAACCACGCATTTATCCACATTAAACTGCATTTACCATGCATCTGTCCACTCACCTAGCCTGACCAAGTCACCCTGTATTCTTATAACATCCTCCTCACGTTTCACCCTGCCAACCAGCTTTGTGTTATCAGCACATTTGCTAATATTACTTTTAATGCCTTCATCTATATCATTAATGTACACTGTAAACAGCTGTGGTCCCAGCACCGAACTTTGTGGTACCCCACTGGTCACCGCCTGCCATTCCAAAAGGGACCCGTTTATCACTACTATTTGCTTCCCGTCAGCCAGCTAATTTTCAATCCAAGTCAATATTTTGCTACCAATAAGTGCACTAATTTTGCTCACTAATCTCCTATGTGGGACTTTATCAAAGGCTTTCTGAAAGCCTACATCCACTGGCTTTCCCTTGACCATCTTCATAGTTACATTCTCAGAAAATTCTAGAGGATTAGTCAAGCACGTTTTCCCCTTCACAAATCTATGCTGACTCTGACCTATCCTGTTACTGCTATCCAAATGAGTCGTAATTTCATCTTTTATAATTGACTCCAGCATCTTTCCCACCACTGACATGAAGGGAAGACATGAAAGGGAAGCAAAAGAAATAAGTTAAAATAGAAAAATGAAATTAAGTAAATGAATAATTAAACACTTGGTTTTATTATTTAAAAATAGGAAAGAGTAAAGCTACTGAATATCTCATCTTCTTGGTCTGAACGAAAGTTTGAGTCTCACCTTCATTTTCTTCCAGATCCATGTTCCTTACTTTCTGGTAAATGATTCGAAGGTGACTCCAATCACTTGGTAGATTAATCTGTTATGGAGATCTCATTTAGTTTGTACTTTGTTCAGATCACATCACATTCCCTGCTTCTTGTTCTTGTTCAGAGGTACCTCTCGCTGTTTTGTAAAGTGCCTGCGTAATTTAATCACTCATGTTTCCCTCCACCCTGTCATAACCTTTTTCTAATGAAAATAAACATCAATATAAGTGCTGGAAGCTGACCTGTTAGCATACAGAAGAACAGAAAAGCATTTGATGTCATAATTATGATACCACCACGTAGAACGGTTATTCTTGACTGTTTATAATGGAATGGACCACATTACTCAAGCAAGGTGATGCTTACAGAATATTTCTTGTATTTTTAACAGTAATGTAATATTGTTGCAAACTGGGCAGAAATGATGGTTTCAAATAATTTGATTTGTGTTTATTTATTTTGTCAGCAAATTTATTTTGCTTCAGACTTATAGTTACTAGACTTGCCCAATAGATATATACTTGTCTTTCTATAAAGTCAAGTGCAAGTTCTAAACTGTGTTTTAGTTTGCATAAGTGAGTTTGAAAGTGTGCAGTGTATTCAGATTTTAGTTTTTACAGTTTTACCTTTGGTGTAAAGACAAACTGTTTTGCCTTAAAGGTACACTTGTAGTATAAATGAGGAATGAAGGGCTGAATTAAAGTTGAAACAAATGTATTAAACCTGCCTGATTGAACAAAGGCGGGTCAAACAGTCAGGGCAGGCAGGAACAAAGCAGAGAATAAGGTAGGACTGATAAATTAAACTGCATTTATTTCAATGTAAGAGGCCTAACAGGAAAGGCAGATGAACTCAGAGCATGGTTAGGAACATGGGATTGGGATATCATAGCAATTACAGAAATAGGGTGGTTATGGTAGGGGATTTTAACTTTCCAAACATAGACTGGGACTGCCATAGTATTAAGGTTTTAGATGGAGAGGAATTTCTTAAGTGTGTACAAATGGCTTTGTGCATGGGAAATCATGTCTCACAAACTTGATTGAGTTTATTGAAGAAGTAACAAAGAGGATTGATGAAGGCAGAGCGGTAGATGTAATCTATATGGACTTCAGTATGCCGTTCGACAAGGTTCGCATGGGAGACTGGTTAGCATGGTTAGATGTCACGGAACATAGGGAGAACTAGCCATTTGGATACAGAACTGGCTCAAAGGTAGAAGACAGGGCGTGGTGGTGGAGGGTTGTTTTTCAGACTGGAGGCCTGTGACCAGTGGAGTGCCACAAGGATTGGTGCTGGGTCCTCTACTTTTTTGTCATTTATATAAATGATTTGAATGTAAGCATACGATGCACAGTTAGTATGTTTGCAGATGACACCAACATTGGAGGTGTAATGGACAGCGAAGAAGGTTACCTCAGATTACAACAGGATCTTGACCAGATCGGCCAATGGATTGAGAAGTGGCAGATGAATTCAGATAAATGTGAGGTGCTGCATTTTGGGAAAGCAAATCTTAGCCGGACTTATACACTTAATGGTAAGGTCCTAGGGAGTGTTGCTGAACAAAGAGACCTTGGAGTGCAGGTTCATAGCTCCTTGAAAGTGGAGTCGCAGGTGGATAGGATAGCGAAGAAGGCGTTTGTTATGCTTTCTTTTATTGGTCAGAGTATTGAGTACAGGTATTGGGAGGTCATATTGCAGCTGTATATGGCATTGGTTTGGTCACTCTTGGAACATTGCGTGCAATTCTAGTCTCTTTCCTACCGGAAAGATTTTGTGAAACTTGAAAGTGTTCAGAAAAGATATACAAGGATGTTGCCAGGGTTGGAGGATTTGAGCTATAGGGGGAGGTTGCCCCTGGAGCGTCGGAGGCTGAGGGGTGACCTTATAGAGGTTTATAAAATCATGATGGGCATGGATAGGATAACTAGACAAAGGCTTTACCCAGATGTGGGGGAGTCCAGAACTAGAGGGCATAGGTTTAGGGTGAGAGCGGAAAGCTATAAAAGAGATGTAAGGGGTAACTTTTTCACACAGAGGGTGGCACGTATATGGAATGAATTGCCAGGGGAAGTGGTGGAGGCTAGCACAATTGCAATGTTTAAAAGGCACCTGGATGGATATATGAACAGGAACTGTTTGGAGGGATATGGGCCAGGTGCTGGCAGGTGGGACTAAGAATGTTATATGTGTCAATGAGATCACCTCTTATTGGTCTAAACTCGAGTGAGTGGAGTCTCAACAGTTTAATCGTTTCTCATAAGATAATCAATCCATACCACAGATCATCCAAGTGAACCTTTTCTGAATTGCTTTAATGAAATGATATCTTTCCTTAAATAAGGGGACCAAAACTGCTCACAGTATTACAGATATGGTCTCACCAGCACCTTGTACAGTTACAGTTAGACTTCCTTACTATTATACTCCAACTCTCTTGAA
This sequence comes from Chiloscyllium plagiosum, assembly GCF_004010195.1. Taxonomy (NCBI): domain Eukaryota; kingdom Metazoa; phylum Chordata; class Chondrichthyes; order Orectolobiformes; family Hemiscylliidae; genus Chiloscyllium; species Chiloscyllium plagiosum. Next base: position 20,407,954 of record NC_057725.1, on the reverse strand, counting down.
ATGAAGGCCAACATTTCATTAACTTTCCTGATTACCTGCTGCACCAATGTGTTAGCTTCCTGTATTTCATGTACAAGTCCCTCCAAGTCACTTTGTAATGCAACTTTCTGCAGTTTTACTGCAGAATAATAAATAATATTCTTTTTTAAAAATTCTCCTTTCCAAAATGAACAACTTAACATTTTCCCACTTTCTCCATTTGTCAACATTTTGCCCACTTGTTTGACCTTTCGATATCTCTCTGTAAACTATTTGTATCCCTTTCACAACCTTTCCATTAATGTTTGTATTGTCTGCAAGTTTGGCTGCAGTACATTCACTTCCTTCCTCCAACTCATTGATATGCATAGGAACCTCAATTATCCAAATGAGATGGGCTGGCAATATTTTGTTCAGATAATTGATTATTCGGTTAATTGATTCAATGCCTCTCCTCTGGGGCTTGGAGTTTTCTGAAGTTTCCTTTTTCCTCGCTCTGCCTGCCTTGCTCCCTCTCTCTGTCTCAGGGTTTGTTTCTGAGCAGAAACACACTTGTGTGTAAGGGACCTGCAGCATTGCTGAAGCCTTCCACATCCCCTCCCCCAATCAGTTCAATGGGATTGACACAGCGAGACTAGGCAGCAGCATAAGGCATGCGAGCCCTCGCCCCCGCCCCCACCCCCGGCCCCGTCTGCCCCCCAATTGGGGGAGTGAGTCTCAAAATAGCGTACATACACACACAACCTTTTACTGCAATGTTTTGACAGGTTTCACCTTTGCCCTGTCCAGGACAATGTTGGAGAGATTGTCTGGGGAAGGGGGGTGGGGGGGGGGTGGGTTTAGCGTACACCCCTGTGTAGAACTCCAAAGAAAGTGTGGGAGGAGAGAGGGTGCAGGCAGTCAGTCATTTGGTGACAGTGTCTAGACTCCAATCGATGTCCAGGACTGTTCTCGGCAGCATTTCAGTAAGCCGAGTTCTTTTTTTAATCTTTGGAAACAAAAGACATGATCAGTGTTGAAATACCTCTTTGATGGAATATTTCTATTGGGACCTTGAGATCTTCTTCGGATAATCCAAAATTTGGATAATTGATATTTGGATAATCGAGGTTCCTCTGTATATTGTAAAGAGTTGTGGTCCTAGCACTGATCCCTGTTGAACCCCTGTTGTCACCATCCTGAAAAAGAAGCCCTTTTCCTCACTCGCTCTTTATTGCCAATAACCAATTCCCTATCCATGCCAATATATAACTTCCAACACTGTAGATTCTTACCTTATGACTTAATCTTTTGTGAAGTACCTTATTGAATGCCTTCTGGAATTCTAAATACAACACATCGACTGGTTTCCCTTTATCCACTGTGGTTGAGACCTCCTCAAATAATTGAAATTAGACATGAAGCCATGCTGACTCTCCTTGATTAAATTATGACTGTCCAAATGTTCTGCTATTAATTCTTTAATAATTGATTCCAGTACCTTCCCAACAATAGGTGTTAGCCTAATCGGCCTACACTTACCTGCTTTATTTCTTCCTGTTTTTCTGGATAGATTGGCAGGTTTACAATCCTCTGGTACTTCTCCAAAATCCAGCAAGTTTTTTGAAAATTACAAACAATGCATCCACTATCTCTGTAGCTACCTCCTTTACATTCCGAGGATGCAAGCCATCAGAACCATTAGTTTGTCTAATACTACTTCTCTACTGAAGGTGATGGTACTTAATTCCTCCCCTATATTCTTTAGAATTAATGGAGTATTCAAAGTATTGTGCACTGTCTGTATTTTCAAGATTTTTTCCAATCTAGATCAAATCCTGTTATTACATGTGTCCAAATGTTGTGCTGTGCAGCTTTTGCAGTGAAAATTACAAGAAAGACCAATTTGAAAACACGTTTATTGCAAATGCAAAACTATATCAGGAGACATGGTGAATGCAGAAAGAACAAAAACGTTTGAAATTATTCACATTTATTTGCTTGGTGGAGGTGGATATTTATTGTTCAAATGAGATTCACTGTAAATAGCTCAATGAATATTGCAAAGCTGTACCAATCCATAAGATGGCAGTATTCTGCATGTCTGCAACAAAAGGAGATTGAGAACTCTGGTAAATGAGACTAAAGTTTAAAGGTGATAGAATGGAAATTAATTCAAAAATAGCCATTGGCATTAAGTAACAGAAGCAACAAATTCTAACAATAAAGATAAATTAACAGTTGAGATTTTAATATTTATGTTATGTATATGAGGCACAAAAAAGTAAACGAGAAAGAAAAAAAACAACCTCAATAAGATTAAAACATAAAATAACAATCAAGAATGCTACATAAAGTATCAATTAATTTAATAATGAAAAGAAAAGGACCCACTCACAATAAAAAGTTTTGAAGTGTGGTTAAGTGAGAATGTTGGTTTAGGAGTGATATGGTAAAGAGGCAGGTCACCACATCAGCTGCCACAGAGGTAGAAGAGATAGAGAGAGTTCCTGTTATTTCAGAGTTTACTTCATGGTATGAAACAGATGGGAGTCCTCTGTGAAAAACATATTCTGTGAGAGAAAGGTAATGGAGAAGTTGTCACTGCTATCAATACTTGTACAATGACAAATTTAATTCAGTTTGGAAAGGCATTCTGAGCATTGTGAGTCATGTTTTTGTTAAGTTTATTCTAAGATATACAGCTTAATATTACACAAGATTCTTGTCATGTCATATGTACCTTGTATTTATTATGTGGAATAAAATATGCTAAAAGGTAAAAAGGTAAAGGGGCAAGAGACAGCACTTGATCAGTTCCATTTATTTTATACTTAGATACATGTTATATTTGTATTTTAAATTAGGATTTGATAAAACAAATATGCATCAAAGAGAATATTTTTCAGTTTCATAATTGACAGCTGCTTTTTCACCCATTTCACTGGATATCAGAGAATATTGAAGTTGCATTATGTTAGAAAGAATGTTAAGAAAAGTATGAAGAGTTGGTGGGAAACACCTTAGAAAAGCGAGTTAAATGATAGTTTCTATGAAATGATGGGAACTAATTCAAACTCTAGTGGTTAACATTGATAAAATCTATTTATTTTTGTGTATTAACTTTTAAAAGGTACAAACCTGATTGGAAATAGGCTGTGAATGTGTAGTTTAAAAAAAAATTAAATGAAAACCAATATTCTCAGTTAGCAGTTTAGATTCTGGCATGCATAGGTGTTTGGAAAATATCAAACATGTTGCGCAGCTTGCAAACATTATCATTGCTGACTTATCTTACAAAATGTAATATTTGGTTATGTGTAGAAAATAACATGAAAAATGTTTTAAAAACTTAATGTGTGCTGTTCTGGTTTCGTGGGCTAGGTGGTGCAACTGTATTATCTTGTAGCCTTCCTCACTCTATAAGTTGATTAAAATCTAAACTGGGATGTGTGTGGGTTCTGACAATTTACCAAGGGCTGTTATTAAAGTTTGGAAGTGTTTCCTTAGGTATAATCTTATCTCTACTTTTAAGAGGTAAAAATTCACAGTAAAAATTGATATATTCCAGATAACACAAAACTAGTTTGTGTACAGCATTGCATTAAATATCAAAATATTCATTCTGAGGACTGTACAAATAACTAATAATACATAATTCTCCTTGCTCGAAATTATACTTTGTATGATTCATCTGGAAAAAAGGGTGAATCTTCAGATTTAGATAGTTCTTAAAGACTTGAGTCACCCTAACCTATTTTCACAAACCTTGGGCTTTCTGTCTTTTGTTAAATACTTAAGTTGACAGAGCCTCTTTTATGTAATGAATCATTGACATTGACTGCCCCCTGAGAAAAGACTTTAAAGTAAAGTTAAAAATCACGCAACACCAGGTTTAGTCCAACAGGTTTATTTGGAAGCACTAGCTTTCGGAGCGCTGCTCTTCATCACTTGATAGGTCAACCTGTTGGACTATAACCTGGTGGTGTTGTGTGATTTTTAACTTTGTCCATCGCAGTCCAACACATCATGTCTACCTTGAAGTAAAGTTGCCATAGCCCCAGAGAACTGTGTCTCATTAGAGAGGGACAAGTGGTGGTAGTTTAATCTGAGGGTCATCGTGAGGGGAGAGATTGAGAAGGAGGAATCTTCATGGCAACCTCAACCAGTATCGAAATTGAACCTGTACTTTTGGTATCACTCTGTATTGGTATTTGGTATCACTAGTCATCCAACCAACTAAGTTAACTGACCACCAACTGCAATTAAAAAGTAACAGTGATTAGATTAGATTCCCTACAGTGTGGAAACAGGCCCTTTGGCCCAACAAGTGCACAGCAACCCTCCGAAGAGTAACACACCCAGATTCATTTCCCTACATTTACCCCTGACAAATACCTTAACACTATGGGGCAATTTAGCATGGCCAATTCACCTGACCTGCACATCATTGGATTGTGGGAGGAAACCGGAGCACCCAGAGAAAACCCACGCAGACACGGGGAGAATGTGCAAACTCCACACAGACAGCCTGCATTCCGTGGCTGGAATTGAACCCGCGTTCCTGGCACTGTGAGGCAGCAGTGCTAACCACTGAGCCACCATGCTACCCACCACTGAGCCACCATGATGTGATTAATTTCAGGCAAGTCTGCTTTGCACTCTAAGCTGAGGACATTGATTGAAACTACCTGTAATTAGTTATCTGCCATTAAATGAAGGCTGGTTAGATATGCTATCTTGTTGTCACTTATATATTTCTATGTGATTCACTCCCCTCTTTTAAAACTCCCTTTCTGTAAATATTTTTATTGATTTTTTAGTACGTGGCTAAATTGCACTTCAAATAAATTTAATTAACTAGATTAAAATTGAAGGAGAGTCAATTCCAAGGTTTTCTTGAGTACAAGTGAGTGGAGTTATTGCCTAGTAAAGCTGATAAAAATAATGAAACAATGCACTAACAATTACGTTTATACAAAGACAGGTGATAACATTGTGAAGAGAAAGCACTGGAGGAAGGTATTTGTACATGGAGGTGGTCAGGCAAGCTGCAGTTTAACATTATTTTAACATGTCCTTAAGTTACGAGAGTGAAAACCAAAGTCTCAATTGTTCAGCTGTTGTCCTGTTTTTTCAGGCGTGATGAAGCTTGAAGATAACCATCATGTCTGGCTGAACAGTGCTTTTACCAAGTTGCATTTTCACGCTGCCTGTACAATCTGTAGTGAGAATCTTAAATGAATAAAATAAAAATCATGTGGGAATAGTTTTCTAAGTTTTTTCTTTCTTAGCTAAGGAAATCTTTTTCATCATTAAAGGTGCAACTTTAACATAACTGACCCAATGGGAATAGAAGCAGATAGCCTTCCTTACACCTGCTCAAACATACTCTTCACTGGAATGAGCAGCTTTCCCCATACTATAATTCCCATTAGGGTTTTAGGTTAACGTTAATCCCCTGATATTGGATATGATGGTCCTTCATTGAACTGGATCAGAAACTCAATTTTTATACAGAAATGCAGTTTTCTGAATATTGCATAATTTAAATGTGAGTGCTGTGAATTGGTGTTGAACATAAAACTGTTTTGCATCTGAAGGTGCTGAACTCTCATCCTATTTTAACCAAGAATCATTTTTCTTTACTTCTGTCAGATACCAGTCATTATGGAAATGAAGATGCCTCTACGACTGTTACCTGATGACTTCTTATATGCAGAAACCAGGCCAATCAAAAATACCCAGAAGGAAGTCATAGTTTCAATGGAAAAGCTTTATGAGACAGAGACGGTTACACCAGTTCATGGCCTACTTCGGCATTCCCCATTACCACAGAGCAAACCAGTGGGAACTATGCCATTAGAAACACTGCCTTTGGACAAAAAAACTTTTGAAGATAAGGCCCTGGAACAAATGCTTTTAGAATGCGACCCATCAAAAAACCAGTCCTGCGACTTTAGCCAAATAAAAGCAAAATCTTTGGAAGAGCATATATTGCGATTGCAAAATCTCTGTCGCATTTGTGGAGTTGCCTTTAACACCTACTGTCATGATATGAAATACCCAGTGAATGGTCCTGTTGATGATGTCACCCAAGAGGTGCTCAGGAAAATGGGATATGGTGAGTGTTTTTGGCCAGAACTCATCCGTAACACATTTAGGATTGATGTCAAGACAGATACAGAAGCCAGATATCCCACTCACTTCTGCTATAACTGTTGGCGTATTGTGATTCAGACAATTAACAATACAACGAATGAAGATGCATTCTTTCCGATCAGTGCAATCGTTGAGTGGAAACCACATTCCAATCTTTGCAGCATTTGCAACTTTTTGAGTGGGGCCCGCAAACGAAAAGGTCTGAAACGAAGTCCACCAGTCACAAAGAAGCCTAAAGTCACAACTGATGCTCCAGTCAGACCAAGAGTCATTAAAAGAAAAGATCAGTTGACTAGCACAAGTTTGTTATTGGCCAGAAAGATTGTCAACTGCAAGAAGTTTCATCTAACTTCAAAACTCCTTGTGCTTGATTATCCCAATAATTTTATCCAGTCCGTGTCATGTCAGGTTTGTGAGCACTTACTTGCTGACCCTGTGCAATCACCTTGCAAGCACCTGTTCTGCAGAACGTGTATCCTCAAATGCATTGCTGTCCTAGGCAAGTATTGCCCAGTTTGTAGATTTCCTTGTGGTCCCAAAGAGCTCTTAAGCCCTGTTAAATCATTCATAAATGTTCTCAATTCACTTGTACTCAAATGTCCAGCAACTGATTGTGAAATGGAGGTGAGACTCGGTGAATATTCGAATCATGCTCAAAACCATAAAGAAACGAGAATGAAGAACGCTTACTCACCAGTGAACAAGGGAGGTCGTCCAAGACTACATTTGCTTTCTCTCACCCGAAGAGCTCAAAAGCATCGTCTGAGAGATCTGAAACTTCAGGTGAAGGCTTTCGCAGACAAAGAGGAAGATGGTGACGTAAAATCCGTTTGCCTGACTCTGTTACTTCTGGCACTCAGAGCTGGCAATGAGCACAGGCAAGCAGATGAGCTGGAAGCGGTAATGCAGGGCAAAGGATCCGAACTGAAGCCAGCAGTCTGCCTTGCCATTAGAGTGAACACATTTCTGAGTTGCAGTCAGTATCATAAAATGTACAGGACAGTCAAAGCAACAACTGGGAAGCAGATCTTCCAGCCATTGCATGCTCTTCGAAATGCAGAAAAAATACTGTTGCCAGGTTATTATTCATTTGAGTGGCAGCCCCCTCTGGCAAACGTCTCGACAAACACTGAAGTGGGAATTATAGATGGTCTGAGTGGATGGACACAATGTATTGATGATTATCCAATGGAAACCATTTCAAGACGGTTTAGGTATGATGTGGCACTTGCTACAACAGTGAAGGAGCTTGAGGACGATATTCTAGAAGGTTTAAAACGCCATAGCGTAGACGAGTTTGTGAGTGGACCGTTTACTGTTGTAATCAAGGAGTCTTGTGATGGAATGGGCGACGTCAGCGAGAAACACGGATGCGGTCCTCCTGTTCCAGAAAAGGCAGTGAGGTTTTCCTTTACAATCATGAGCATAAGTGTGATGAATAACAACGATGAGAAAGTGGTAATTTTAGAGGAGTTGAAGCCTAATTCTGAGCTGTGCTGCCGACCACTTTCCCTGATGTTGGCGGACGAATCTGACCACGAAACGTTGACAGCGATCCTGGGCCCAGTAATCGCCGAGCGAGAAGCTATGAAGACTAGTGATTTGATCCTTGAGATTGGGGACTTGCACAGATCCTTCCGGTTTATCTTTAGGGGCACAGGGTATGATGAGAAGCTTGTTCGGGAAATGGAAGGCCTCGAAGCCTCGGGCTCGATGTTCGTCTGTACGCTGTGTGATTCCACACGATATGAGGCTTCCCAGAACCTGGTTTTTCATTCCATAACAAGGAGCCACGAAGAGAACTTGGTGCGCTACGAGATTTGGCGCTCCAACCCGTACTGCGAAACCGCGGAGGAGTTGCGTGACCGGGTGAAGGGGGTTTCAGCAAAGCCATTCATCGAAACTCAGCCGTCCATCGATGCCTTGCACTGCGACATTGGAAACGCCACCGAGTTCTACAAGCTCTTCCAGGACGAGATTGGGGAGCTGTACAAAAATCCGAACACCTCCAAGGAGGAGAGGAAGCGGTGGCAAGCGATGCTTGACAAGCACTTAAGGAAGAAGATGAACCTGAAGCCTGTCATGAGGCTGAATGGAAATTTTGCACGGAAGCTAATGACTAAAGAGACGGTCGAGGCTGTGTGTGAACTGATTCCGTCTGAAGAAAGGCGGCAAATCCTCAGGGAGCTCATGCACCTTTATCTTCAGATGAAACCAGTGTGGCGTTCCACGTTTCCAGCCAGGGAGTGTCCTGACCTTCTTTGTCAGTACAGCTACAATTCCCAGAGATTTGCAGAACTGCTTCATACAGAGTTCAAGCACAGATACAAAGGGAAGATCACCAACTACCTGCACAAAACACTGGCTCACGTCCCCGAGATCATTGAAAGAGATGGCTCTATAGGTGCGTGGGCGAGTGAAGGCAATGAATCAGGCAACAAACTCTTCCGGCGTTTCAGGAAAATGAATGCAAGGCAGTCCAAAAGCTATGAATTGGAAGACATTTTGAAGCATCACTGGCTGTACACTTCAAAATATTTGCAACGGTTCATGGAAGTACACAATACGTTAAAGGACATCAAGTGTGCAACTGTAGAACCTGAACTGATCAGTGCAGAAGATACAATACCTAATGATAATTCATTTGATTTTTAGGCTGATTTATTGGTGCAGAAGTTGATTCTCTGTATCTTTAACCCACAGGAGACTGTGAACAGTCTGTACAAGGTGGACAGTTGGGCTTACCATGGCCAAGCTTTGAATGCATTATTGGCATTGGTGGAAAAAAGCTCTGGCGGTACTATTGGAAAGATTATGGTGGAAGCAGTGTTAAACAGGCTCGCTGATAAATCTATATGACAACCGAAGCCATAATAAGTAATGTTCACAAGTGGGTGAATGTTTCTATGATATTTGGAACCTATGAGATATTCACAGCAAGCAACAAGGTTACTTACATTTGGTGCTTAGATGGAAAGGAAAGATGGGCAAGATGTTAGACAACATGCCATTTTTTTTCAGGTGAAAGAGCGGGTAATCTTTTCTGAATATAGAGTTCAGTTCTCAAAATTATAAATGGCAGGCTTATTATTGGAGAGGAAATGATGATGTTCAGTTCCCATTGGTTCTGTTCAATCATTTCTGTGTTTTTCTATATTCCTATTCAGCTATTTACTGATTTGTTGTGGAAATAATTTAGTTGTGTCTATAGTTGTTTTGATAATTAGATTAGCCGGTAGGATGATTACGGCTTTACTTCACAGCATTTGTTTTTCCTTAGTAGAGGTTTTGAATAAGTTACTGCACTCCTGTGCCATCAATTCATTTGATCTGGTTTACTGAATAGGTACTAATTACACTGGGCCTGAAATTGGCTCATTTATTAGCGCTGCAGGATGATCCTGTACATTGTAAGGCATGTACTGTTACCTCACCATGATCATTGGAATAGGATGACTATGAATATCTGCTAAACTGATGAGGTGTAATTTCTGGACTATCCTTAGTCAATTTGTAGTTAATTGTCTTTTAAACAGATCAACTATTCATTAGAACAGCTTCATTTGTGTTTTAGGTAAAGGATATTTCTATTTCACAGCAGAATTTCTCTGTACGTTGGGAATTGTGAATTTGTTTTCTCTTTATATAAATTTTCTCCTCAAAGATTTTACAATTGCCAAAAAGAATTTATGTCGGTGAATTTTATGACACCTAACAGATAACTAACACACCTTTTAGAACTTTCTTGATGTCAAACACTAGCAGATCCACCGTGAGTTAGACTTTCTACTCTGCAATAATGGAAGCATTCACAACAAATTTGGCAAGTTCCACTTGAAGCAAGCGTTACACTTTGAGGGAGTGTGAACTACATATAAAACCGATGAGAAATTGCTGCATTGCATAGTTATTAGAGTGTAAATCAGATGTAAAGTACACATTTATTCAGAGATCAGTCCCACTGCTAACTTTGTATGGCACAGGACGTTCTTTTAGGATTTCTACTTGAATGTGTAAGATACGGACCTAAAGTCCGATAAAGGATCTGATTGCAAAATTATTGGTTAATCTCTGCCTAGTTCAAAACTTTTTCATAGCCAGTTTATCAGACAACTGAAGATATGCAGTTAAAAGTTTGTTTTTAAAAATACATCAAGTGGATTCAGCAGAACGCATTCCAACTCCATAGGAGACCATCCACCTCCCTGTAACTTGATCCAATTGTTTTCCTGGGATTTTGAGGGTCACTGCCAATACAGGTGTCAAGAAATTGATCCCTCTCATCATGTCAGTTGCATATGGATATGACTAATATTGAGCATTTATTGTCATTATTCCAATAAGGCCTGACGGCTAATTTCTTTTCCTTGCTTTAAGGACCTGAGTTTGAACCCCAAAATGAGCCAACATGAGCTGTGTTTATAATACATTAATTTTATTGCGTTCATCATTCACTTCTGATAAGCATCACATGTCATTGTAATCACAGTTTGACACTCCATTGTCATAATTGAGATGTCATGTTTTAATGTGTGAGCAACCTTACGGGAGATCTGCTGGTATTGTTGATTGATAGAAAAGATATTGGATGTACAATGCATTTACTTTCATCATTTTATCGTATGTCTATTAAATCTATTCAATTGAGATATTAGTTCGTGGCCATCTTGGAACCAAATTGTGGTTTTAACAAATGACAAATGATATCTTTTGCTATAGTTACAAGTCTCTAGTTATTGAGAGCTGAGTTAACTTTTTACTAATAGTTTTCTGCAGGGATTCAAATCGGCTTGGCAACATATAGCACTTGGTTCAAGGACTAAGCAGTCTTTAAATCTTTGGCAGACTGTTCTTTATTTTTCAACTTTAAGATGCAACATGGACAGTTTCAAAATAAGGCGATGCAGGTTAAAAGTTGCTATGCCTGTTGACTGGCAAAGGAAAGTATGATTAACAATGCACCAAATTTATAACAAGGCAAATTTTAATTGGTTAACTCAGCTACACATATTACTGCAGGATTGAGTCAAATGCCTGAATTATTTTAATAGATACTGGAAAGGTATACATTTTATAATAGATTTATTCATTAAATTTATTTCAATGCATGGGTTGTTGTCTTTTTTTATTAATCATGGAACTCAAGTCATATTTGCAGAATTGTTTATTTTCCAATTCTGTATTGTAGTGCTTATAATGTTTCACAGGGTTTGGATGCTATTGGGTTCTAATATTGAAATTTACTGCAATCTGTTTTATTTCTGGAATAATTTTCCTTATATGTAGCAAGTTTTGACATTAAAAAATTTGTGCTAAATGTTAAGCTGCCAAATTTATTAGGATATATTACAATGATGACACTCATTGCAAATGTCAACTGTTGCTCAGCTTTTTCAAAAAATAAAGATTTACAGCTTTGAAGAGTTTTGTTGTGTACAATTTGTAATCTACAATGTTTTCTGGTAATGTTCAATTACGTTTGTTCTAATTTACTCGTTGACTAAATTGTCAGGAGATGGTCAACATTTGATTTCTCTGATTGAGAAAGTTGACGTCAACTTAAAACTGGGGTGAAGTCTGTGGGCACATTGGTTCAAATGGATGCCCGGATGAAATTCAGGTTTGGGCCTCATTTAAATATATTGGTGAGAAGCCACCTCTCAGGTACCCCACTGCAGATCACTGGATCTGCAAGGGATGGAAACCAGCTGGATCCTATACACTGAGGTGACAGCACTCTGTGTTTGGGAAAGGAGGTAATGGTGAGGGAGGGGGCTGAAGGATCTTGAATGCTCCAAAGTTTCTTTGTTGATCTATGATGAATTATAATCTTCAATATTTGGTGTAACTGGGCCTGGTGTAATTAGTTGGTGCAGGTACAGCACATGTGTGGCACGTGTGTGGTGTAAAAAGATTAATTTAAATCATGCTGTAACTGAGCACCTGATCCTGATATCGTTAAGAGAGAAGTTACCAGTCTAGAATGAGCATGTGAGGAGAGAGGTCTTAGACATTACACTAGAGAGCTGTAGTTTGTACTATATATAGATGGAAATAAACAAAGTTTTACGGTTCATAAAGAGTTGACAAATCTCAGGGATAATGACCAAGCAGCCTCAATGATAGTGTATGTACAGCCACCCACAGCCTGAGATACTCCAGACTGACATTACATAGTGCTGGTAGTAGTACTGACTTAAGCACAAGGTAAATTAACATGACCCACTCATTTGCTGCTGAGTTTATAACTGGGGTCCTCACACCAGCATACTCTTTTTTGCCAATTTAAACATCTCATTTATTACTGTTCTTATCTGACTCCCTCGTATTTCTGGTGCAACTAAATGGGTGCCAGCATTCCTCTCCTCCAGCTTAACCATTCCATGTGTTTCATTGTGAGTGTATAGTGCTTCAGTGGGCTTCTTCCACCTTTTCCTGTTTTCCCTCAGGGGCTTATCATAAATTCATGAAATTTTATCCACGTATTTTCACAGTGATTCTTCTGTTAATTTCTCATTTGTTTAACTCATTGTCTGTGCAGATGCACTGTTGATGCTATTGTTTTCTGAGAATCCTTTTTACTCTTGTTCATGCCACTATCATTCCATAACCATTCTGACTTTTAGATATGATTCGGAGATGCCGGTGTTGGACTGGGGTGTACAAAGTTAAAAATCACACAACACCAGGTTATAGTCCAACAGGTTTAATTGGAAGCACACTAGCTTTCGG
>NC_057725.1:20380846-20395002 GCF_004010195.1 Chiloscyllium plagiosum | reverse complement strand
CACAGGGGGCTAACACCTTCAACATATTGTCTAGCTATCACCATTGTGAACAGCTAACCCAAGAATGCAACTTTTAAAAAAAAGGGTTTTGTGATTTACACATGAAAGAAGTGAAACTATCACTGTATTTTAACAGAGGAAAGGCTTAACAGACAATCAATTCTTCAATGTATAATTTCAGTTACATCACACTGCAAATTTTTGCTATAAATTCTGTGTTACGATCGAGCCTTCCACAATCACCTGATGAAGGAGCGTCGCTCCGAAAGCTAGTGTGCTTCCAATTAAACCTGTTGGACTATAACCTGGTGTTGTGTGATTTTTGACTTTTAGATAAGGGCTTAGAGAATTTTGTAAGTCATGGTGAAAAAGAAGGTAGCCCAGACACCTTGATAAGCCACCTATAGTTAACTTGTTATAGTTAACGATCCAGGATTTATCAATATATCATTTCCGTGGCATCACACTGTAATCTTTTGATATAAATTCTGTGTCGTATGATGTTATTCTCCACAATCTCCTGATGAAGGAGCAGCGCTCTGAAAGCTAGTGCTTCTGAATAAACCTGTTGGACAATAACCTGGTGTTGTGTGATTTTCAACATAGTTAATTTGATAAGACTTCAGGACCAGATGAGAGGCACTCAACAACATAGTATGGGAAATATGAGTGGAAAATGCACAGGTACTGCCCATAAGTTTCAAGTCTTCCCAAGACTTGGGGTTTAGCAGCAGACTTGAGAGTTGCAAATGTTGTAAAATTGTTCAAAAAGGGGAAGCCCAGAAACTGCAGACATGTCAATTTAATGCCATCGGTGGGGAAACTTTTAAAAATGATCATTCAGGACAAGATTAATTTTCCCTTTGACAAATGAGGGATATTCTTGGAAAGCCAGCATCAATCTGTTCAGGACATATCATGGACTTCCAAAAGCAATGGATAATATGCTGCATAACAGGCTTCTGCACAGAGTTAGAGCTCATGGAATAGAAGAAACAATAGCAACATGAGGCAGAACAATAGCACCCTTCATCCACAGACATTGGCAATCGACTTTTGCAACACCTCAGGATTCACATGACATCTGTCCAATCCACCTGCGAAATTCTTCTGCAGTTCAATGCAGTACCTCAGGCTGTACTCTCATTGCAATGCTGTGTATACAGCAACACACACCCAGTTTACAGATTGGATCAGGCTGTATCTCAGGGCTTCTCACATGCTCTCTTACTGCTCACTCACTGAGAGTCTGCCTGGATGGTCACAACAGCCCTGCCTTGCCTATCAGTTCAGTCTCACAATCAGGCAGCTTGCCTTGCAAGTCAGCACTCCTCAGTCAAGGGCTGGGGTTGGGGGAGTGGGATGTGGGGGGGCATCTTGCTGTATGGTGTAAGGTGGTATACATTGAACTATGTGCCAGCAGCTTACACAATAAACACAAAGCATGTGCAGCAAGTAAGTGGCCTTGTCTCAAAGTCTTCAGGGTGTAACCCTCACTAAAGCCTATTGGGCCATTGTTAATCAGGAGTCCTGACCAAGTAAGACCCAAAGGTAATTTGAGAGCTAACGTTCTCACTGGGGGTGTGAGTATCTGAGGCTGGTGAGGGTGGAGGGGTTTGCAGGAGGAAGCCTTATCAAGGCCTCCTCTGAGGCCTTGCAGCTCTCTGCCTCAGAGGTGGAGGAGGTGCCCCTCCGGCAAAGCAGCCTTCTTCACTGCACGGCCATCCCGCTGGCACCTACACGGCATAACTAAAGGAAGGTGTCACAGCCATTGGCTCGGAGTGGTGCATAATCCGATACCAGTTCAGGGGATTAGCCGTAGTCTAGCAAGTGGGCCACAGACAGTCCTGTGATTCCTGTGTAGATGGTCTGGGGAAAGGGTAGGACTAACACAGCTGGGGAGATGTACAGGCATCTGTTGAGATTCTGGGCACTTCTCATCCATCACTCTCTGCCTGGATCATTCACGTAGGTAGGCCATAGTCCATCCATTGATCCGTCCAGAGAAGCTAACGGGGGTGGGGGGAAGGTGCTGCTGTTCACTGCTGTGGCAGGAGGCTCAGGAACCTATTTGTGGGGATCAGTGGTTTCAGGCTGTGGAATAAAGGGGAGGAATTCAGTACGGCATGGATGAGAGCCTGGTTGTGTGGGAGAGGTTTCATCCACCATCCTCACTAACACATAGAGGAATTACAACTACACAGTGAGAACGAAAACGGTCAGGACCAACACTCCGAGTGTGAGGAGTAAATGTCTCTGCTGTCAGGGAGGGGGTTGCAAGACCAACTGATCTGAGGCTCTGTAGAGAGGTAGAACATTAGGCACAGGCACACACATTGTACAGAACCAGACCTGTGTTGTCCCCAGATCCTGACAATCCTAATACATTGGCTCCCTATCTGCTGTCAGACAGACATGCTCCAGACAATACTGACCACTTCATTTTCAGCACCAACACTTTTTAACACAGAGGACAGGGAAAGATAGGCATAAGGACCAAGAAAGGCAATAATGTCAGCAGAATCCATTGCCCTATACCTTGCTTCCAGATGCTGCAGCATTGACATTGATCCATACAGTGTACGAGATGGACATAATGTCTCACATGATGGTGGCACAGTTCCAATCAGTGCTAGACAGAGCCTCAATCAAACAGATATATTCCCAAATGGAAATGTGAGTATTGGTATACAGTGCAATGTCAGCTAGGCCACCAAAGTGCCTTCAAATTTAAGGAGCACTTGTTGCGAGTGTTGGATAACTAGGAGAAAGTGAGGACTGCAGATACTGGAGATCAGAGTCGAGAGTGTGGTGCTGGAAAAGCACAGCAGGTCAGGCAGTATCCGAAGAGTAGGAATAATGAAGGGCTGATGAAGGGCTTATGCTCGAAACATCGATTCTCCCGGTCCTCGGATGCTGCCTGACATACCGTGCTTTTCCAGCACCACACTCCCAACTGTTGGATAACGTTGTCCCACTGAGACAGGCAACAAATGGTAAGGTGATGGAGCCTTGGATGACAAGAGAACAGGAGCTTCTCATCAAGAGGAAGAAGGATAGCTTACTTATGGTTGAGGAAGCAAGGATCTGGCACAGCTTTAGATAATTACAGGGTAGCTAGGAAAGAAATAAAAAATGGACTGAGGAGAACTTGGGAGTGGGGGGGGGGACACAAAAAAGCCTTGGTGGGAAGGTTTACAAAAACGCAAAGGCATTCTACATTCACGTGAGGAATAAGAGGATGATCAGAGAGAGGGTAGGGCTCGTCAGGGATAGTGGAGGGAACTTGTGCCTGGAGAGTGAAGAGGTGGAGGAGGCCCTAAATTAGTTTTTTTTCAGCATTCACTAGAGAGAGGGACCTTGTTGATTGTGAGAACACCATGGACCAGGTTAAAAGGCTTGAATAGATTGATATTAAGAAAGTGGATATCCTGAAAATTCTGGGCAACATCAAGACAGATAAGACCCAGGTCTGGACCAGATATATCCCAAGGTAACTATGGGAAGTGAGGATTGAGATTGCTGCGGCTCTGGTGATGGTCTTTGCATCTTCACTCTCCACGAGAGTAGTATTGGATGATTAGAGAGAGGCAAATGTTGTTCCTCTGTTCAAGAACGGGAATAAGGAAATCCCTGGAAATTACAGACCAGTCAGTCTTACGTCTGTGGTAAGCAAGGTATTGGAAAAGATTCTGAGAGATAGGATTTATGACATTTTGTAAAAACATAGTTTGATTAAAGATAGTCAGCATGGCTTTGTGAAGGGCAGGCCGTGCCTCACAAGCCTTATTGAGTTCTTTGAGGATGTGACAAGACAAGTTGACAAAGATCGAACAATGGATGTGGTGTATATGGATTTCAGTAAGGCTTTGATAAGATTCCCCATGGTAGGGTCATTCAGAAAGTTAGGAAGTTCTGGGATACAGGGAAATTTGGCTGTCTGGATACAGAATTGGCCGGCCAAAAGCGGACATCTAGTGGTAGTGGATGGAAAGTAATCACCTTTCAGTCACTGGAGGTCAGTGTTTGGTTGTGTCCCACAGGGATCTGTTCTTGGGCCTCTGCTCTTTGTAGTTTTTATAAATGACTTGGATAAAGAGGTAGAAGGATGGGTTAGTAAGTTTGTCAATGATGGGTTAGTAAGGTCACTGGTGTTGTAGATAGTGTCGAGGGCTGTTGCAGGCTACAACAAGACATTGAAAGGATGCAGAGCTGGGCTGAGAAGTGGCAGATGTTCATCCTGGATAAATGCGAAGTGCTTCATTTTGGAAGGTCAAATTTGAATGCTGAATGCAGGGTTAAAAACAGGATTCTTGGCAGTGTGGAGAAACAGGCTTTCATTAACGGGGATTTGAGTTTAAGAGCCAAGAGGTTTTGCTGCAGCTCGATAAAACCCTGGTTAGACCTTGGAATATTGTGTCCAGTTCTGGTCGTCTCATTATAGGAAGGATATAGATGTTTGAGAGAGACTGCAGAGGGGATTGACCAGCATGCTGCTTTGATTGGAAGGCTTGTCTTATAGAGATTGACTGACCTTGGGCTTTTCACACACTGGAGAGAAGAAGGAAGAGAGGTAGCTTGATAGAGGTGTACAAAGTAATGAGAGTGATAGATAGAGTAGATAGCCAGAGACTTTTCCCCAGGTCAGAAATGGCTGTTACAAGGGGTCATAATTTTAAGGTGATTGGAGAGAGGTACAGGCGAGATGTCAGAGGTCGGTTCTTTACACAGAGAGTGGTGGCTGCATGGAATGCATTGCTAGTGGTGGTAGTAGAGTCAGAGACATTAGGGACACTTAAGTGACTGCTGGACAAGCACATGGATGGCAATAAATTGAGAGATGTGTAGGTTAGGTTGATCTTAATTAAAATAAAGGCTCAGTACAACATCGTGGGCAGAAGGGCCTGTACTGTGCTGCACTGTTCTAAATGTTATCTTCTGTCTTTCCCTCTCACTCCATGTCAGTGCAGTCCATACTCTGTAGTTGGGGTGGAGGGAGATTGCTTGGCAATGGAGTTTTGCTCAGGTGACCCTGGGTACCTTTGTGTCTAGATTGTCTACCAATGCCTTTCAGGAGGCAGGTGAACTGTCCTTGGCTTGTATTTCCAAGGTGCTGAGCAGGGAAGGTAGAATGCAGGAGTAGGGCCTGGCCATCTCTGGAGTGCCCTGAAAAAAGACTTTCAGGAGCCTTTGCATGGTCCATTCCCCAGCTGTAGGAACTGGGCATGCTCTGAGTGCCAGTGTCCTGGGCTGTTTATTCCTTGGGCAGCTTCAGCGTTGTTACAGAGAGGTGTTCACCAGCTTGTGCTACCCAATGTTCTGAACCTGACCCTCCCACTGAAGTCGAAGAGTGTGGTGCTGGAAAAGCACAGCAGGTCAGGCAGCATCTGAGGAGCAGGAGAATTGACGTTTCTGGCATAAGCTCTTCATCAGGAATCATCTTCCGCCTTGGGACCCTCCAGCCACATGGGTTGTGCCAGTTTTCTCCTGTGAGCACTGTATTTTCTCATCCACAGTGAGTGAAGGTCTAATGTTGAGCACTTCCCTATCTGTCCTGACTCTTCCTGCCCTGTTATGGACTGTTTTCCCTGTAATGGGAGAGATTGGGTGAGGTGAACATGGCTGGCACAGCTTTTAGGTCTAGTGCAGGTCATTGAAAAATGGTGAGGGATCCCGCGTGAGTGAATAGGTAGCACAGATACCATGTGGGGATTAATGTTCTGAGAGGTTGGTGGGGACAACGAAAGGGAAGATGTTGCATGCAATAGTGAGTACGGAAGAGACTTGAGGAGAGGTGTGTGCAAAGGCAAAGATAGAGTGAGTGTGAGGGAGTGGAGAGAGCAGAGTGTGGTACTTAGCCTGGTGGAGTGGAGAAGGTCATTCACTTTCTTGCAGCCATTCCTTCCCTTTACCTTCTCCGCCATTTTTGGGATAGCTGTCCTCTGTCAAACTTCCAAACACCAGTGTTTGCCGAAGTGCACATTGGCCTTTTAAAGGTGGCGCAGGAACGTCAGATTTTCAGCAGGTATTCTGGTGGGTAGTGAGTTATTCTGGGAATGATGGGTAGGAGAACGATTTGGAGGTGCCGGTGTCAGACTGGAGTGGACAAAGTTAAAAATCTCACAACACCAGGTTATTGTCCAACAGGCTTATTTGGAAGTACTAGCTTTTGAGGCGCTGGCTCTTCATTGGATGGTTATGGAATATGACCATGTGACACAGAATTTATAGCAAAAAGGGTTACAGTGTCATGGTGATGTAATGATACATTAAACAACTTTAGTTAAAATCACACAACACTAGGTAATAGTTCTTAAACAAATTTAGATTAAGTCTTTCATCTTTTAGAATGGGATATGGTAAATCCCAGATTTAATATGTAAATCCCAGAATGATGCTTAAGTCCATTATGAAGGCTGCCAAAGGTTTGGGGTGGGTAGTTATTGAAGAGAGTTTTATAGGATGTGGGGAGAGAAACCCTGTGTGAAACTTGACGGAAATGACACAGTCAAAAAAACACAAGATTCAACACTTGTCTTCGGAATTGGCTGAGTGTCAGGAAACAGAGGAAATGGCTGATATTTATTTCAGACTGGATGAAAGGGATTTCCCTGGGCTCAGTGTTATGTCTACTGCTCTTCCTTTTGTTAATCTTTCACAAGATGTGGATGTTGCTGCCAGACTGTCATTTGTAACCCATCACTAATTGCCTAGAAATCGCCAACATTCATTGCAGTGTATTATGGTTGGGGAGAGGAGGCACGTTGCTGAATGTTGTGGTGGATGGGGTGTCTCTCAAGCAGAATGAGGTTGAGCTCTGCAGGTGTTGTTGGAATCACACCCATTCAGGCAAGTGGAAAATATTCCAGCATACTCCTAACTTATGTCTTGAGGATTTTAGACAGGCTTTGGAGAGTCAGGAGGTGAGTTACTTACTGTATCATGCCCAGCCTCTGGTTTGCTCTTGTAGTCACAGTATTTGTATGATTGGTCCAGTTCAGTTTAGATTAGATTACATTACAGTGTGGAAACAGGCCCTTTGGCCCAACAAGTCCACACTGACCCGCCGAAGCGCAACCCACCCATACCCCTACATTTACCCCTTACCTAACACTACGTGCAATTTAGCATGGCCAATTCACCTGACCTGCACATCTTTGGACTATGGGAGGAAACCAGAGCACCCGGAGGAAACCCACGCAGACACGGGGAGAACGTGCAAACTCCACATGAGGCAGGAATTGAACCCGGGTCTCTGGTGCTGTGAGGCAGCAGTGCTAACCACTGTGCCACCGTGCCGCCCACTGGTCAATGGTGACCTGCAGGTCCTGTTAGTGGAGGATTCAGTGATCAAATGCTGTTGAATGTCAGGGAGAGATGTTTTGATGCTCTGTTTTGGGTTGGCCATTGCCTGGCACTTGTGTGGCATGAATGTTACTTACCAGATATCTGCCCGAGTCTGAATGTCACCCAGTTTTATTGAATGGGCACCAACTGTTTCAATATCTGAGGAGTTAGGAATGGTGCAGAGTATTGTATGATCAGGAAGGAAAGTCCCCACATTGTTGGAGGGAAGGCCATTGATGGAGCAGCTGAAGGCGGTGGGGCCTAGGACACTACCCTGAGGAACTCCTGCAGAGATGTCCTGGAACTGGGATGACTGATTTCCAACAACCACAACCATTTGCCCATGTACCAGGTGTGACTCTAACCAATGGAGGAGAGTTTTTCTCCACAGCCTCATGACCTTCAGTATTGTTAGGACTCCTTGATGACATATTCAGTGAGATGCTGCCTCCACATCAAGGACAGTCATTCCTCACCGCTGGAGGTCAGTTCTTTTGTCCATTTTCAGAGCAAGGTAATTAGGTCAGGGGTAGACTGGGGTTGACCTTCGCCAAACTGCCAGGATTTGTTGGCTAAGCCTCCTCGACCAGTCTCTGGGAAGACGATGCCCCTCTGCGGACCAGCCTCTCCACCAGCACCTGGAAGTCCCTGTCAGAGAAGTACAGTACCATTCGTCAACATCTTTGGTGGAGCAAGGCAGCTCTGGTAAGGTGGTAATTGGCGCAGGTTGAATTTATCCTGCTCTCGGTGGACAGTATATCTGTGCAACTTTCCACATTGTCCTCTCCATGTTTTTTCACAGATGCTGTAATTAAGCTGTACAATAACACCCTGGCTCTGGGTCTCAGTAGTTCTGGAGCATCAGAAATGTTATATGGATGATCTGGACTTGGTATACTTTGCAGACTGTATTTGGAAGTATTGCACTCTGAGGTTAATATAAACTTAGAGTCATAGATGTGTACTACACGGAAACTGACCCTTCGGTCCAACTCATCCATGCCGACCAGCTATCCTAACCCAATTTAGTCCCATTTGCCAGCACTTGGCCCATATCCTTCTAAATGCTTCCTAATCATATAACCAGCCAGATGTCTTTTAAATGCTGTAATTGTATCAGAATCCACCACATCCTCTGGCAGCTCATTCCATACGTGCACCACCCTCTGCATGAAAACGTTGCCCCTAAAGTCCTTTTTTATGTCTTTCCTCCCTCACCCTAAAGCTATGCCCTTTAGTTCTGGACTCCCCCCTCCAGGGACTTTGAAAAGCAAATAAAAACAGGGCAGAATAGACAAACAAGTGGCAGATAGAATTTAGTGTCAGAGAGAGTGAAGTATTTCATTTTGATAGCAAGAACATGGAGAGACAATAGAAAGGTTCCAGTTCTGAAGCAGGAGTAGAGGAATCACTGAAGGCAGCAGAACACTTGCAAGCACCATGAAGAAAACATACAGAATTCAGTGCTTCATCAATGGGAGCTCAGACAATAAAAAAATCAAGGAGGTTATCTTGAAACTATATATAAAGAGAAAAAAGCACTAATTTGTCTTTAAATGGAGTTTTGCATTCAGTTCTGGGTGCTACACTAAAGAAAGAGCATTAGAGATAGTTAAGAGAACATACACGAGAATTAGGGATTAGCGTGGTGCTGGAAAAGCACAGCAGTTCAGGCAGCATCCGAGGATTTCCCTGCTCCTCGAATGCTGCCTGACCTGCTGTGCTTTTCCAGCACCACTCTAATCCAGAATCTGGTTTCCAGCATCTGCAGTCATTGTTTTTACCACATACATGAGAATTATGCAGGAATGAGGAATTTTCGTTTTACAAGGTAAGAGCTTGGGCCACCTGATCAGTTATTGTCACAATCTCTAAAATAAATCAAAAGAACTGTGAGAAACAACTTAATCCCAGTCTATGGTTTAGGCTCTTCAACTACAGCACTTGTTTCCTTTGTTTCTTCTTCCACCATAATATTTATATTATACCTGCTGGTTTTGTTTGTCTTATTTGTGAATGAATCTGTGTGTTTAGGGTTTTAAAGGGTTATACTTTAATTTGCTTCGTAGTAATGAGTAATGCACTGTTTGTCAATTGTTAAAGAACACGTTTTTTTACAAGTTTTACTGTTATTTTCCTGTTAAGTGTGAACCCTGGTGTCAACTACTTTTTTCTGAATAGCAGTTGGTCAGACAAATATATCACCTTGGTGGTTTAATGGGTAGTTATACATTTGAGATAAGTTGTGGAATATTGGGGAATGATTATTTCCAATGGAATCACAACTATTATAAATATAACATGATCAATTTTAAAAACATTATTTTCCATAATGCGTGATTTGGAATGTTTCAAAAGGAAAATGTTCAAATACATGAAAGGGAAAAGTTTGCAGAGTTATAGAGAAAGATTAGGGGTGTGCAATTACCTGTATTGCTTTTGAAAAGAGCTGGTACCAATTTGAAAGGTGGAATAGTCTCTTACTGTGCTGTATAAATCTACAATACCATCATTTTAACTTCCTGACCAATGAAACACTCCCTGGAAAAGTATACCAAGCCTTTCGGGGTGGCTTGTGTAATAACCTTTTATTTACCCTGTTATATCTCATTGTAAATAATTGGTGGTGAGAAGAACAGCAAAACAACATCTTGACAGACTGTTCCACACTGCACCTGATTTCCTTTTTTCAATTGAACCATTAGTCAAAAAGCTTGTAAGTCTAGTTTGCCAATCCATTATTATTTGTTTTGTGTCACTGTGCAAGATGAATTTCACTCTGACCAGCTTTTGACATAGCTCCTTCTAAATTTCAAACAGAACATCAGAGTGGGACACCAAGGGGAAGCTGGAACACCTTCTAAAGTGTAGCTGTAGAACTTTCATTTCCACCAACCCGCGACCCTGGAATTATTCTTGGAAAAGGTGATCTATGCTCTATTCCAGATGATGGTACAGGTGGTTTAAGTGAAGGAAGAAAACATTGTTAAGACAGAGATAAGTCTACTTTTATAAAGAACAGCAAGTTACAGAGAATTAGATTTATCACTCTTGAAAAAACTATTAATTTATTATTTTCCATTTGTCCAAAGCAGATTAGATCCACAATTTACATTGGGCAAATGTAAATCTCTGAAGCAAAGGGATAGCCTCCTCATTTACTGAGGTTAAGGTGAATACTCTGTCAGTTTCATAACACAAAGGAAATACACATTAAATATTAACTTTCAGATGTAACTGAACTCTCAGTGGTTTAGGGAACTGTTGTTCATCTGCAGTTTAAGTAATTCGCAACTAGCACGTTGCAGTCAATGTTTAACCTAAGCTACAGCTGCCTGCTTGTCGTTACCGTCATACTTCTGTGTGGCTGAGAACCACAAGCTTAATGTATTTGGGCAGAGGTTGTGTATGGAGGGGCTGTGTGCTAGTCTGGAATATATTTTTGATGTCTACAGCGTGGAGTTTATATCTGTTTGAGAACTGAATGGCAACAATGGCAAGCAGCGGCAACTAAATTGAGTTTCTGCCACACCTTTCTTATATCTCTCATCAGAAGCAACGGCTTGCCCTGTACCCAGAGTACACAGCCAAACCACAGAGCCAGTGAACATATGGTTCAGAATGATCTTGGTTTGAGCAGCTAAAATGCTGGAAGAGACCCATCTCGTGCAATATAATGTGAATTCTTCATTATTTGCCTACTATAAAATTGAGCTTGCCATCCCTCATAATGCAAAACATTGACAGCAGAGATGAAAACTTCATTCATTGCTAGAGATTGATTTTCTCTCTAAAAATAGGAAAGTGTTGAACAATAAAGGATGTTCAGTCCGCGTAGCTCATTTTAACTGGAAAGTCTGTCATCTTGACTTGCTTGTGAGCCAGACAACTTTATCACTATCAGTGATAGCTCCATGCCCAGAGACTTCAGAATGTCATTTAGCCTCACACCTCAAATGAATGCAGCAATGTTGGAGGCTTTGTCTTTCAGATGTGATGTTAAACTGAGGCCGTGCTTGTCTTTCTATATGGACATATGAATCCTGTGTTCATATTCAAAAAGGAGTATGATGTTCTCCTCACACAATCCATCTGATTGCTACTTGTGGATACTTGCTGTCCATAAATTGCCCGTGATGTTTGCATCAACAATGATAATAGGGATTACTTTCAACTTTCGTAGTACAGGCGTTGACCGGAGAAAGCTGATCGATTGGATTTGGGACCAGTGGGTAACCTGCTCCATCAGATTACCATCCAGGCAGTGATGTCGCAAATAGCCTTATTTCACATCGAAGACACTTCATTGGCTGGGAAGCTTTCTGGGGCACGTAAAAGCCATGAAAGATGTTGTAAAATAATTGGGCCCCAAAATTGGATTTGCTAAGGCTGATAGTTTTGGTGGAACAAGTGCCATATTAATACTGCAATGGCTTCTGCAACATTTGTGCACAATACCATAATTACTCAAGTAGAATGCTGTCTTAGTGAAGGCATTGGAGTGAGCATTGGGTGTGTGTTCCAGATGAATGGTGAACAACAATGGTTGTCGTGCCATTTCTATCCTCCCAATTGCCAACATCTGCTCTTAAACACGTGCAGCTAAGTATGTGATTACTGGCAGGAACCACCCCTCTTCTTCCATAGTACTTTATTTTACGGGTTCATCAATCACAGGGATTAATTTCTATTGCCTCCTTTTGTGTTTATAGATGTGTTGCTGAGTCCCACAATTCTTTAAATTCAGTGAGGTTGACAGGAAAGATTGGCTCTCACTGAACTGCACACTCTGACCCCAGGACTTGTAAAGTGTGGATGATAGATCCTCACCACAGTCACCTTGGTGAAAGATACATTAGGAGATTTGCTCGCAACATCCTCCTCTCCAGTGTTGAGGAAAACAACCTGGTAACTAAAGAGAAGAAACATTTGTCTTGACCAAGGCATAGTTTATTGCACAATAGCAAGTCACCTTGGTATGATGGACACTGATACTAATATCGTGAGGAAAACCTGGATGGTAGGTCTTCCCCACCCAGAGTTGTTCTCCCATTATTAAGTCCACACGACATCACCAGCAAATGTTTTTCAACATTAACCTTTTCAAAGCCCAACACCTTAAAAATATCTCCAACAAAAGCTTATTTTCCATTATTAATATTTACATAATGGAAATGTTTACATAATATTTACATCATATACATTACTACATTTACCACTACCTTAGCTGCCTCAAGTGTAAAGGAGAATGAAGAGACTGGTGTCAATTTAACATAAGGGGGAATCCCGAAGGCTTCTATCGGCACATTAATAATAAAGCAGTAGCAGAAGGAAGAGTAGGGTCATTTGGGAATCAGAAGGGAGGGGTCATGGCTGAGATATTAAATGAACATTTTGCTTCTGCTTTTACCCATGAAGCAGATATTACACAGGCCATGGTGTTGGAGGAGGAAACTGTTGCTGCATTGGTCAAAAATTTATAAAGAGGAGGTCTTGGATAAGCTTGTGTACTTAGAGTTGGTGAGGATGAGAGTTGGATGAGATGCATGAAAGTATAGTGAAAGAAGTAGGAATGTAAATTGCAGATGCAATAGGCATAATCTTTCAATTTTCCCTAGATATAGGGGTGGTGCCAAGGACTTGAAAATTGCAAACGTTATTCCCTTGCTCAGAAAAGTTGTAAGGAAATGCCTGGCAATTACATGCCAGTTAGTTTAATTCAGTAGTGGGGTAACTCCTAGAAATAATAATGCTGGGTAGAATTAATAATCACAGGGACAAGTATAGGTGAATCAGGGAGCACCAGCAAGGATTTCTTAAGGGAAACTCAAGTTTGACTAATTTGTTGAAGATTTTTGAAGTAGCAGTGAGGGTTAATGAGGACTACGCTGTTGATATGGGATACATGGTGGACTTCCAAACACATTCAATTCAGTGACGATCAGCAGATTTAAAAGTGATGGGTCATGGAATAAAAAGGACAGTAGCAATGTAGATGCTAAATCGGCTGAATGATAGGAAGCAAGAAGTAAGTTTTAGACTGGAGAAAATAATTTTCCCAGTGGTCAATTTTGGGACTCTTTCTTTTCCTGTTACAAATTAATGATTTGATATTGGAATGGAAAAGACAATTTCAAAGTTTGTGAATGATACAATTTAGATGCATTAGAAACTGTGAAAAAGTCAACAAAGAACTTCAAAACAACGTTGACAAATTTGTGGAGCGGACAGATAGGTGGCAGATGAAGGTTAACATAGAGAAGTGTGGAGTAATACATTTTGGTAGAAAGAACATGGAGAGACAGTATAAAACCGAGGGTGTTGTTGCAAAGAGTGGGCAGAAAGAGAGAGACCTGGGTGTACATATGCACAACTCATTAAAAATGACAGGACAGGTAGAGAGAGCAGCCAATAAAACATATAGTATCTTAGGATTTATTATTGGTGATGCAAGAATATAGAGTACAATGTTACACTGAACTTGTATAAGGCACTAATTAGACCTCACTGGAGCACTGAGTACCACAATTTAATAAGGCTTTGCATGCATTGAAGAGAGAGCAGAAGAGGTTTACAAGAATGGTTTCTGGGATGAGAAACGTGAGTTGTGAAGACAGATTCGTGAAGGTGGAATTATTTTTCTTAGAGATGACAAGGCTAAGAAGATATTTGGATTAGTGGTGCTGGAAGAGCACAGCAGTTCAGGCAGTATCCGAGGAGCAGCAAAATCGACGTTTCGGGCAAAAGCCCTTCATCAGGAATAAAGGCAGCGAGCCTGAAGCGTGGAGAGATAAGCCAGAGGAGGGTGG
>NC_057725.1:20379212-20380805 GCF_004010195.1 Chiloscyllium plagiosum | reverse complement strand
GCGGTGAAGGAGGCCCAGGACCTCCATGTCCTCGGCAGAGTGGGAGTGGGAGTTGAAATGTTGGGCCACAGGGCGGTGTGGTTGATTGGTGCGGGTGTCCCGGAGATGAGAAGATATTTGATCGAGGCTTTCAAAATCATGAGCATTCTGGGCAAAGCAGACAGAGAGAAAACCGTCCTGCGTATAATCAGTTCAAAAAAGAGAGTAGAAACATATGTTTAATGAAATATGGTAATTAGAAAGGTAGCAATGTGGTGCACAGGTGTTGGGTAATTCTGTGAAATGTTAAGAAAAAAACAAAGTCAAATTCCTTCTGGAATCAGTATTTGTCACAGCACAAGCAAGACCCCTGGTGTGATAATGGAAGACAGAAAGCTTACACCGTGCGGTTTATGTCAGGGGCGGCACAGTGGTTAGCACTGCTGCCTCACAGCGCCAAGGTCCCAGGTTCGATTCCAGCCTTGGGTGACTGCCTGTGTGGAGCTTGCACATCCGGGTGCTCCGGTTTCGTCCCACAGTCCAAAGATGTGCAGGTCAGATGAATTGGCCATGCTAAACTGGCCATTCCACACTGTAAGTAATCTAATCTAATCTAATCTAAATTGCCCATCGTGATAGGCGTATTAGTCAGAGGGAAGTGGGTCTGGGTGGGTTATTCTTCAGAGGGTCAGTGTGGACTGGTTGGGCTGAAGAGCCTGTTTCCACACTGTTGGGAATCTAATCATCAACTTGATTTAAGACAATATTTAAGGATTGATTTTAACTTAGAAGAAAAGCTGATTACAGTCAGCAGCAAAGATAGTTTCTTGCCCAGGAAGCAGTATTAGAAGTAGATGGAAAGCACAATTACTCTCACATAAAAGATTAGTTTATGAAACTTCCAGACATGGAGCGTTTTGTTAGAAACTGGTACGTTATAATACTCAGAAAGTCAAAGCTTTCAGATTTGTGAGAAGTTATGTATAAAGACTTCAAACAGCATAATTAGGGAGCAGTTAAGTCAAACTTAAAGATTTGGTACAGAAAGATACTTTTTCTGGATTAACTCACTGTAAATTGATATTTTTCAGAAAAAGATGAGACTTTGTTTGGTTGCATTTTTTCAGATCTTTCAAATTCTGCCCTGTGATCTACATTTAGATATCATGGTCTGCCTTATTTTATCTTTCTTTCTTTTGTTTAACAAACTTCTGTTTTATTGTTAAGGAAAGTCAGCAACCTCATATGTTTATGTATTAGTGAAGTACCACCATGTTAAATAGGAAAAGACCTATCAAATCAGATGTCATTCTGGGAGCTGACTTGGAGAAAGTGAGGACTGCAGATGCTGGAGTACAAGAGTTGAAAAATGTGGTGCTGGAAAAACACAGCAAGCCAGGCAGCATTCGAGGAGCAGAAGAAGGGCATAAGCCCTTCTTCAGGAATGAGGCTGGTGTGCCAAGCGGGCTGAGATAAAAGGTAGGCGGGAGGGAATTTGGAGGAGGGGCGCTGGGAATATGATAGGTGGAAGGAGTTGAGGGTGAGGGTGATAGGCCGGAGAGGTCGGGAAGAAGATTGCAGGTCAAGAGGGCGGTGCTGAATCCGGGGGTTGGG
>NC_057725.1:20362552-20378779 GCF_004010195.1 Chiloscyllium plagiosum | reverse complement strand
TACGATGTATCCAGAGGTTGGTGGGGTGGAAGGTGAGGACCAGTGGGGTTCTGTCCTGGTGGCGATTGGAGGGGCGGGGTTCAAGGACGGGTTGCGGGAAATGGAGGAGATGCGGTGGAGAGCGTTGTCGACCATGTCGGGGGGGAAATTACGGTCTTTGAAAAAGGAGGCCATTTGAGTTGTTCGGTAGTGGAATTGGTCTTCCTGGGAGCAGATGCGGCGGAGGCGGAGGAATTGGGAATATGGGATGGCGTTTTTACAGGGGGCAGGGTGGGAGGAGGTGTAATCTAGGTAGTTGTGGGAGTTGGTCGGTTTGTAGTAAATGTCTGTGTTGAGTCGCTCGCCCGAGATAGAAATGGAGAGGTCTAGGAAGGGGAGGGAGGAGTCTGAGATGGTCCAGGTAAATTTGAGATCGGGGTGGAAGGTGTTAGTAAAGTGGATGAACTGTTCAACCTCCTCGTGGGGGCATGAGGTAGCGCCAATACAATCATTGATGTAGCAGAGGTGACTTGTCCAGTAGTATCTTGAGGTGGGATTATTAAAGTTTAGTTCAAATTTTGAAGAAAAAGGAGGCCATGAATAAAGAACCAAGAAATAAGACCAGAAAGCTATAACTTGCCAGTGGAACCTTTCTGATACTGGTGATTATGCCCAGTAAAGTCTCATTTCACAAGTTTGAAATATGGCCTGTATTCAGTTTGGAATCATCCAGGATGAACCTTCTTTTAAAAATAGACATTAACGAGCAGTAAATACAGCTGCCGAAGATCAGGAAACTTCGTAATTTCTACCTTGGTGCACAATTACCTCAGCCTCTGGAAAATTCTTAATTTATAACTGTAGGTTATATGCCTCTCTTTGAATTGATCTAGACAGGAAAAAAAATCAGATTTCAGGCCTGTTATTATTTACGAGTTTCCAGAAACTTGAAACCTGTAGATTCTGGACATCCAAGTTATTGGGATAATGCAGGTAGGAAGAGCTGAGACGATGGATAGATCAGCCATGATTTTAATGCATGGCGGAGTAGGCTTGATGGGCCAAATGGCCTACTCCTGCTCCTATTACTATGAAATTATGAAATCCGAGCTCTGTATTTAAATAAACACAAAATAGGTTTGAATGACGATCAGATATCCCCAGTTGCTTGTCAATGATTTCGGATTCGAGAGTGTGGTGCTGGAAAGGTACAGCAGGTCAGGCAGCATCTGAGGAGCAGGACAGTCAAAGTTTCAGGGCACAGGCCCTTCATCATGAATGAGGCTTATGGGCTGGGATAAACGGGAAGGGTGTGGGGCTGGGGGGAAGGTAGCTGGGAAAGCAATAAGTAGGTGAAGGTGGTGGAGATGTGACAGTTGGAGAGGAGGGTGGAGCAGATAGATGGGAAAGACAATGAACAGGTCAAGAGGGCGGTGCTGAGTTGGAGGCTTAGGACTGGGATAAGGTTGGGGGAGGGGAAATGAGGAAACTGATGAAATCAACATTAATCCTGTGTGGTTGCAGGCTCCCAAGGCAGAAGATGAGGCATTCTTCCTCAGGCGTCGGGTGGTTAGGATTTGGTGATGGAGGAGGCCTAGGACCTGCATGTCCTTGGTGGAATGGGAGGGGGCATAAACAACAAAGGATAGACAGAGCTAAGTGATCTCAAAACCAACGGATCTGATCTAAGCTCTGCAGTCCTCCCACATCTAGCCGTGAATGGTGATGGACAATTTAACAACTCACTGGAGGATGATGCTCCACAAATATCCCCATCTTCAATGGTTGAGAAGCCCAGCACATCAGTGCAAAAGATAAGGCTGATGCATTCGCAACAATTTTTAGTCAGACGTGCTGAGTGGGTGATCCACCTTGGGCTCCTTCAGTGGTTCCCAGCACCACAGATACCAGTCTCCAGCCAATTCAATTCACTCCACATGATATCAAGAAATAGCTGGAGGTACTGGATACTGCAAAGGCAATGGGCCCAGAAAGCAGTCCGGCAATAGTACTGAAGTTGTGTGCTCCAGAACTTGCCGCTCCCCTAGCCAAGCTCTTCCATTACAGTTACAACACTGACATCTGCCCGACAATGTGAAAAATTGACTAGGTATAATCCTGTAAATAAAAAGCAGGACAAATCCAACCTGATGAATTACTGACCAATCTCTACTCTTCATCATCAGTAAAGTGACAGAAGGGATCATCAACAGTGTTATCAAGCAGCACCTGTTCAGCAACAACTTGCTCAGTAATGCCCAGTTTGGGTTTCACCAGGGTCACTCAGCTCCCGACCTCAGTATAGCCTTGGTTCAAACTTGGGCAAAAGAGCTGAATTCCAGAGGTGAGGTGAGAGTGACAGCCCTTGACATCAAGGCTGCATTTGATCGAGGATGGCATCAAAGAGCTCTGGCAAAACCGGAATTAATGGGTATCAGGAGCAAGCACTTCGCTGGTTGGAGTCATACCTGGCACGAAGGAAGATGGTTGTGGTTATGGAGGGTCAGTCATCTCAGCTCCAGGACATCTAATAGAGGAGGTCTAATAGAAACTTACTGGCTTAGAAAGGGTAGATGCTGGGGAGTTGTTAGGCATGGAGACTAGGACCTGTGGCACAGCCTTAGAATTAGAGGGGGTCATTTTAGAATGGAACTAAGACATTTCTTCAGCCAGAGAGTATGGGCCTGTGGAATTCATTGTCACCAAGTGCAGTGGAGGCCAGGACGTTAAATGTCTTCAAGGCAGAGATTGATAAATTCTTGATCTCACAACAAATTAAGGGCTACAGGGGAGAGTGCAGGTAAGTGGAGTTGAAATACCCATCCGCCATGATTAAATGGCGGAGTGGACTCTATGGGCCGAATGGCCTTACTTCCATTCCTATGTCTTACGGTTTTATCTTTGCAGGAGTCCCTTAGGGTAGTGTCCGAGGCCCAACAATCTTCAGCTGCTTCATCAACGACCTTCCTTCTGTCATAAGGTCAGAAGTGATGATGTTCGCCAATGATTGCACAGTGTTCAGCACTATTCGCGACTCCTCAGATACTGAAGCAGTCCGTGCTCAAATGCAACAAGATCTGGACAATATCCAGGCTTGGGCCAACAAATGGCATGTAACATTCACGCCACACAAATGCCAGACAATGACCATCACCAATAAAAGACACTGTAACCATCGCCCCTTGACATTCAATGGTATTACAATCACTGAGTCCCACACTGTCAACATCCTTGGAGTTACCATTGACCAGAAACTCAAATGGACTCTCCACATAAACAGAGTGGCTACAAGAGCAGGTCAGAGACTAGGAATACTGTGGTTAGTAACTCACCTGCTGACACCCCAAAGTCTATCCACCACCTAGAAGGCACTAGTCAGAAGTGTGATGGAATACTCCCCACTTGCTTGGATGGGTACAGCTCCAACAACACTCAAGAAACTTGACACCATCCAGGACAAAGCAACCCATGTAACTGGCACCACATCTACAAACATCCATTCCCTCCACCACTGGCACTCAGTAGCAACAGTGTGTACTATATACAAAATGCACTGCAGAAATTCACCAAAGATGAATTTAGACAGCACCTTCTAAACCCATGACCACTTCCATCTAGAAAGACAATGGCAGCAGATACTTGGGAACACCACCACCTGCAAGTTCCTCTCCAAGCCACTCACCACCATTACTTGGAAATATACTGCTGTTACTTCACAGTCGCTGGGTCAAAATCCTGGAATTCCCTCCCTACCAGCATTGTGGGTCAACCCATAGCAAGTGGACTTCAGCAATTCAAGAAGGCAGCTCACCACCACCTTCTCAAGGGCAAATAGGGATGGGCTATCACTGCTGGTCAAATCCCACATATGAATTAAAAACAAGCTTACTGTAATGAGAAGTGAGGATCACATTGAGCACTTTCAGCTGGGGGCCTATTTTCTCCAGCTGCTGATAAAGTCCATCTCTCCTCAAGTGAGCCAATGTCTTGGTGAGGTCAATGAATGTAGCATATGTGGTCTCCTTTCTTTATGACATTTCTGTTGCAGTTCCAGGTTGAGTAGATCATGCCAATTGTAAAGCTTCCGCTTCTGAAGTCACACTTCAATTGAGAACAGATGTGTTCAGTCAGCATCTAAAATCTGACACAGGCAACACAGACAAGTAGCTTTCCCGTGATGCTTGCAATTACTGCAATCGCCCTTGTTCTTGTGCAGGGTCACAATCTCAGCATCGTACAAAGGCTAAGCAACTGTGCCCTCCCTCCAGTGGAAGCAGAGACATTCAGGCAGATGCAGCAGGAATGCAAGTTTCCCATTGTTGATGAGTGTAGGTAGTATAACTTCAGCTGCTAGCTCCTCCACTGGGTATTCAATGTCCAGGTCTGCCATGACAGGCAGGCTTTTTATGAAGTCTAGAGCTTCATTGGTGATAGAATTCTCTTGGAAAATAACTCAAGGTCATTTTCTGCACATCTCTCCAACTAGTAT
The DNA here is from genome assembly GCF_004010195.1 of Chiloscyllium plagiosum. Classification (NCBI taxonomy): domain Eukaryota; kingdom Metazoa; phylum Chordata; class Chondrichthyes; order Orectolobiformes; family Hemiscylliidae; genus Chiloscyllium; species Chiloscyllium plagiosum. Next base: position 20,374,311 of record NC_057725.1, on the reverse strand, counting down.
TGCAGTTGGTGATGACTTCCTCTGATTTTTCTTCTTATGGAGCTGCTTCTTTTGCTGAGGGAACTGTTGTCTCTTTGAAACTTTCATACATGCCCTTGGCTTTCCCTGTGCCCAAGGTCACTGGGAAATTCTGACTGAGTTGGAAGCAGATATCCACGGCCTCTCAGTCTGTTGTCACCAAACCATGTAAGGAAGAGTCAAAACCGTGATCAAAACTTTGCCGAAGAGTTTCAGGAGAGAATTTCAGGGCTCAGGTTCTGGAAAAGTAAGCAGAGCTGGCGAGTTGGTGTAATTACAACCAGAAATTAAAGTAAAAAATGGCAGAGAAATTCAGCAGGTCAGGTCGCACCTGGGGTGCAGAAACAAGTTGATGTATCAGGCATGTTAGGAGGTCAGAACTAGAGGTGCACATAGATTTTGGGGATAGAGCAGAGGCTGGGAAAGGTGACAGAAATTGAGAGGGCAAAAGCAATGGAAATACTTGAAGATGATGGCGATAAAATTAAAATTGAGGTAAGGCTGGATTGGGAGTCAACATAGATTGGGGACCATGGGGTGAATGGTGAATGGAATTAGGTGCCTGTTCAAATGTGAGGAGCAGAGTTTCTTGGAATGCCTGAGTGGCTTTAGATGGAAAGGAATGTGAATCCCATCAGCAACTGTGACTGGCAATGCTAACCAGGGAATCATAAATCTCCCAGTTCTGAAACCCCACTTCAATTCAGGACAGATGCATTCAGTCAGAATTTGCAATCTGACAAAGGCAACACAGACAAATACTTTTTCCGTGATCGTTGTAATAGTTATTGCAATTATTGCAGTTGCCCTTGTTCTTGTGTGAGGTTACAATCACAACGTTGTACATCGGCTGAGAAGAGAGGACTAGAGGGTTTGAGTCATAAGGAGAGACTGGATAGGCTATGACTTTTTCCCCACGAAGCATCACAGGCTAAGGGGTGACTTTAAAGGGGTGTTGATAAGGTGAATGACCAAGATCTTTTTCCAAGTCTACAGGAATCCAGAACTATAGGTTATAGATTTAAGATGAGAGGGGAAAGATTTAAAAGCCACTGAGGGTAAGTTATCGCATAGACGGTGGTGCATGTGCGGAATAAGCTGCCAGAGGAAGTGATGAGCCGAGTATAACATATAAAAGATATTTGGACAAGTACATGGATAGGAAAGGTTTAGAGGGATTTAGGTCAAACACAGGCAAATGGGACTAGTTCAGTTTAGGATACCTGGTCGGCATGGACGAGTTGGAAAAAAGGTCTGTTTCTATGCTGTATGATTCTATGACATAAATCTGGTGCAAAGAACAGTAAACTGGAACAACTATTGTAGATGGAAATGATGAAAGAAGCCACCATTTAAGTCAGAATAATATCTTCAGGTACTATCAAGGACTAAGCAGAGTAGTTTGGGAATTTTGGGATGGTTATTTGTGCTTAGTTTGGCAAATCATGATTTCTTTGCATTTTCTTACAAGTTCCTATTACATGATGATTCTTCATCAAATGCTAATTATTGTATTGAATTAAAGAAAACCATCCAGACTATGATTATTATTTTTATTTCTGTAAAGAGTTAGCACCACAGAAGTAAAATTAATAATAATTGTTAAGCACAGCACCAGAAGTAAGTTTGCAAACAAAAATTATAACTGCATCAAATGTTACATCCAGAACAGTAACGCCAAAAAGAAAATTAGACATAAAATTACAAAGTAGCAAAGGATTATGCAACAAATCTCATGTTCTGGCACATCACCATTTGAGTATTAGCTCTTGTTTAGACCATTTATTGCATTTTAAATGTGTCCTACCAGCCCTTATTGTGTGCTGAGAGTCTAAATTTATAACCCAGGAGAAATAAACACATTCAAGGGTGAACTTTGCAGCCACTTGCCAGTGTTGAAGGCCTGCATCTTTTTCAGTCAGTGTTGCTATCAGGCAGGAAGGAGGCGCCTTCTTTGGGATGGTACTCGGTGGCCTTTCCAGCCTCTCTGATTCAACTCTCCTCCCCACCACACTGGGGTCTACCAAGTCATGCCTACCAAATTTCCCAGGACGTATTAGAGGGGTAAGGGAATGGAATCTGCACCCCCCCATATAATCCACTCCAGAATATATGCAGTACAGTGGCACAGTGGTTAGTACTGCTGTCTCTCGCTTTCAGGGACCCGGGTTTGATTCCAGCCTCGGATGACTGTCTGTGTGCATGTTCTTCCCATTTCTGCTGGGTGCTCTGGTTTCCTCCCACAGGTCAAAGATATGCAGGTCAGTGGATTGGCCATGATAAATTGCCCTGTGGTGTCCAGGGACGTGCAAGCCAGGTGGATTAACTCTGGGAAATGTGGGGTTGTTGGGATAGAGCTTGGGTGGGATGCTATTTGGAGGGTTGCTGCAGACTCGATGGGCTAAATGACTTCTTTCTGCACTGTCAGGATTCTATGATTCTAATACAGGGAAAACCTAACAGTTGAGGCAACATCTTTGGGATGGGTACACAGTGACATGCAATGTGGACCAATGACTTATTGTCAGAACATTTTGTTTATATCTTTCTGAACTTTTGTTCTGAATGAGACATCTTTGACCCCTCTCTCCAGATGCTGCCTGTCCTGTTTTCTGCATTTCCAGCTTACTTCTTATCTTAGGTTTCCAGCATCTGCAGTATTTTGCTATTGCAGAGCATGATGGTATTGTTAGATCTTTTGACAAGTCTACTGGACATTTTGTTAAATAAGAAAATGTACATTGTTTCAGTTAACAAGAAAGAATCCTCACCATGTAGACCAGATAATGCTGACAGAAATTGACTTTTGGCTCACTATTTATTGTGTATTGCATATATAGTCCATAGGAGAAAGTGAGGACTGCAGATGCTGGAGTCCATACACTTATCTTGGATATCTTTAGATAGTGTGTTGCTGGAAAAGCGCAGCAGGTCAGGCAGCATCCAGGGAACAGGAGAATCGATGTTTCGGGCATAATGATGGTTGGAGGAAGAGCGCCTCATCTTCTGCCTAGGAACCCTCCAACCACAAGGCAGGAACGCGGGTTTCACCAGTTTCCTCATTTCCCCTCCCCCCACCTTGTCTCAGTCAAATCCATCGAATTCAGCACCGCCTTCCTAACCTGCAATCTTCTTGCAGGTTAGGAAGGGCTTATGCCCGAAACGTCGATTCTCCTGTTCCCTGGATGCTGCCTGACCTGCTGCGCTTTTCCAGCAACACATTTTCAGCTCTGATCTCCAGCATCTGCAGACCTCACTTTCTCCTATCTTTAGATAGTAACAAGTTTAGAATAAGCGAGACATCAGAATGCACGAATATTGCTATGACCCCAAATGTTAAATTGCAAATGATTTCATTGTCAATCAATCCCAAATTGTGTAGCACCATAAGAACTTTACAGTTTCAATCAAATAGTCTCTTCAGAAAGCTTTTCTTCATTGGTGTCCTTTTCAGAGTGGCTGGCGATTTCTTACGTGGAGATTTAATTGGTGTTCGCTTTATCTGTTTCTTCTTTTGAGGTGTTTGAATTCCTCTATCAATGTAATGCTCATTGCAAAAATACTTTGTGTTTTCTTGAGAAAACTGAATCAGCTGTGATTCTGCAAGATTCATGCACTGGGCATGAACCCAGTGTCCATCATCACCTCCGCTAGAGCAGCAAATCATTGCAGGTTTATTTAATTCTGTGGAGTAATAAGGCTCCCAGATATTGACGTTCATATTACACGTGGAGCTGCATTTAATCCAATAACCTTCCTCATCAGCATTATCTCGGTTCTCTGCATCATCAGAGCCATCGGCCTCCACTTCAAAGTTAAATTCTTCTGAATCTTCAAAAGTGCTGCATTCTTCTGGATCAGTGAAGGATTCCTGGCTGCAAGAAACTTGACTTTCTTCATCTAATTGCCCAAATTTCGCAATATAGAAGAAGTATGCCTCGGCTGCATCTTGTTTACTTTCTCCAGGGATGCCGAGTAACACTGTATTACTTTCCATGCTGCTACCAAACCAGGTTTTGCTTGCTTTAATATCGCTGGTCCACGCTGGGGGCTCCTTTTCCAAAATCTGAATGTTGTCATTCTCCACTGTGATGGTGTTACAAATCATTCGCTTCTTGCTCTCCGACTCATAACCACCAACAATTATGAATTCATCTTTTCCTGCTTGGGTCACTATTGCACTCGACACAGAAATGCCACCTTGCAGTATTGTACACTGGACACTTGGAGAAGTCCCAGATAAATCAACCTTCAGACAAAGCAACCTTTCAGGGCGAAGATTCGTTTCAATGGAATGGCCACCTAATATGTACACTCTGTCAATTTTTGCAATGGAGATATGAAATGAAAACCCATCTTCTATTTCGGGAAGTATGTGGGATGTGCAATGGCCGGTGTTTATATCAATCAGAAAAACTTCCGGCAAACAATCAACAACACTGTTCCAGTTTTCTGTGGTTCTTTGCCCAGGGGGCCGGAAGCATCTACCCCCAAACAAGACTAACAACATTTGACCCTTGCTTTGAACCACATTGATGCTGTGGCCATATCTTCCTTGGGGAACCTCTCCTTCAAGATTCTTTTCAATGCAACGAAGCGATGTTGTCTTGTTGCCAGTGCTACAGTAAACCATCATTAAATAAAGTGAATTAGTCAAGTCATTATTTGGATCTCTCCCACCATGAATGAAATATAAAGGGCTCTTGGATTCTGAGGGATCCGAGTAATGGGTTATTGCAGGACAGCGCAGTGGGGGAAGGTAGCAAGAGTCAGGTGAAAATGAAACAGCTTTCAGTTTGAGATTATGACCTTTGAGATGAAGAAGAAAAACTCCAGTGCTGCAGGATCTTTTTGGCCACCCTTTCTGACCAAAAAAGAAGACTTCACCGTTTAAATTGAATAAAGAAAAGCCTGGGTAGATGAGTCCAGTTTTGCTACTCTCTGAAACCATTTGCAGAGACATTGCCACAGTGAAAAGCTGACAGTATCTATGGAAAGAAAAGAAATATAAACTGATGTTAGAATTAAAAATTTATTACAAAATTGATTGTTATGGATTCTGATGATGCAGAACTAACCACTCTGCAGCTTTTAATAAGTGCAAAAATGCTGGTTTTTGCTGTAATTTGTGTGATAAATCAGCAATTAAAAATACCATCACTTTATATTTCAAAATTCAATTACCTTAGGTTATGAAATACTTTTACTTTATTAAGTAAGAAAAACATTGTACTGCATTGATTTTTATTCGTCATGCACAAAGTGTAATTGCTTCCAACCTTATTACTGAAATTCAGTTTCAATAAATCTTCATTCAGCAAACTTAGTTTCTTTCCAATTCCAGGTCAGGATATGAAACCTTCAAATACTCAAATCCTTTTATTATTCTTCTATCTTTGGAACATATGTCTGGGGGGACTGAGGTGGAACAGTATATGATTAAGACTTACAATATATTAGATTAGAGTTACAGTATGGAAACAGGCCTTTCAGCCCAATATGTCCACACTGACCCTCCAAAGAGTAACCCACCCAGACCCATTCCCCTGCCCTACATTTATCCCTGAATAATGCACCTAACACTATGGGCAATTTAGCATGGCCAATTTACCTAACCTGCACACCTTTTGGATTGTGGGAGGAAACCAGAGCATCCAGAGGAAACCCATGCAGACACAGGGAGAATGTGCAAACTCCACACAGCCCAAGGCTGGACTTGAACCCAGGTCCTTGGTGCTGTGAGGCTACAGTGCTAACCACTGAGCCACTGTGCACCACCAGTCTCTTTCTAATGAGAAAATAATCCTGCAGTCCTCTGGGACTATGACAACTTTATTTTTTACTTCCTTATCAGCACACTCCATTCTTCAGATAATAGCACTCCTTTGGCCTGTATTTCAGTGTAAGCTGACTGCGCCAATTTATTTAATTCAGGATCTACTTTCTGAGCCTCATTTAGTGAAGGCAGACAATATTACTTTGAATCATGCTCACCTTTCAGGAAGGCTTCAGTTATTCTTTCATTTGTTTGTGTCCCATCAACGCTCATGATGGATTTTGTTTTAACCATCGCTGGGTACTACAGCATGGTTCCTGTAATGGTTTTGTTTCTTGAACCTCCTTTGACAGGGTAAGTACTGAGGGGATGTTTCTTCTCATGGGAGAGTCTAGGACCAGGGAGCATAGTCTCAGAATTAAGGGTCACTAATTTAGGACTAAGATGGGGAGGAATTTCTTCTCTCTGAGGATCATGTGTTTTTGGAACTCCTTGCCATAGTGAGCTGTGGGGGCAGAGTCCTTGTGTATATTTAAGGCTGACATAGATAGGTTCTTGATCAGTAGAGCAATCAAGGGTTATGGGGACTTATGCAGTGCTGGATGAGCCATGGCCCTACTGAATGGTGGAGCAGCCTTGAAAGGCTGAGTGGCCTACTCCTGTTCCTATTTCTTGTGGTCGTAAATACAGTGGCTACAAGAACAGGTTGCAGATGACACCAAAATTGGAGGAGTAATTGTGGGAGGAAACCAGAGCATCCAGAGGAAACCCATGCAGACACAGGGAGAATGTGCAAACTCCACACAGTCACCCGAGGCTGGAATCAAACCTGGGTCCCTGGTGCTGTGAGGCAGCAGTGCTAACCACTGAGCCACCGTGCCACTCCAAATGGGAACTTGGGTTCTAAAGTAGACAAAAATGGGGTTTTTATTTTTAGCCCAGTGAAGGTGGCTTTTTTTTTGTAAGGGTTAGAAACCCATAGTTTTTTGCAGTGGATCAAATAGCTTTTCTAATAAATCATAAGACTTATGCTGAATGATTAGATAAGCTTCCGGGTGAGATATTTACTGAAGCGTTTGGTGAATTCAGGTTTTAGAATCTACAGAAAGAAGGGCCAGAAGCAGATTGTTCACAAGAAATGCAGTCTCAGAGTAGTCAAAGTCAGACTAAAGTTAGTGTGTTAACCATATCGTGTATCTTGAAGGGAAATAAAGAGAATCATATTTGGTGAATGTGCAGAAAAGGAAATGCACGTGCCTTTGGCAGTTGAAAGAGAGATCATTGAGTGAAGTTAGGACTGATATTGAGTATCTGTAAGGAATATTATTGGGAGAAAATAAATGAATATTAATGATACTTCACTGGTGTTGAATATCTGTAAGGAATATTATTGGGAGAAAATAAATGAATATTTGTTATTGTTGTTTGTGATAGGGTCTCTCAGATTGTCTTTTTTAAATCTTTGACCAACAATCAAATATTATTATGTTAAAATTACATTGGCAATCTTGTGTGATTATGTTCAGTGAATGACTGGCACAGGAATCAAATTGCAAAGGTAAAACTTATGGTCTATCAAGCTAAGTTTCACTTCCTGTTTGACTTGTCTAATACAACCATCAGCTAGGATCATAACAGGCACTAGAATTGAAAAGGTTACATAAATTGTGTTTGGGCCATGTTATTCGGAAACCTGAATGCATTGATGGGATATCAGTTAGAGACTAGGACCTAGAAATTGACCTGGAGACAGGACAGAGGAAAATGGCTACAGGAAAGAATCACCATGGTAGATAAGGTCGGGATGCTGGAGATCCTTTGCCACATTTTCCCACATGGTATTGAATCCTGGGGAATTCCACTGCAACATGAAAACAGCCTTTCACTGCATCACTCTGCTTTTGTACCCATGCAGATATTGCCCTGTTTATACCCACTGGACTTCAATTTTGTGCATTGTTGTCCTTCATCAGGCACCTGTTGGAAATCCATATACATATCAACAAATTTTTTTTCATTCAGTCTGTCTTCATCAAGACCTCAATTCTGTTAGTCAATAAGGATTTCTCCTTCATGATTCTCTGCCAACTCCCCTTTAATTGATCTTCACTTGTCTAAGATGCTGTTATTTTTACTTGTGGATTTTGTTTTTAAATGCTTCTCTGTTGCATATTAAACTGACTGCCAGGTTAATCCTTCCTCTCATTTTGGAAAGTGGGTTGCGATGCTTGGAGTCCTCCATCCTTTGGTGACAGCCATTTATCAAAAGAAGATCTGGTTTTCCTTAACTACTTTGTTTGTATCATTCTCAAAAATCTCATCAGGTCTTTCCCATTTAGTATTTATTCAATGCTGTTTTTCAAATTGTTTTCATGACCTTGGCATGCAATGGATTCCAAATTCCAGGATATTAGGAGGAAGGTATAAAGGAGACGTCAGAGGTAGGTTCTTTACGCAGAGAGTTGTTAATCCATGGAATCCTTTGACATCCTGTGGTGGTGGAAGCAGAGTCACTGGGGACATTTAAGTGACTGCTGGACATGCACGTGGATAGTAGTGAGTTGAGGGGTGCAGGGGTTAAGTTATTATATTTTACATTAGGATTAAACCTTGGCACGACATCGTGGGCGAAAGAGCCTGTACTTTTCTATGTTCTATGTTCAATGTTCTATATTACCTCCTTACATAAACAACGATTCCTCATATTATCACCAAGTTTGCGAATCATCATAAATCTACACTTTCTGGCCCTTCTGAGATTTTTGCATCAGTAATGGCATGTATTTTGCAACGAGTATTTAGGTCTATGTGTAAGAGTTGTATGTTAGTATTAAATATGTAGAATATAGAGGGAATAGAGGGGGGCCGTAACCATAATTCTATTAATTTTAAAATAGTGATGGAAAATGTTAGACCAGATCTAAAAGTTGAAGTTCGAAATTGGAGGAAGGCTAATTTTGACAGTATGAGGCAAGAACTTTCAAAAGCTGACTGGGGGCAGATGTTCGCAGGTAAAGGGATGGCTGGAAGCCTTCAGAAATGATATAACGAGAGTCCAGAGAAAGTGTATTCCTGTTAGGGTGAAAGGAAAGGCTGGTAGGTGCTGGATGGCGAAAGAAGTTGAGGGTTTGGTTAAGAAAAAGAAGGAAGCATATGTCAGGTATAGACAAGATAGATTGAATGAATCCTTAGAAACGTATAAAGGCAGTGGGGGTATACTTAAGAGAGAAATCAGGAGGGCAAAAAGGGGACATGAGATAGCTTTGGTAAATAGAGTTAAGGAGAATCCAAAGGTTTTTTTTTTACAAATATATTAAGGACAAAAGAGTAACTAGGGAGAGAATAGGGCCCTCAAAGGTCAGCAAGGCAGGCTTTTTGTGGAGCCTCGGCATTAGGGGAGATACTAAATGAATATTTTGCATCAGTATTTACTGTGGAAAAGGACATAGAACATATAGAATGTAGGGAAATAGATGGTGACATCTTGAAAAATGTTCATATTACAGAGGAGAAAGTGCTGGATGTCTTGAAACACATAAAAGTGGATAAATACTCAGGACCTGAACAGGTATACCCAAAGACTCAGTGGAAAGCTAGTGAAGTGATTGCTGGGCCTCTTGCTGAGATATTTGTATCATCAATAGTCACAGGTGAGATGCCGGAAGACTGAAGGTTGGCTAAAGTGGTTCCACTGTTTAAGAAGGGTGGTAAAGACAAGCCAGGGAACTATAGACCAGTGAGCCTGACATCAGCAGTGGGCAATTTGTTGGAGAGAATCCTGAGGGACAGGATGTACATGTACGTGGAAAGGCAAAGACTAATTAGGGATAATCAACATGGCTTTGTGCATGGGAAGTCATGTCTCACAAACTTGACTGAGTTTTTGAAGAAGTAACAAAGAGGATTGATGAGGGCAGAGCAGTAGATGTGATCTATATGGACTTCAGTAAGGCATTTGACAAGGTTTGCATGGGAGACTGGTTAGCAAGGTTAGATCTCATGGAATACAGGGAGAACTAGCTATTTGGATATAGAACTGGCTCAAAAGGTAGAAGATAGAGGGTGGTGGTGGAGGGTTGTTTTTCAGACTGGAGGCCTGTGACCAGTGGAGTGCCACAAGGATCAGTGCTGGGTCCTCTGCTTTTCATCATTTATATAAATGATTTGGATGTGAGCATAAAAGGTATAGTTAATAAGTTTGCAGGTGGCACTGAAATTGAGGTGTAGTGGACAGCAAAGAAGGTTGCCTAAGATTACAACAGGATCTTGATCAGATGGGCCAATGGGCTGAGAAGTGGCAGATGGAGTTTAATTCAGATAAATGCGAGGTGCTGCACTTTTGGAAAGCAAATCTTAGCAGGACTTATACACTTAATGGTAAGGTCCTAGGGAGTGTTGCTGAACAAAGAGACCTTGGAGTGCAGGTTCATAGCTCCTTGAAAGTGGAGTCACAGTTAGATAGGATAGTGAAGAAGGCGTTTGGTATGCTTTCCTTTATTGGTCAGAGTATTGAGTACAGGAGTTGGGAGGTCATGTTGCAGCTGTACAGGACATTGGTTGAGCCACTGTTGGAATATGGCGTGCAATTCTGGTCTCCTTCTTATCGGACGATGGTTTGAAACTTGAAAGGGTTCAGAAAAGATTTACAAGGATGTTGCCAGAGTTGGAGGAATTGAGCTATAGGGAGTGGTGAAATAGGCTGGGGCTGTTTTTCCTGGAGTGTCGGAGGCTGAGGGGTGACCTTATAGAGGTTTATAAAATCATGAGGGGCATGGATAGGATAACTAGACAAAGTCTTTACCCAGATGTGGGGGAGTCCAGAACTAGAGGGCATAGGTTTAGGGTGAGAGGGGAAAGATATAAACAAGATCTAAGGGGCAACATTTTCACACAGAGGGTGGTACATGTATGGAATGAGCAGCCAGAGGAAGTGGTGGAGACTAATACAATTGCGACATCTAAAAGGCATCTGGATGGGTATATGAATAATAAGTGTTTGGAGGGATATGGGCCAGGTGCTGGCAGGTAGGACGAGATTGGGTTAGGATATCTGGTCAGCATGGACGGGTTGGACCGAAGGGTCTGTTTCCGTGCTGTACATCTCTATAACTTTAAAGGTTTGCTCCTGCTCTTAAATCATATATAGCAGAAGCTGGGTCTTTGTTCAAGATTGATTTGGATAGACTTTTCATAGAGAAGGGACTCAAAAGGTATTGAATACAGATATATAATAGACCTGAGACCACAACCATGTGAGCCATGACATTGTTGAAGGATGGAACAGGCCTGAACGTTGAATTACCGCCCCCCCCAACTAGTAAAACTTAAAAATGATCCATACTGCTCTAAATTGTTTTGTATATGTTCGATCAATGCTCCACTATGATTTAGTACGTTAACTTCTATGTCTTTCTTTTTAAAACATTCTTTCTATTGGACTGTTCCTGTTTCCAACGACTACCTCATATTCAAAGCTATTTTGCTGACTGTGCGCTCAAATATTGTAATATTTGTGTGATCAACTATTTGGGAGCGCTGCATCATCTGACTGTTCACTATTCAGCGAAATCTCAATCTAACACCCTCCTCTTGATTCCGGAATCAATATTCAGTGGCTCTATTGCCTCGGGGGTGTAATGTCCAGTGGGACCGGCCGACAGGATTTGTGGGATCTGTAGTTCACAGATCACGCCCACTAAGACTACATGTCCCAGCATTCCCCGTCCCTTCGGCGTTGCTTGGCGACATGGTCAAACAGGTAAGACCCTTGGAAAATGCTGCGAAACCCACTGAGATTATAACAACAAGCTGCATCTAACAACTGCCTGAATCCTCCTCATTAATAAACAACACTCAATACACAAATGGTTGTGGTGATGGTGGGGGAGACATAAAGATCATCCACAGTGAGGGGTGGGGGAGCCTCTACATTGTATCTGTGGGTATTGGGGGGAAGGGGAGTAGC
>NC_057725.1:20344557-20359812 GCF_004010195.1 Chiloscyllium plagiosum | reverse complement strand
TAGATTGGTGGTGTGGGTGTTATAACCAGGGAGTGTGCGGGGCTTAAGATGTGAGGGTCGGGGAGGGCATGTGGTGGTTCAAAGGAGCTTCGGGTGGGAGCGGGTGAGGGTTGGAGGTGAGGGTGTGATATCTCTATACTGGGGAAGTGGGGATGGTTTGTCCACACTATCTGCATGTGTGTGTATGTATGAATGGTCTCTGTGTAGGGATGGTGGTGTGGTCTGTCTTCAGTGTTGGGGGGAAGTATCAGTCCACTCGTGAGCTTCAAATGGTCACTATCATCTCGGAATCACAGTAGAATTATGATATATATTGAACAGAAGGAAGTTTTATAGAAATTGTGCCTGTTGTGCCTTTCTGAAAGAGTGTTCTGTTCAGTTTCAGCTCTTGGCTGTTTATGATTTTATTTCTTTCAACACTCCAACAAACTATATTGCAGTTTAATTTCCTGGGAGAGAGGAAGGCTATGAAAAGAAAGGCAATCCTAAATTGTTTTACAATGACATTAAGGATGAATTGATAACAAGAGAAAGAGTATGTTAACGACCACAGTAGTATTTTTGTATGTGGACCCAGAGTTGTGAATGGATACATTGTGTCTGTGAGAGGGTCAATATGAAATCATGGAGAAGCTCTGTGATACAATTACATGAATCAGCATAGACAGAGAGGAGGTCCTTAATGATCTGGCAGGCTGAAAAGAAGATAAACCTCTGGAACTAAATTAACTATTTCCCAGTTTATTGAGTGAGGCAACAGTGGAAGTAGCACTGATGCTTGCAAACATTTTCAAATCCTCTCTGGCCACAGGAGAGGTCTGAGGACTGGAGAACTGACAGTGTGGTACCGTTCTTAAGTAAGGAGCAAGGGATAAACTAGGAAACTACAGGCCAATTGGACTAACATTGCTGGTGGGGAAATTATTGGAAACAATACTCTGGATGTTGCTGGGAACATTTGAGTTATAAGGAAAATCTGGGACTTTTTTCACTGGAGCATAGGAAGTTGAGAATCAATCTGATAGAAGTTTATAAAATAATGAGAGGTTATAGATAGAGTTAATGGTAATTGACTTTACCCTAGGTTGGGGATTTCAAGACTAGGGGACGCCGTTTTAAAGTTAGAGGTGAAAAGACACAAGGCAAATTATTTTTTACACGCAGGGTGGTTTGCGTGTGGATTTAATGTCCCGAGAAAGTGGTGGAGATGGGTACAAGTGCATTGTTTAAAAGACGTTTGGGTAGATACTTGAATAGGAAAGGATATGGGCCAGGAGCTAGCAGGTGGGATTATGTTTGGCTGGGACTGGATTGGATTGAAGGGTCTGTTTCTGTGCTGTATGATTCTATGACTCTCTAATTTCTGATTTACTTTCCTTTTAACCATTTAAAATCATTACCTCGTCATTGTTCTGACAGACCCTCCATTTTTCTGGGTTAAATTTCACCAACATTGATTCATTCTGTTTACTAATTTGTCTTTGTCTCCTAAATTCATACAAACCATTCAAAAGCTAACCAGGCTTTCTACTGTAATGTCTAAGTTGATATTATGTTGCTAAATAATGTCTGTATTACATATTATAGGCCAGTGCAAAGTGTTCTAAAGTCCTCGAACATTAATATGACTTTAATACCATGTACCTTAATCTTATAATCAGAAGCCTCTTGTGTAATGGCATACGAAATTGCTTTTGAGAATCCACTTGTCCTGCAATTCCTGTCATTATACACTTCATTATTTCCTCAAGCACTTGATGCAGTTTGTCAGCTATGACTTGCCTTTTATAGATTTCTCTCTCTGTGATGATGTTAATTTGGTCTGGTTTCATGGCAGGTAGAAACCTACCCCATCTGCATGTGAATTATGTAGGAAAGAAAGATTTATATTTATCTAATTTGTACATTTACAACATTCTACAAAGAAGTTTTGTTATGAGCATTTCGTTTTCTCTTTGAATTCCAGTGCTCCTGTTTTTCAGTTTGTTTCATGTGGAGGCCCCAGAAAGCAATTTTTATAAAAGTAAGTTTCTTATGAAGCGACTGTAAGATTTCTGCTGAATTGCAGATCATTGCAACATGGCCTGAGAGGTAATTGTTGCAAAAAGAAATGGTGTTAACCACTGTGCCACCTGGACTGCTGAGTAATCTAGTTTTCATCCTTTTGTTAGTGTTGAAACCATTCTGTTTAAGAAGCCAACATTGTGGCACCTGTTCATATAGTTTGTGCAATAAATCTGACAATGCTGTGTTATCATTTCTAAAGCTGATTTGAGAATTGCTTTTTAATATGAAATTTAGATTGCAATTTTTCCAATTTCACACAATATTTCTGCTGAACAATAATCCGCATATTAAACAATTGGAATTTGGCTTTCTATAGTAACTAATCACACTCAAGGTGGTCACTCTTAGCCCTGAGAAGGTTCAGTTCACCTCAGATTACCCTGCAGTTCCTATGCAGTAATAACAGGAGGGTGTTTGCCATTAAAGCGATGCCGCTGTCAAGCCAAAAAGATGTTTTGTCGATCAGACAAATGAATAATGTGGTATATGCATTTCCGTGCTTGTGTGATGCCAGGTATGTAGGTTGAAAATCCCAAAGATGAGTGGGTCGAATCAAACAGCATGTCTCTGGCTGCTCGCAATAAAGGTACTGATTGTCCACAGCCAGCCTGTACTTGCAAAGCCCACAGCAGTGTCTAAGATTAGATGCAATTCTAAAATTCAATACTTGCTTTGTAATCCTGCATGTGCAACAGATTATGCTGACAGCCAATTTATGATAGTACAGTATGGCCCACTTGTATGTACTGAAAAGTACATATAATATTACACAAGGTCCTGTTCTTTGCAGATAGGAAGAACATGTATATGCACTGTACCTGTTTCAGCCATTTAGAGTCATAGAGATGTACAGCACGGAAACAGACCCTTCAATCTAACTCGTCCATGTCGACCAGATATCCGAAATAAATCTAGTCCCACTTGCCAGCATTTGGCCCATATCTCTCTAAACCCTTCCTATTCATATATTCATCCAGATGCCTTTTAAATCACATTTCTCACTTCCCATGAAGTTCTAGGGTACACCTGATGAGGTCCCTGGGATTTATCTACCTTTATGCATTTTAAGCTGTCCAGCACGACCTCCTTTGTGATGTGGACATTTTTCAAGATATCACTATTTATTTCCCACATTCTATATCTTTCAAATCCTTCTCCATAGTAAACACGGATGCAAAATACTCATTTAGTATCTTCCCCATTTCCTGCGGTTTCACACATAAGTGGCCTTGCTGATCTTTAAGGGGCCCTATTCTTTCACTAGTTACCCTTTTGTCCTTAATGTATTTGTAGAATCCCTTTGGATTCTCCTTCACCCTATTTGCCAAAGTTATCTCATGTCCCCATTTTGCCTCCCTGATTTCCCTCCTACTGCCCTTATACTGGATTCACTTGATTTCCGTTGTCTATACTTGACATCTGCTTCCTTCTTTTTCTCGACCAAAACCTCAATTTTTTGAGTCATTCAGCATTCCCTACAACTCTTAGCATTTAACCCAGCAGGAACATGCTCTCTCTGGACTTTCATCTTATTTTTGATGGCTACCCATTTTCCAGCTGTCCCTTTACCTGCAAACAATCACCCCCAATCGACTTTTGAAAGTGCTTGCCTAATACTGTCCAAATTGGCCATCCTCCAGTTTAGAACTTTTAATTTTTAGATTCGGCCTATCCTTTTCCATCACTATTTTAGGACTAATAGAATTATGGTCACTGGTCCGGAAGTGCTTCCCTAATGACATCTCAGTCACCTGCCTCCCTTGTTTTCCCAGAGGAGGTCAAGTTTTGCACCTTCTCTAGTAGGTACAGCCACAAACTGAATTGGAAATCTTTCTTGTACATGCTTAGTAAATTCCTCTTTATCCAAGCTCTTAATACTATTGGCAGTCCCAGTCTACGTCTGGTAAGTTAAACTCTCCCACCATAACTACCCAATTATTCTTACAGATAACTGATATCTCTTGACAAATTTGTTTCTCAATTTCTCTCTGACTATTGGGGAGCCTACAGTACAATACCAATAAGGTGATCATCCCGTTCTTATTTCTCAATTACACCCAAATAACTTCCCTGGACATATTCCCAGGAATTTCCTCTCTACTTAGACTCATAGAGATGTACAGCATGGAAACAGATCCTTCGGTCCAACTTGTCCATGCCGACCAGATATCCCAACCCAATCTAGTCCCACTTGTCATCACTCAGCCCACGTCCCTCAAACCCTTCCTATTCATATCCCCATCCAGATGCCTTTTAAATCTTGCAATCGTACGAGCCTCTACCACTTCCTTTGGCAGCTCATTACAAATATACATACCACCCTCTGCTCTGACGCTCCAGTTGATTAATTTATCAGGGCAGTGTCCTGACCAATCAAAGTCAACCTGCGTGGTTTGAAATTTAACTAAATCTGTCTGTTAACTGCCAATTAGTATCAATGGGTGCACTATCAATGACAGCATCTCTACCAATCAGAGTCCAATAGCCAATCAATTAGCAATTTGCTCTTCTGCAACATAAATGTTGGTTTTGTGCAGCTGTAAATGTAACTTTGTTGTTAAAAAAAAAACAGGAGATTCAGTGTCTCCTTAGTTTAGGGGAAAAAAAAATAAACAGGGGATCTAACACAGCACTGCCCTTTAAGAAAAAAAAGAATAAATGTTGGTTTTGCCTTTTAATTGGCATTCTTGCAAAATGTCCTGATGACTGTAAGTCCAAAAGCTTTGACCAAATGTGGTGTTTTTCAACAATAGCAAAAATATGCTAATTTTTAATAATTGCATAAGAAATAGGAGCAGAAATTGGCCTTCCAGCTGTTCAAGCTTGCTTTGTCATTAGAATAGATCTACTTCAACATCATTTTTCTGCACTGTTCCCATATCCTTTCCACGTTGAAATCAATTGATTGTGGTTTTAAATATACTCAGCATCTGATCATCCACAGCCCTCTGGGACTGAGAATTCCAAAGATTCCTCTGAGTGAAGAAATTCTTCTTTTCAGTCCTGACTGACCTGTTCCTTATAGAGTGATAGAGTCCTACAGTGTGGAGACAGGCTCTTTGGCCCAAACTGGTCCATGCTGACCAAAAGTTCTCAGGCAATGCCCCTGATTTTAGACTTCCTAGCAAGAGAAACATCCTACTTCGTCTACCTTGTCAATCCTTGTAAAATGTTTGAATGAGATCACCTCTCATTCCTCTAATTTCCAGAAAATAAAATCTGAGAATATTTACTCTTTCCTCCTAAGACAATCTCTGCCTTCAGCAGTTAGTTTGAATCTTTGCTGTACTTGTTCTTCGACATTAATATGAAAAACAACTGACAAGGTATTCGATAGGGTTTCTTTTTTACAGACTTGAAGGGTAAGTAAGGCGCTTTGGCATTTATTTTTATTTGCCATATCTTCATTAGATTAACGGTCTTGGCTCAGCCAAGTCGTAATTCTGGGAACATCGGGAGCAGGATGAAACCATTCAACCATCTGAACCTGCACAGCCTTTTAGTGAGAAAATGATTGTGATCTCAAGTCTACTTTCATGTCTGACTCCTGTTCGTTATATATATCTGATTTGGAGGAGAATGCAAATGGCCTGATTAGTACGTTTGTGGATGACACAAGTTGTGGGGTGCTGCAGACAGTGAGGAGGACTGTCAAAGGATACAGCAGGATATAGATAGGTTGGAGACTTGGGCGGAGAAATGACAGGTGCTGTTTAATCCAGACAAGTGCTGGTGATGCATTTTGGAAGATCTAATGTAGGAGGGAGGTATACAGTAAGTGGCAGAACCTGTAGAAGCGGCAACATAAGAGGATGTAGGCGTATGGATCATAGTTCCCTGAAAATGGCAAGACAAGTGGATAAGGTAGTCAAGAAGGTATATGGCATACTTGCCTTCACCAGTTGGGGTACAGAGTAAAACACATTGGCAAGTCATGTTGCAGCTGTTTCGAATTTAATTAGGCGGCATTTGAAATATTGTGTACAGTTTTGGCTGCCACATTACTAGAAGAATGTGGAGGCTTTGGTGAGGGTGCAGGAACAGTTTACTGTGAGTTTGCCTGGTTTGAAGGGTATTAGCTATGAAGAGAGATTGAACAAACTTATTTTGTTTTCAATTGAACTTTAGATGATGAGGTTCCACCTGACAGAAGCTTACAAAATATGAAAGGCATGGAAAGAATGGATAGTTGGAGTCTTTTTTCCTAGGTTAGAAATGCCAATTGTAGGGGAAATAGGTTTATGGTAAAAAGGGGTAAATTTAAAAGGAGATGAGAGGCAAGGTTTTTACTCAAAGGATATTAATTTTCTGGAATGCAACTAGAGGAAGTGGTGAAAATGGATACAATAGAAAGGTTTAAGAGGCATCTTGACAGATCCATGAATAGGCAGGGAAGAGGCATATGGACCACATAGAGGCAAAAGGATGTCAGCAAGTCTTGGTGGGCTGAAGGGACTGTTCCTATGCTTACTGTTCTTATTATTTTTTTGATTCAAGCACAAGGACCCTGAAATCCTCCTGACTTACAGTCTTCTGCAGTCTTTCTCCATTTAAGTAATATATGACTTTTTTTTGCTGCCAAAAGGCATAACTCCATTTTCCCCTCATTATATTCCAACTGCCAATTTTTTGACCACTTGCTCAACCTGCCTATACCTCCCCCAGCAAACTCTTTTTGTTAACCTCACCATGTACATTTCCATCTGCTTTTGTATGATCCACAAACTTGTCTGTTGTACATTTACTTTCCTCATCCATTAATATATTACAAAATAATTGTGGCTCCAACACCGATTCCTGTAAACTTATCTAGTTAAGGGCTGCCATCCTTTGGCTGCCATCTTAACTCTGTCTTCTATCGTTAGTCAATCCTCTGTTCGTTCTAATCTTACTATCCCCAACACTATGGATTCTTATCTTGTTAAGTATCCTATGTGAAGTTCCTTTCAAACATCTTTTGGAAACCCAAATATATTACATCTACAGGTTTCCCTTTAGCTATTCTTCCTGAACCACTTCAAAGAATTCTAAATTTTGTTAGGCTTGAGTTACTTTTCATAAAGCCATGCTGTCTCTACTTGTCAAAATTATGCATTTTTAAATGCCCGCTATAGCATACTTTATGATAGACGCTTAACATTTTCTCGATGACAGATGCCAAGCCAAGTGGCCTGTAGTTATCTTTTTTTGTCTCCTTCCCAGTTTTCCATTCCTCTGGGACTTTTCTCAAATTTGTTGGAAGGTTACTTCCTGTGCATCTGCTATCTCTGGAGTTATTTTCTTTAATATCCTAGGGTGCAACCCATCAGGCTCAGGGGCCGTTAGACAAATCAATTTCCCTGGTACTTTTTCTCCCACTTATTTGCCTGTTGGTCATTTGGTATTTTGGGAATATTTTTAATATAATTTGCTACGAAGACTGTTGCCAATCATTTTTAGCTCCTCTGCCATTTCCTGGTTTCTGATTAATATTTACCAGCTTTTTTCTCACAGGAGCCTTTCTTCACTTTGGCCCCTCTCTTCCTTTTTGTATGTTTGAAGAAGTGCTTTCTGTCCATAGAATCATAGAATCAGAATCACAGAAGTGTTACAGTACAGAAGGAGGCCCTGAAGCTCATTAAGTGAGCATCATTACCAAGTGCCAGTCTCCATTTCTTCCCCTTACTTTGGCATATTAGTTTTATGCAAATAATCATCTTATGCCCTCTTTAGTGCCTCAACTGAATCTGTCTCCAGCACACTTCTAGGCAGGACATTCCATACCCTAACTACTTAGTGAGTGAAAAAGTTTTATTTTCCACTTCTTCCTTAGTTCTTTTCTGATCACTTTAAATCTCTGCCCTCTTGATCTTGTTCCCTTTAAAAAGCAGGGATAATTTTTCTCTATCTACTCATCCAGCCTGCTCATAATCTTGAAAACCTCTATCCGATCTCCACCCAGCCTTCTCTCCAAGAAGAACAGTCTCAACCTTTTCAAACCATCCTAATAATTGAAGGTCCTCATCTCTGAAACCATTCTTGTAAATGAAATCCACTTAGCTATAACTTGCCAGTTAACCATCAAAGTTTGTTTTCTCCCTTTTTTGGTCATATTTTGTTGGTTTTTCAAACTTTCCAATCCTCTGGTTTACCACCAGTTTTATTTTTCAATTTGACACTATCCTTATCTTTGTTAACATGCTCTGGTTTATCCTCTTGCTAGACTCCTTCCTTACTGGGATATATCTTTATTGTGAGTCATTAACTATTTTCTTCAACATTGTCTTTCTTCATCAACCATTTTCTTTTGCTAGACTCTTTCCCAGTCCACTCCAGCCAACTTAACCTTATTCCTTTATAATTAGAGGTCTTTTCATCTTGTGTTTTGGCCAAAATGTATTTCCCAACCAAATCCTCCATTTAGCTACAGGAAGGCACTTCCATGCTCAGTCGTACTTTTTCAATTTTAGTACTGTATTTGGGTTTTACGAATGTAGCAGTCCAAACACACTACAGAGGAACCTCAATTATCTGAAAGACACAGGCGGGCAGTATTTCATTTGGTTAATCAAATTCCAGACAATCAAATGCTGGATAACATAGTTTAACCGAGCATCGGGACCTTGTGATCTTGCCGGATAATCTGATATTTGGATAATTGAATGCCAGATAATCGAGGTTCCTCTGTATATGCTTTCAAGTTTCAGCTTTTGTTTCCCTTCAAAACCATTTCAATTTTAGCTGTTTGCCGTTAATTCTTCATTATTTTAAAGAGGGGACAGTAGTTGATCTTAGTGGTTTTCTTTTTCTCAGTATGTGCAGTGGATCATGTAGTCTCCATTCCTGCTGTCATTTTATGTTCAGTGTTTGGATGTAAATGCCCAATGTCTGCTTTTTTATTACCACTTCACAGACAGGATATAAAGCAGCAGTAATTTCTCTAGCATGTAAATTCTTTAATGTTATTCAGATAGTTGCATTATGATGCACAGGCATCCCTTTAATTGTCAGGTAGACCTTTTGCTGTTGACTAACTTTATAGTGAGTTACAGAAGGCTTGGTTCTACATAATTCATATATTTTGGCTTTTAGCAAAATTGATTTAATGCTGTTGCTGTAATGTAATTGTACTAAACTGAGTGAATTTAAAACTTTCTTTTGAATTACCGATCAGTACTGTTGGTTCTGAATGTTGTGACTGAACAGACTGGAACATGGAGACACTGTGCAGAGAAATATCTGTTTTTCATTCTTTTCTCATGGTCCCTGATGACCAAGGCAATTCTGGCTTTGAACAATGTTTCCCTTTCACATAGGTATGAGTTAAAATTTAATATTTTCGCACAATTTATGCTCACAGTAGTTTTTGCCCTACATTTACAACTAGTTTGGTTTTTGTGTGAAGAGAAAATGCTTGGTCATCCTGAGAATGGAAATCATTTAGAATTTTGCACCTTTTTTAAAATAGAAAACTAACCGATGTCTTGGAACATAAGTCATGGAATAGCCATTTGGCCCTTTTGGGCCTGCAATACCATTCAATAAAATCGTATTTGACCTGATTGTGGTCTCATCTCCAGCTTCCTTTCTGCCCTGCATAATCCTTGACTCTCCTCTATCAAAAAAATCTGTTATTCAACCTTGGATAAATTCAATGGCCCAGCCGCCACTGCTCTTTGGAAAAGAGAATTTCACATACTAACAACCGTCTGAATAAGAACATTTTTCCTCCTCTCCATTCAAAAAGTATTAAATAAAAGTATACTAAATGAAGATAAAACAACAAATAAGCCAGGTGAACCTTCTTCAAATTGTTTCTAACACAATTACATCTTTTTTCAAATAGAGATCAAAACTCTACACAGATGTAGTTTCATCAGTTACTTTATATGATTTGTGCAATTTCTCTCTTTTTATATTCCATTTCTCGTTGCAATAAACAGCAACATTCCACTTGCTTCCTGCTAAACTGCTCACTGCACCTATCTCATTTTTTAAATTGCATTCTTCATGTTTTTTTAATCAGAATGTTGTCTGTGGTCTGTCATTCCCTGATCCTCATCCTTTTTTCATTTTCTCCTCCTTGGAGATTGAGACAGTCCAACTGTCCTATGGTACCTCACCCATCTAAGCATCCTTTATGCATGAGGCCAGCCTTGATTATGGATTGGCTTCACATTTACATTTACCTTCAAATTTCAAACTTGACAGGGTTCAAACATCTACACTCACCATTTTAATGGGATTTGGATTCAAATTCTGAGACAGTTAGAATTGGAAATGAATTGATCACCAATTTGGAGAGTTAGCTCCAAGACTGTGACCCAGCAGGTTTGAGGGTAACTAAATTACATGATTTTGTTTTATAAAGTGAACACTTTGGACAAAAATCTATCAGAAAGTAAAACATAATCAAATGTAAATAGAGTCAAATTTGTATTATGACAGTCTGGGTTAAAAAAAGTGGTTGCTTGTTACTGTCTGTAATTAATGTAACATTTATCTTTTCTGATGTCCTCTGAGCGAAATGTATTTCCAGTAATTTTAGCTTCATACACTGAAATAGCAGCTGTGAAAGTGTAGGTTTTTAATCATTATCTTTTCTGATTCTGGATTTTCTTTAGAAAAAATTTGAAATTATTAGCCAATAGCTTTTTCTATCTCTGATCCATTTGCTTATTGCCTTACTATTTTTTGAATACAGACGTTGCACTTGATTGGATATGAATACATCATTTATATGTTAGTTGAAGTTGGTGACCTTCACTGTCCTTTTAAATGTAGAGGTAACGTAAATAGAGCACAAAAATGACTAACAGCTTTGGTCACTTCCATAATGACATGCCTTTTCTCCCTCACTGAGTTTTCTGGACTGTGCCTAAAAATAATGTGGTAATAGTAGATCAAATTTTGTCGACAAAGTTTAATTTATATTTTTCTAGATGAAGGAAACTTTGCAGAGACTGACACGAATTATCAAGGGACATTATTCAACAACTTCTCTACAATTTGATAAGTTATTCAATTGCAAAAATCTTATTTGAAAACTACTGTATTATAAGTACATTAAATAGTTCTATCTTTAAAACTGATTGCTATTAGTTACTATGGCAGCCCTGCATCCTTACCTCTGATCACTTTCTTTAAACAATATTACCGTCAAGTACAAAGGAGACTGAACTTGCCTGTAGATTTAGAAGGTGGCGAAGACTTGGCAAACATGCAGCATACAAGCAGTGTAGAAGATATTTCAGGGAGTTTACAGCTGGTGCAGATGGTACTAAGCAGAACCCTGATGAGAGTAACTGTCTGATTGCTGGAGTACAACAGATGCAACAATGACGTTGGAAGTTCTAAAGGTACAAGATAACCAATATATCAAATACACTACAATACATCTGCAGCACCTAAACTTTATTAATACTCTAACCCTCTTAAAACTTGATTAAATCCTTCATATTAAATTCCCTTTGCTAGTTATCATACTGGTTGTAATTTTAGGGAAAGCTCTTCAATTTGTATTTCTTTTCTTAGATGTAGAGATGCTGGTAGGCAACTTTTAGGTTTATTATTAAAGCAAAATGTTAGCTTACTTGGGTACATTAATGATACCATGGATCAGAATCCCAAAGTATAATGTACATTTTTAACTTTGTGCGTTGTAACTCTAAAATATGTTATTTTAAAAGAGAATTAATACAGTCAAAAATGGCTGTGGATGTGAATTAAGTGACTTTCTCGACGGAAATACACTCATGGAATGTCACCTATGGAAATGAAGAGAACTTCAAATAACATCCCTTCACTGTGGAGAAGAGGCAAGTCAAAACAGACTGGACTGTGATCTCTTGTGACTATGAAAATAACAAGATGCTGATGACCCCTACTGAACAGCAAGCCATTTCCCTGCAGATTACGTCCCACAATGCATTCATGTTTTGTACTTTTCCCTTTGAAGAATACACAAGGACAGTTTAGTGCACTAATGGGACTGAATGCTCTTGTGCGTACCAGCCTGTGTTTGAGTATTACCATACCACAGTCAAAGAGCTCTCTCCGAGTCACCCCTGTGTTGCGAGAAAAAGGATTCTTTCGCTCTGTGTCATGGAAATTAGGTAGCTAGCAGCCAAGCAAAAGGAAACAGGACAGTAAAAGGACTTTCTCTGACACTGAATGCTAGAATACAGTCATGGCCAATAGGAATCAGAATGATAAGATCTCTACTAATCTGACCGTAAAATTGACTTTTCAACTAACAATGTTATTCTACTGACAACCTTCACTGCAACAGCTACCATGTTCAACTATCCACTCTTCACAAACAATTCAGAGTCTGATGTCTTTTTAATCTTTATCTTTTTTGGACTTGCCTCTTATTTCTAATCTCTGTTTATGTGTTGTGTTACTAATTCTTCTGTCGTTTGTTAGTTATTGGACTCATGCTTTATTAACTCATAAGCCTGGATAAATTGTCTCCTTTTTGGGCATAAATTCATTTGAGTCTGGAAAAATACATTCACAAGGGAAGGACCTTTTTAAAATTAACTCTTGTGATCAGCCGAGAGGATGGGTGAATAAAGAAGTAGAACAGTTCATCCCTCCTCACCCATGAGTTTAATGATTTGGGGTCTGGTCGTCACGACTGCCAACATGTCATTCATTGAAGTTTTTGCATTTGTGATTAAGAAACTAGTTTTCGCAGAAACTCAAACTGTAACCTAACAAGAGTAATTCCCAAATACATGGTCATCACAATTTACTGATTATTCCTGAATTGAAAACACTCTTTTAATTTATTGTGATTTCTAGCAAGAACATTTTATGAAAACAATTTTCCAATTTTGCTGTATTCTATGGAAGGTGATGTCTTTATGAAGCTTTTTGAATTGTAATGCAAAGGAGAGGCTGAATAGACTGGGGCTATTTTTCCCTGGAGCATCGGAGGCTGAGGGGTCATCTTAGAGGTTTATAAAATGAGGGGCATGGATAGGGTAAATAGACAAAGTCTATTTGTGGGAGTCCAAAATTAGAGGGCGTAGGTTTAAGTTGAGAGGAGAAAGATTTAAAAGGGACCTACAGACAACTTTTTTATGCAGAGAGTGGTACAAGAATGGACTGATCTGCCAGAGGAAGTGATGGAGGTTGGTACAATTACAGCATTTAAGAGGCATCTGGATGGGTATATGAATAGGAATGGTTTAGAGGGATGTGGGCCAAATGCAGGCAAATGGGACTAAATTTATTTAGGATAACTGGTCGGCATGGACAGGTTGGACTGAAGGGTCTGTTTCCATGCTATATGTCTCTATGATTCTAAATGCACAATAATGTTCATTCAGTAACCAGATAGAATAGCTGTACAATTGACAGCTCAACATGATAAGTAGATAGTGAATAGTGCTCAGAATAAGTTCTAGAAAATATTATACTCTTGATTATAAAGAGGTCATATGATGTAGTGGATGGCATTTCTGCCTCTAAGAAAGAACTTTGGATTCAAGTCCCACTTAGAATTCCTTGGTCATTAAATTCCTATGTGTCATAACGTGGCTGAATAAATTGAGGATCAAGCTGCAAATCCTTCTGATACATGCCAACAGCAGGTAGTAGCAGTGGGCAAGATTCCCGGTCTGCCATGTAATGGAAAGAAAGTTTAAGACCTTTACTATCACTGTCCAGAGCTCCAGGCTGCTTGTTGTCACAGCAACTCAGTCTCCTTGTGTGATATGTAACAGGCCAGTACCACTCTTGATTATGAATTGTATAGACTTTATCAAAAGACCCTAGACACAATTTTGGGTTTCTGATGGCAATGTTGCACGGCTGTTTTCAAAGACAAATCCAAAAGATAAATAAAATGCCCTCTTTCTTAGACAGATTCTAAAGACTGAAAATTACATTCTTTCATTTGGAATTGTGGCTCCCGAGATGACTAAATAGTCTAGTGCTGAATTTGCATGCCCTGTCACAGATTTATAGGGGATCTTATGGTAAAATGGTATTGTCTCTATCTCCAAGCAAGAAAATCTGTTTAAGTTCCACCTACCCTAAAGGTGTGTCACAGCATGTCTGAACGGATTGATGAAAGTAACTACCCTGCCACAGGTGGGGCAGGTGATGTTTGAAGTAATGGTTGGATGCTGTGGTTTTTCTACGTTCCTTTTACTATTTTGCATCACTAGATCACATGACCTCTTTATAATCAAGAGATGCTCAAGATGGTTGGCAGCTTTGTAGATGTGTCCTCTCCAATTTGGGAAGTTTTGGGGAGGGATTTCCATGTGTTGATGGCAATATTGCATTTTTTCAGAGAAGCTTTCAGGTTGTCCTTTGAAGCATTTTCTCTTTCCTTCTAATAAGTGCTTGCCGTGGATAGCTATTATTTGGAAGACTTGTGTGAGACATGTGATGTGACAACAGTTGATTGATAGTACCTGGTACCTGATGCTGGTGTTGTTGGCCTGTGACAGGGCAGTGATTTAGTAGTGACTATCCTGCTATTGGATATGCAGGATTTTGCAGTCTCAACATTGGTGATATTTCTCTAGGGATTTGAGATGTCTGTTGTACATTGTCCATGTCTCCAAAATATGCAGAACGGTTGTTAACACTACTGCCCTCTCAACCAGGTTTGGAATATTTGTCATCAAATATTGTGTTCTTAAATAGCTAAAGGCTGCACTGGCGCAATGGAGACTCTGTTGAGTTTCATCATCAAAATCTGTCCTTGCTGCGAAAAATCTACCAAGATGTGAGAATTGAAACAGTATTCTGCATCGTGCAATTTTTCAGTTCTCTGCTTTTTCCTGTCTATTGCTGATTGATGAGGGCAGAGCAGTAGATGTGATCTATATGGACTTCAGTAAGGCTTTCGACATGGTTCCCCATGGGAGACTGATTAGCAAGGTTAGATCTCATGTATTACAGGGAGAACTAGCCATTTGGATACAGAACTGGCTCAAAGGTAGAAAACAGAGGGTGGTGGTGGACGGTTGTTTTTCAGACTGGAGGCCTGTGACCAGTGGAGTGCCACAAGGATCGGTGCTGGATCCTCTACTTTTTGTCATTTACATAAATGATTTGGGTGCGAGCATAAGAGGTACAGTTAGTAAGTTTGCAGATGACACCAAAGTTGGAAGTGTAGTGGACAGCGAAGAGGGTTACCTCAGATTACAACAGGATCTGGACCAGATGGGCCAATGGGCTGAG
>NC_057725.1:20256877-20344337 GCF_004010195.1 Chiloscyllium plagiosum | reverse complement strand
GAGGCTGAGGGGTGACCTTATAGAGGTTTATAAAATTGTGATGGGCATGGATAGGATAACTAGACAAAGTCTTTACCCCAGATGTGGGGGAGTCCAGAACTAGAGGGCATAGGTTTAGGTTGAGAGGGGAAAAATATAAAAGAGACCTAAGGGGCAACTGTTTCATGCAGAGGGTTGTACGTGTATGGAATGAGCTGCCAGAGGATGTGGTGGAGGCTGGTACAATTGCAACATTTAAGAGGCATATGGATGGGTATATGAATAGGAAGGGTTTGGAGGGATATGGGCTGGGTGCTGGCAGGTGGGACTAGATTGGGTTGGGATAACAGGTCGGCATGGACGGGTTGGACCGAAGAGTCTGTTTCCATGCTGTACATCTCTATGACTCTAAGTGGATTATGAGGTGGAATTCATACTTCTTGAATTTATGAACCTTTCATTCCCCTGTGCTCTGATATTTCTTCCAATAGTTATTGGTTACATCTGTGGAGAGCTGTTTAGAGCAGCCTGGTACAAGGAATTGCTTCAAATCTTTTCTGGAGTGCAAGATTTTTGGATATATTGGGAAAAATCTGAAAATGTTGCAGCAGATGGAAAAAAATCTCCCTCAAATGTTCTCTTCTAAAGACCCCTGAGGTCTTCAAATTCTTTCCTGTTTAGAATTCGATTTTTCGCCGCAAGTTTCAACTTGGGCTGAGAATGCATCTATATCACAAAATTTTATCCTCCTTTGTAATGAAAGATACCAAGGCTAGTGCCAGCAGTAGAATCCCATAGAGGACAGTGGTCCCCATTTACTCTGTTTGGAAAGTCAGTCATGAGGAATCATCAGTTGAAAACTGCTGTTAATAAAGTGGGTCAGAGGTTAGCAGAAAATATTTTATACGGAAGGCTGTTAGAGCATGGAATGCTTTGCTACAGGGTGCAGTTGTGGCATGATCAGTTATTTAAAAAAAGGTTAATAAGTAATTCAAATAGAGAATAATTTGGAACAGTGGAGAGAGAGTAAGAACAGCAAACAATTAGATTAAACCATCTCACTGTATGTTTTCGGGGAAAAGAAATCATTTTACTGCCTACCTGTTTTCCTTTCCTGAAATGTCTTAGAGTAATTCAGATAATATGAAACTTAAACTTAGAATAAGAATTGTCTCTACTTATAAGAATGGGCATGTCTTAATTCTTACCTAATGCAAAATTGGGATGATTTGATGGCTGTAATCCAGTCTTTGGTGTCCAGTCCAGTTCTTTGTGAAGCATTTTCAGAGTTTCATTGTGCTGTAGTAAATGACACTTTTGTGAGCTTGTTACAGTAAATCAACACAAAAAAAAGCTGATGAACATGAAGAAATGCACACTTGAATATGATTATTTCTGTGTGCATTATATAGTGAGCTGATCAGTTCCAAAAATTAATTTAAGAACTAGAATTCTCACTATTCTGTAATCTTATGATTTTAATAAATGTCAAATGACTCTCCCTGATTCTTTCATCTTCTTTATAATGAACTTCGCCAAGTGTTACAATTATCTGTGGTTGTTACTGTATAAAAAGAGCTCTTCTAAGAAAGGGAATTGACAGATGCCTACACTTTGTCAGTTCAACCACAGAAAGAAAAGGTCTGTGCCTTACT
The DNA here is from genome assembly GCF_004010195.1 of Chiloscyllium plagiosum. Taxonomy (NCBI): domain Eukaryota; kingdom Metazoa; phylum Chordata; class Chondrichthyes; order Orectolobiformes; family Hemiscylliidae; genus Chiloscyllium; species Chiloscyllium plagiosum. The sequence continues at coordinate 20,342,703 of NC_057725.1, read as the reverse complement.
TAATTCATCACAATTTAACTCTTCTTCAAGATTTTGATATTTAGATTTGTGCATTTACAGCTTATCTTTTTATATTTAAGTGTTAAGATACCATTTTTATTGTGGCTCAGAAAATGATGTCCTAGGTCATTGGCTGTTTTGGGTGCAAGTTGTAGCTTGAGGTAAACTAATGAGAAATATTTAGTGCTCTTATTTAATATTCAATAAGATCATCATGTGATCAGAAGTTCTTAAAAAAAACAGTAGCTCTTAAGAGGCAGATGGTCACTTTAAAACAACTGTTGGTAAAAGTGGAAGCGGACAAGGTTGAGTACTGCCTCATTTGGAGGTAGTGCAGGGAAATGTGGCTTATTTTTGCGGATGAGAAGTGTCCTGCAATAAATAGCAATTTCAAAGGAACATGTGTCAATGTTATTTTACCTGAAGCCAAAACGTGGGAACAGTGAGGAAGAAATAGTGAATTCTACTCGCATGCAGCATTTTCCTATAACTGACAATATTATAACAGTTTAATAAGACATGTAACTCGATTGTTATTTGTGGAATCTGAAATTGTTGGCTGTGACATATTTGGGACAACATAAGACATGCATTATATAAATCATTATATAGAAAAATAGCTCTAGCTCCCGATAAACAATAAATCAGTTCAATTTGCTCTCACATTCTTTCAGAATTATTTGCACAACACATTGGTACAGTAAGGGAGTTGATCACTTACCTGGTAACAGTTGTGTTGTTCAGGATATCATTTGCCACTCCTGGAAGTCAGTTGTCACTTCAATAAAGATATAAATCATGTAATTGATGAAAAAGGTTTTGCAGGTAGTTTTTCATGGAAGTTTTAAAAAAGCTCTACAGCAGTTTGTATGTTGTCAGTGACAGAAGTCAAAACAATTGATGATAAGAATGTTTCCTGTTACAAAACCACTAGGTTTTGCATAAACCATTCAGATTGCCGATGTAAACATTTTATGCTGGTTCATTTGAGATTCCCCAGAGAACAGATTTGCAGAAGTTGGGGTTTTTCTCTATGACAGATTTGAACTGTTATTTTTTAAAATGCTAGACAGCATGCTTTGCGATGCAACATCCTGGTTTTGTTGTTAAAAAGTACTCGGAATTTCAGAAACCCATCAGTTTAGTATTTGATGTTCTACTTTACTTTGGGAGTTGCTCAGTTAAAATGCTAGAAATGTATTTTAATCAGTTCCATTTCATTATCTTTATGGATAAATCACAAACACATCAATAAATAACAAGGAATTGGGAACCTGTAATTCTCAATATAAGTTCTATTGGAATCAATTTAAGCAGTTCTGTTTAATATTTTTATCCAATCAGTTTTGTTATCTGCATTCACATAACCTAATGCAACACTTGCAAAAGCAAACTTCAAGTGAAAGAAAATGCCCAAGAAATTTGATAACATCACAACAATAATTCAGACCCAAAGTAGGTAACTCAGCATCTAATATAGTGGGCAGGGAGTGCCAATCATCAGATACATTGGCTGAGACAGCCCTGGCTATGATATCTACTAGAACATTTTGAGGTATCGATTTAAAATATTCACACTACAACTGTGTATTTGTTTTAGAGCCAATCTGTTAGATGTCTCAAAAAAAATCTGTCATGGTTGAATAATTGGCATGCAGTGGGTAAAATGTTAAGTGTAGATTGTAATCACAGTGGGAGTGAATATGATTAAAAAAAATGATATGAATTGTGATGAAGTGATTGTAGGAAAGTGAAAGAAATTGGGGAGGGGGGTATTGTGATTAGTGAGTTTGGAGGCATGAGCAGAGAGTTAGACATCAAGACTTTTACCTTGGTAATTCTAGTAATTTAATTGTTTCCTACCCCTCCACCATTGTCATGTCCTGGAAGTTAAGTTGGTAGGTTGAACAACACCTTTCGATTGGCGAAGCTTTAACTGAGACTTTTGGTGCCAAGCAGGGAACAGGATCTCCTTTGTTTTGTCCACTTTACCAGGATCTCTAAGTGGCCTGTCTGGACCACTTAGAGCCAAATTAATTGTTTGAAAATGATTCTTTCTAAAGCCAAAATGCACCTCTCCTTTAATGTCAAAAATATCCAATTTCCTGACAAAAACTTATGATGCCCCATGTATGCAATTTTTGTAGTCTGTCTTTCATTATTCCATCACTGGGTGTGCTTTTGAACTCTCTGCAGACAGAATTCATGATGAACCATAGATTTTTTTTTCTTTTTTTTTGATTTAAAGTTTATTTGTTATATTTCAGTTTTTTAAAAATAAATTTCATTTATATGTTACAATCTTTATTTCCCTGACTGTAAAATGATTAACAAATGAAGGGCAATCAGTGTGTGTTTAACTTCCTGGTGTACTGTCAGTGAAAATTCTTTAGTGGGATTTGCTGCTTAGCCTGTTAGTTGACAGAATTGTTGCTAGACAATGGAGAACTCCTTTGTTTATGGCAGATTAAAATTAATGTTGAAAGACGTGAAATACTTATCACAGAGATCTGTAGATCTTTGTGGACGACTTTCTTAGAAATTAGTGATGAGTAAGCCCTGGCACCTCACCATTGACCACAGATCCATTTGTTTTATTGTAGCTAACTCTATGTCTCTTTTGTATTCTAGATGAAATATCTACATTAGATATGCCAGCAGTGTTGGGGTCACAAATTATGGGGGAAGGAAGAACAGCCTTTGATGCTCTGGAAAGATTTTGCAGCAGTCATGAACAAACATATGCTGAATTCTTAGAATCATTTGTGCACCTCAAAAAAGGTAAGCTTTGTCAGGAGGTGAGTTTTAAGTAATGGATAAAGATGAGCAAAGTGTAGAGGAGTCAAGTCCACTTTGTGCACAATTGGCAATTCCAGTGCAAGTTATGTCCAAAGGTTTGCTTGTTTTAGAAAGTGATCCTTACCCTCAGTTTCTGCTCAAATCAGTTTGCATACTGCTTACATGGAATCTGCAACGAACCAGCATAATTAGGCAGCAAGTTAAAAGGCAATCTACAAGAATGCTATAAATGTTATTCTTTGATTTATTTTTGAAAATGACTTGATTATAAGTCATTTTGAGTATAACTTAAAATGGATTATCATAAAACCAATGTAAATCAAAGCATCAATTCACTACTTGTCCTTAACCTGATTTTAAACTACCTGAAAAAGAATCTATCTGACAACTTATTTTCTAAATAAATTGGGTTACGGGTAGTTAGATCCATTATCTCTGGCAGATGAATGGATGACAAAACAGGTCCTTTTCCCAACTGACAGCAAAATCAACTTCTTTCAAAATGTAAGTAAGATTCAATTTAACTTTTGGAACTCTAAGGGCTTGAAAATGAGCATAATTAGCAGAAATTCCCAAAGGTGATCCATTCACTTTGTGAACATGGAGTGTTTTTGTGAACAGGACCTGTTTCAAGAATGATGTTTTGAATACTAGTGCAAAAGATTATGATAACTCAAAGTGTATTATGTGGACTTTGCACTTAAAATCATTTGCACTGTTTGGATTGTGATATTAGGAGAATTGCAGGGAAGAAGCCAACATAATGGAGCAGAACCTCTGTAGTATGCCTAACTTCAGCATTAGTAATCCAGAGGCCCAGATTAACGCTATGGGGGAATGATTTCAAATCTCATCATGGCAGTTTGTGGAATTTAAAATGCATTTATGAAAAATATCTAGAATTGAAACTAGTTTCAGTTACACAGTCACCATTACTATCATCGATTTCATTTGTCAAAGGGCTATCGACCATCTTTGCCTTGTTTAGCCCAGACTTCAGACCCATAGTAATGTGGTTGATTCTTAATTGCCCTCTGAAATGATCTAGCAAGACGCTCAGTTCAAGGTGAGAAACCAACCTTGCCAGCAATGACTTCATCCCCTCGAAGGATAAATTAAAAAATCTCATCCTGCAGGTGCGGGAAACTTGACTTCATAGATGACAAAACTCATTAGGTATCCAAATAGAATTGCTAATTCCATCCACAAGCAACAGTGGTTACTGTTTTGGGAAAATAATTGATTTCCTGTGATGTCATAAACATGGTGTCATGACCAAAATAATCTTTAGGCGAACTGTAGTTCAATCGCAGAGATAATTGAACTGGAAAAAATAAAACAGAAATTGCTGGAAATCCTCAGGGATTGCAGCATTTGTTAGTGAGAGATACACAGATCTGTTCAATGGCCTTTCACTCTTGTTTCAGTTTCCCAGTACAGAATTTTACTCTGCAGACTTTTGTTCAATTACATGGTGTTAATCCATTTGCTTAAAGCTATAAATTGTCCCTATTTTAATAAAAATATTGAAGTAATATTATAGCAAATAGTAAGTCTGGCTACAACTTGGAAAGTAGTGGTTTGGGTATAGGCTTCCAAAAGGAGTAGTTGGGAAGCTCATTACTGACATTGTAAAGTGTTATTTATTATAGCATGGCAAATATAAATATAGTTTCCCTTAACCATGGAATTTTTGAAATTTAATTGACAGAAAAATGCATCAAAATATAAAACAAGAAGGACTGTTTTGTAAAGAGGAAGTGCATGGAAATGTAAGATTTTAAATTTACATGAATGGTGGTGAGCTTTAATGTGAAAATTAAGCTAATTGAACTTTATTTGGATCACATCAAAGACCACAAAGCCATGTTGTTGTGTTTGTAGACCTTATAGAATATGAGTTCTCAGACTGGGGCAGTTAACCTGGTCCAATGAGGGAGTCATTGGACATGCCTATAGGCATGTCTGAGGTTTTGCTCACTTTGAGAGCTGGCTCTGAGGAAGCTGGACTAGTGACATGTACTATGCATGTGCAAATAAAGGGTGACTTGGTGACAAGATACCGGCCTCTCTGGAGTTATTTCACACGTATTGCTAGAAAGTTTGCAGTTTGACAATCTATTATAAACTTAAAATTCTGTAAATGGTTTATTTGTGTGACCTTGTACTATTATGAATAGCAAGAGGGAGTCTCTGGCTAAAATAAAAGGACTTTCTATTCGTGGTTACCTCTAGGGTCTATTTCTAAAAGATTGTAGTGCTTACCCTATATTGCACACCAACCATCAGCATTCCTCATGTATTTTCTGAAAGTTACTGCTTAAGCAAGGAAGCAACTGCTGTTTGAAATGTGTTTTCTTCATATTGGTTCACATTGCAGATTTGGACATAGTGGAAACAGACCCTTTGGTCCAACCAGACCATGCTGACCATAATCCCAAACTAAACTCGTCTGGCCTGCCTGCGCTTGGCCCATATCCCACCAAACCTTTCCTATTTGTTAACTTATTCAAATATCTTTTAAACATTGTAATTGTTCCTGCATTCACCACTTCCTCTGGAAGTTCCTCCCACAACTGAACTAGTCTCTGTGTTTAAAAAACAAAATTGCCCCTTGTCTTTTTTTTAAACCTGTTCTCCTCTCACATTAAAAATATATCCTCTAGTCTTGAAATCTCCTTGTAAAGCAACCTGCCATTCACCTTATCTATAACCCTCATTATTTTATAAACCTCTGTAAGGTCACTCTCAACCTCCTATGCTCCAGTGAAAAATGTCCCAATTTTTCAGCCTCTCCTTATAACTCAAACCCTCCATTCCTGGCAACATACTGGTAAATCTCTTCTGAACCCTCTCCAGCTTAGTGATATTCTTCCTATAACAGGATGATCAGAACTGGACACTGCACTCCAGAAGCTGCCTCACCAATGTCTTGTGCAATCTCAACATTATACCCCAACTCTGTACTCAAAGGTCTGAGCAATGAAGGCAGGCGTGCTGAACCTTTTCTTAACCCCCCTTGTCTACTAGTGATGTAAACTTCAAAGAATTATGTACCTGAACCCTTAGGTCTCTCTGTTCTACAATACTACCCATGGAGAAAGTGAGGGCTGCAGATGCTGGAGATCAGAGCTGAAAATGTGTTGCTGGAAAAGCGCAGCAGGTCAGGCAGCATCCAAGGAACAGGAGAATCGACGTTTCGGGCATAAGCCCTTCTTCAGGAATAGGAAAGTGTGTCCAGCAATCATGGCGACACGACGGTTGGAGGAAGAGCGCCTCATCTTCTGCCTGGGAACCCTCCAACCACAAGGGATGAACTCAGATTTCTCCAGTTTCCTCATTTCCCCTTCCCCCACCTTGTCTCAGTCAAATCCCTCGAACTCAGCACCGCCTTCCTAACCTGCAATCATCTTCCTGACCTCTCCGCCCCCACCCCACTCCGGCCTATCACCCTCACCTTGACCTCCTCCACCTATCCTGACTGGCTGCGCTTTTCCAGCAACAAATTTTCAATACGACCCATGGCCCTACTTTTAATTGTATAAGTCTTGCCCTTGTTCGTTTTACCAAGGGCAGGTAAATACTTCGCATTTTATACAAATTGAACTCCATTTGCCACTCTTTGGCCCAATGACCCAACTGATTGAGATCTCTTTGTAATCTTAGACAACCTTCTTCACTGTCCACTGTACCGCCAGCTTTTGTGTCATCTGAAAATTTACTAACCCTGCCTTCTATATTTTCATCTAAATCAAAAGTGGGCCCAGCATTGATCCCTGTTGAACACCGTTGGTCACAGGCCTCCAGTCTGAAAAAAACAACCTTCTAACATCACTCTGTCTCCTGTTGTTAAGCCAATTTGTATCCAGTTGGAAAGCCCACCCTAAATACCATGTGATCTAACTTTATTAATTAGTCTATCTAGCAAAACCTTGTCAAAGGCTTTACTGAAGGCCAAGTAAATGATGTCTACCACTCTGCTCTCATTAATCTTGGTTACTTCCTCAAAAAAACCCAATCCAGTTTATGAGACATGATTTCCCTTGCACAGAACAATGCTGACTATCCATTCCTTGCCTCTCCAAATGCATATAAATCTCTTTTTCAGAATCACTTCCTACACCTTACCCACCACAGGTGAGTGGTTCTCCTTACATTCCTTAAACAAAGTCAAAACATTAGCCACTCTCCAGTCATTTGGCATCTCACCATAGTTATGGATGATACAAATATTTCTGCATGAGGCCCCACAATTTCCTTCCCAATTTCCCACACCTTCCTGAGATGCACTGGATCATGTCTGGAGATTATTCACTTTTATATTTTCTAAGACCTGCAGCACTTTCTCTTCCATAAAGTGAACTGTTTTCAAAACATCAGTATTTGGTTATGAGTTCTCTATTCTCCAATTCTTTTTCCAGGTAAAATGATGCAAAAATTCATTTAATGTCTTTCCAATCTCCTGAGGTTCAACACAAAGACAACCTCTCTCTCTAGTTGCTCTTTTGCTAATAATATCACTCTTCGAACCTCTTTGGATTATCCTTAACCTTACTTGCCAAGGCTATTTCATTTCCTGCTCTGCATTCCTGAGCTCCCTCTTAAGAATGCTCTTAACACTCTTTATACCGTTCAAGAGACTCATTTGAATCCAGTTGTTAATATCTAAGATATGACTCTTAATATCTAAGATATGATTCTTAATATCTAAGATATGATTTTTTAAATTCTTGATTAGAACCTCGATATTATTCATCCATTGTCCTCTAATTCTACCAGTCTTACCTTTCACTCTTACGAATACAATGACTCTGAACTTTTGAAAGCCTCACACTTATCAGATGTCCCTGTGAACAGTCTACTCCAATCAATTTTTGAAAGTTCTTGTCTCAAAGCATTAAAATTTATCTTACTGCAATTAAAAACTTTTCCATAACACTTTTAAAACAAATAGAATTATGATTACTGGACCCAAAGTGTTCCCTTACTATCACTTCAGTAACTTACCCTGTCTTATTATCTAAGAGAAGGTCAAGTTTTACTCCTCTAGTTGGAATATTTACGTGTGTTCAATAAAATTTTCTTTGACAATATTTGGCAAATTCTTCATCATCTGAACCTTTAACACTATGGTAGTCCCAGTCAATGTTTGAAAAATTAAAATCACATGCAGTTTGCAACCTTATTATTATTACATGTATCTGAGTTTTCTCAACATATTTGTTCCCCAATTTCCCTCTGACTGCTGGAGTTTGGGGGCGGGGGAGGTGTGGTGTGGTTCTACAGTACAATCCCATCAAGGTAGTCATTCCTTTTTTATTTCTAATTTTAACTCATTTTTCATTGAACAATTTTTCAGAAATATCTTCTCTAGTTACAGCAGTAATGTTTTCCTTAATCAAAAATGCTACACCACTCCTCTTTTGCCTCTCTTTCTATCCCTCCTATAGCATCTGAGCAGAACATTCAGCTGCCAGTCCTGTCCATCCCTCAACCAAATTTCTGTCATAGCTATTACATCCCTATCCCATGTTCCCAAACATGCCCTGAGTTCTGCAGTTCTCACTTTCTCCTGACTTCCATCATCCTTACATACAAGACCCTGGATATCTTCTCCTTTTCTCTTCATGCTATTCCTGGTTCTAGGTTAAAACTAGTACCCAGTTTTTTGGAATCAACTTGAAAATGAATAGTATTAAAGACTCCTTTGGTACATCTAGTGAGTTTTCACTCTTTTTCAGAGGACTTGAAGAAACAAAAGACATCTCCTGAAGTTGGCAGCATTGCAGATGACGAATATAAACTAACTCGGAGGGTATTGTTGGAAACTTTGGTCCAGGTTGAAGGAGAGATGCCCAAGAATGACAAGAAGGCAAGTTTTAAATTATAAGTAGGTTGAATTTGTTTGCGTTCAATGTAGTTGTAACATGGTAATCTCTCAGTATTTTTTAATGCAGAGGAGCATACACAAAACCTGCATGAGGAAATTGAAACTGACCATGGAGCCATTTTAAACAGCATTTACTGTTTTATATTGAAATTTGTTATTGATTTACATTTGCCAAAAGGTTGTTCAGTTGATGATTGTTCAGCATACTGTGAGATAAGTGTAACTGCAGTCATGCAAATTTGAAAAGTTTACAAAGTGCCTGAATTTTGTGCTGTTCATATTTTGCTTTTCTGTCTAACAAAGTTATACCAGTACAATTGCAAACGACTGGGAGTAATTTTAAAAGAGATGTTTGAATCCTATTGATTAAGCATAGAACAGTGCAGTATAGGGCCTTTGGCCCTCGATGTTGCACCAACCTGTGAAACCAATCTGAAGCCCATCTAACCTACGGTATTCCCTTATAATCCATATGTTTATCCAATGACCATTTAAATGCCTTTAATGTTAACGAGTCCACTACTGTTGCAGGCAGGGCATTCCACGCCCTTACTACTCTCGGAGTAAAGAACCTACCTCTGATATCTGTCCTATATCTGTCACCTCTTAATTTAAAGCTATGTCCCTTCGTGCTAGCTATCACCATTTGAGGAGAAAGGACAGACAGTGAGAGCTGTTCTAATCCTCTGATCATCTTGTATGTCTCTATTAAGTCACCTCCTCTCTAATGAAAATCACCTCAGGTCCCTCAGCCTTTCCTCCTAAGACCTTCCCTCCTTACCAGGCAACATTGTAGCAAATCACCTCTGCATCCTTTCCAATGCTTTCACGTCCTTCCTATAATGTAGTGACCAGAACTGTACGCAATACTCCAAGTGCGGCCGCACCAGAGTTTTGTACAGCTGCAACATGACCTCATGGCACCGAAACCCAATCCCTCTACCAATAAAAGCTAACACACTGTATGCCTTCTTAACAACCCTATCAACGAGGGTGGCAACTTTCAGGGATCTATGCACGTAGACATCCACACTACCAAGAATCTTACCATTATCCCAGTATTCTGTATTCCTGTTACTCCTTTCAAAGTGAATCACCTCATACTTTTCTGCATTAAACTCCATTTGTCACCTCTCAGCCCAGATCTGCAGCTTATCTATGTCCCTCTGTAACCTGCAACATCCTTCTGCACTGTCTACAATTCCACCGACCTTAGGGTTATCCACAAATTTACTAATCCATCCTTCTGCTTCCTAATCCAAGTCATTTGTAAAAATGACAAACAGTGCTGAAAACCGCATATCAAAGACTGATTTAAGAGGACTATTGACACCCTGATAGCAGATTTAACTTTAACAAGGAATTATATTGAAATTAAGTAGGTTCATGATTGCATCTCTGCTGACAATTTACCTTCATTATATTGTCTGTTTCTGTAATTACTTAAAACTAGCATAATAGGGGCTTTTGTGGCATGGTGGTGATGTCCCCACCTCTGAACTAGGAGGTCTGGTGTCAAGTCCTGTATGTTCCGGAAGTACGTAAAACATCCCTGAACAGGCTGGTTAAAAAATATCTGAAGCTAGCTTATTTGTGGTAGTTGTAGTTTGACCAGAAGTATTTTTTTTAACCTTTTGCTCCACCTTCCATTCCTGAACTACAAAGATTTTTAAAAATGCCAGACTTGCATTTAGATGGTGCCTGTATGACCTCAAGCTGCTTCACAGGTAATGACATTTTCAATTGTGGTTGCTGTAATATCAGCAACAGAATTGTCAATTTGCAGAGTGGCCACTTGAAGCTAATGTGACAATTGTGATATACATATATGATAGGTGGTTCTGAACCAATCTATTTAAAAATATCACTTAAGTGGGATTCATTTCCCTATTATTTCATGGTTGCTAATGTTTGTTTTTAGTTGTAAATCTTGTTACTAGTCAAAACTGCTACTTTGAAGGTGGTTAACTAAACCAGATTAATTGTAGGTTGATTAGACAATATCTATCTAGAGATGTTTTTACCTGCTTCTGGAGCAGGTGGGATTTGAACTCAGACCTTCTGGCCCAGAGGTAATGACTTTATCATTGGGCCACAAACGCCTTTACTACTAGATTAATTGTATTTTTTTCCAAAACCTGTTGCATTGGAACAGTATTTGATACAGCTGCAACCCTTTAAGTTTGTCTGGCATATCTTTAATGTGTGACCTAAAGACCAGATATCAGTGCTGTAATTAAAAAATAATGTATTAAGAAAGTATATTGGTCTAAACAATAATGTGGAGGAAGTCATTTTTAAGCAAACTCTCAAAGTTTTGAGAGCCTTCAGACAATAGCATCAGCTCCATTGATGCAAGGAAGGCCAAGAGGCTCATCACCACCTTTTCCAGGGCAATTAGAAATAGGGAGTAAGCAAAAGAAAGATTTTAAAAGTTATGAAAGGTTATGAATGGGAAGTATCTTTTTCACTTGGAGAATCAGTAAGGAAATGATACTTTTGAAATGGCACTAGGATATGGGATAAAATGAATAAACACGTATTTATGAAGAGAATTATTACAACTATGAATGCTTTGCTAAAAGGGATTAATTATGGCAGAGACCTTTGTAAGTAGTCACAGAAGAGTTGACATAATTTGAAGCAGAGGAGAATGCAGCGGGCTTTGGGATTAGATTGGATCCCTCTTGCAAGCAACTGTGTAAATGACCATCTCTATGTTGAAAGGTTTCTATGTGTACTGATGTTTTTTGAGATTTACTGTTGTCTTGTATTTGAACTAATTAATAAAATAAGGAATTTTTTGTTTTACGCAATCTGGATTTCAGAACAGTAAAATAACTATGCGTCGTCAGACAGTGGTTAAGGCCTTAAAGATATTTGCAGTAGATATTTGTTGTACAGAACAGTTGCTGTGGGGTGAATGATATCATCTAGTAAGGTCTGACAGAGAATCTTGAGACCAAGTGGAGCTTGGAATCAGGTGGTGATTATATGTTAGTTAAGGGATAGGCAGCTTCCATGGTGAGAAAGAAAGCTAATGTTTTAAGTCCAGACTCGAAACATTAGCTTGCTTTCTTTCTATGGATACTGCCTGACCTGCTGTAATCTCCAGCGTTTTATGTTTTAAGTACGGATTCCAGCATCTGCAGTAATTTACTTCTCCTTAATTAAGAGATAGTTGGCAAGCACTTAACTGAATTTATAGCAACAAGTAACCACTGCTATTGGAGTTTGTGTAGAAATGAAACTAACTAGGCAAGTATATGGCTACATTTTGTTAAAAACGACAGGTAAAATGCTGGTAAGACAGTGAAATTCAACTTTTAACAAATGGTGCTTGAGGGAGTAACAACAAAAATATTTTAACTGTGTAGGTTTGTGTAATTTTGTTTACTGCCTCTTAGAGCTAGAGCTAGATGCGGTCTTATTTTTACCACGTTGCAACAGAGTACATTTTCTGACATTTGTAGTAGTCAAATATTAAATATTTTCAAAGTGTCTAATAGTTCCAGTATCAAAACTGAGGACTGCTGTTGATAATACTAAGCGAATGTTGAAGAATTAGCAAAGCATTGGTTTCCATTTTAAATAAACCCTATGGGAGGGCTTTTTTTTTTAGATCACAATGGCAGGTGCTATGTCGAATTTTAATGTAAAGCCATAGCTTTGAATATGACTGAAATCAAATGAATGTGTTTTTTTTCCCTAAAACCAATGATATTTTAAGAACCGATTGCATTCCTGATTAAATAATTTTCCCCATGAGGGTGAAGACTATTACTTATGTTCAGGTTATTCTCCTTTAACACTTTAGTTTCTGTTAGTTACTGCATTGTGTTCCTTATAACAAATGTTTCCTGTTTATGTGAACCATACAGAACAGTAATTGTGTTTATGGTAGAGTGATCAGAGTGAATTTCTTCTGCCTTGGACAGAGAATATATTTGTTACACTTTGTCTGAGCAATTTTAAAAAGGTATAGTTTAAAAGAAAATAACATTTGGATATTTTATGGAGACTCGAGGGGAAAAACTGTAATGCTCACCAAGTGATTTATCCCTTGGTTAGTAACTAACGTTGTAAAGCTGAAGAGAGCAAAAATAAAATGCAGTGAAGTGTATCTTGTTGCTGAAAGTTGCAAAGAATGCCAAGTGTCAGAATCCAACCTTCTGGTGAAATGGTCTGTTTTATTGTTTTGTTGCCTACTTAACATTTTCAGCTTTTTTATTTCAGGCCAAACTGACATTAGAGGTTCCTTGTTCAGGTTAAGTAATGAAAACTAACTTTTAGGTTCATTAAAGCAGGTGTGCTTCCTACAGGCTGAGTCTATTACATGCCAACTGTCTAGACCACAGAGTCAAGCAGGTATTTCTGGTAAATCAAGTGATATCAGATAATTCATTCACTTAGCGTTGAATTTACCCAGTTGAATGACCAAATCTTCTAGTAGCAAGTCAAAAGCTTCCTGTAATGAACTATATTGGACCACTTCAGACTAAGTTATAAGTCGGGCCTTTTGAATCTTTGTATACTCGAGGGGGTCAATTTCAATTTTTCAAATACAGGCAAAGGGGACTCGTTTAGTTTGGGAAACTTGGCCGGCATGGACAGTTGGACCAAAGGGTTTGTTTCCATACTGTATGACTCTGTGTCTATAGCTATCATTAGGGGAGACAGTGAGCAAACATCTGAAAGATAAGGTTGGGGACAACAGTAAAAATGAGTTTCAATTTTAAAAAAATGCAATTCAAATTGATAAATTGATCATTTAAATGAGTAATTAATAAAAATGGCCCTTAATAGTGAGAAACAGCGTAGTTAATGAATTGCTTTTCCATCTTGGTATGAAGCAGAGCTAAAGATAAGACAAACTAAGTCCCAAGTCCTGGTCATCAAGTAAGAGGAGAGGTCTGGGGTCAAGCTAAGGAATTGGGTTTAAATAACATTTACTTGACGACACACGATCTGAGGTGGAGTTGGCAGTATTCATATGAAAATGGGAGCCGGACGAAAGTTGCCTTCAGTCTGTGTTTTTTTCCTTTTCCCACCATGCTTTGTTTTTTTGGGGAGGGAGGAGATGAAAGGAGTACGTGTATTTGATTCAGTCAAAGGGTTCACACATATGCACACCACCATTTCTATGCTCTTTCACTGTCCTGTCTCCCCCTGTATATATCATCTCTCTATCTTGCTGTCTCCACCCTCCTCTCTCCCCCTCAGTCATACAAACACAGAGACACACCTCACAGCCCTGCAGGTTCCAATACCCACTGCACCTTGGTCGTGGCCCCTCAGAGGATAAGGTGTCTGTGTAGGAACTCAAATCATTTGCTCACTTGGATTGTTGCAACCTGCACCCTCTGGCAACCGAGTCTGTTCCTGACTGACCTGATGAAAGGAGAAAGTGAGGTCTGCGGATGTTGGAGATCAGAGTTGAGACTGTGTTGCTGGAAAAGCACAGCAGGTCAGACAGCATCCAAAGAGCAGGAGAATTGCGTTTCAGGCCAGAGCCCTTCATCAGGAATTCTTGATGAAGGGCTCCGGTTTCTGGCCCGAAATGTCAATTCTCCTGCTCCTCGGATGCTGCCCGACCTGACCAAAGTCCCATGCCTTGTGTTCTCTCCACCCCCATCCCCTTCCGATAAGCAGATTTCCATCACTGATTACATTGTGCAAGCCTCATTAATTAACTTTTCAGCAGCAAATGTGGGAGAGAAACACTGTCTGGTTGGAAGAACAATCGCTTGTGAAATATTGATGTTCTCTTTCTAGTATTTGGAAGCCTGGTGACAATCCAGATAGGGTCCTTTCTTGAGGGAGCGTTCTGGCCCACAAGCAAGTAATAGTCTCAAAGAAAACAACAGGATGTGGTAAAAAAGGCATAATTCCATGTTACTTATGGGAGTTCTCAAAATATTTTTAAAAATTGGACTTGTAAGAAAATTAAGAAGCATCTTCTTTTTGTGGTCACTTTGGGGTTGAGCCCAAGATACAATGATAATTAATTAAAATGTTCACCTATCAGTTGAATATGTTTATATTACATTCCTGTACATTATTATTATTATCTTTTATTTATAACTGCCAGATTGTATAAGATAATTGGTGTGAACGAGCTAGTCCTGATGTTACTTTGAGTTCCACCCTTTGATGTCACTCATCCAGTCTGCAAGTGGAGACTGAGTTTATGGTAGTTTTCATAGGGAGTAGATCTGTTAATATATTTTGTACAACTGCTGTGATCCCTTGTAATTACACATCATCAGTATGTGGTTGTACTTATTACTATCATGCAATAAACGGTAATAAATATATTGTTGGCAAACGTTAGTGTCTTTTTCTAAAGACTCTACAGTGGTGTATCTCCAAGATTGATCATTTGACAGACCCTAGACAAAGTATAGGAAAATGGAAGATCAATAGCAGTGAACTACCTTTAACAACCCTTTCTCTGAACCACATCCTGGCAGAGATAACAGATAGCATGACGCTCCAGTAGCACCAATCAGGATAATACCACAGTGCATAAAGTTATGCACCCAATGACGTGACATAAGCACGCAAAGTATTTATATGCCATTGAAATCCATTGAAATTCTTTCTTCTTATTACAGTTTTAAGGGATTTAATTTGAAACTCTAACAGCCTAGACAGGCAGGCTTTAAATTTGTCAAAATATGGACCCCTCAACCTGCTATGAATGTGCCAACTTCTAGATTATACATGGCAATTGGGGGTTTTCTGGGCAACTTTCACAGGAAAGGTGGATCAGTGATTAGGATATTTAAATAAACAGTTCTTTCTTGGAAATTACTTACATTTCATGGTTGCAAGCTGAGTTTTTCAGGGTCTGGAAAGAGTTTGTGTATAATTCGATTTCAAATTATTAATAGGCTCCAATTAAACCTTTTAGTTGTAAGACCATTTAGAAATGGCTGTTCTTTTTCCAGTTTGCATCTTGTCCTTTCATCCTATTTTTCCCTGGGTAAATATATCATGGAATATTGTGGTGTAAGCAGTGGCTACTTTATCAGATTATGTAATCCCATTTCCTTCTTGGACTTCCTCTCAATATGCAGAGGTGACACTGTCTTGTCTATTATATTTTGACACTGTCAGAACAGATATGTAAGACAATAAATAGGTTTCACAATGTTACAATTCAATTTCAATGGTGATAAGTGTTGAAGAATTTTTATTTGTGTTTTGCTTGTCTTTCAACTTATTTAAGGTGGAACATTACGTTGACGTTGAGGAAAAGGGCAATGAAAAACAAACTGAACACCAAAGCAACTCTGGTAAGTATTTAGTATTTCATATCACTGTTCTTGGTGTAAATGGATTTAAATGGATTGAATGGACTTAATAAGTTGTGTTGATAATGTTTGTCCAGAAGCTTTCAAGAATGAAAACTTTTCCATCAAGAAATCATAGTTAACACTTAGCCTCCTTCCTTCTTACTGTATTCTCATTAGGAAAAGCATACTATTCCAGGTGACACCTCAGACTCATATTTGTGAAGTATTTTCCAGTGGAACTATTTTCCTGGGATAAACTCACTCATTCTTAAATCCTTAGACACTGATCAGTAATTTCAGTCTTTACATTTCATAACAGTTTATAATATCATTGAACTTTCACTCATTTCTGAGAACTTAAAAGCAAGGGAGCACTTTTGTAAAATGAACGAAAGTTTTGGTGTGGACTTGTTGGGCCGAAGGGCCTGTTTCCACACTGTAAGTAATCTAATCTAAATTTGCTTGTCAAAAATCATAGAAAGGATGACACAGCTAATCGATTCATTGTGCCTATGCCTTTATAAATTTATCCAGTAAATCCCTCTTCCCTGCTATTTTACCGCATAGTACTGTAATTTTTTCCCTTAAATTATTTAGCCAATACCATTTTGAATATTACTTTGAGCCACGTTCTAACAGATAACAATGATGTGAGAAAGTATTAGGTTTTGCGCTTTAGTAGGAAAAATAGAAGGGAAGGCTATTTTCTAAATGGGGAATGGCTTAGGAAAACTGATGCAAAAAAACATGGGAGTCTTAGTTCAGCATTCTTTTAAGGCTAACATGCAGGTTCAGTTGGCACTTTAGAAGGCAAATGTGCAATGTTAGCATTCATTTTGAGAGGGCTAGAATACAGGAAGAGGATGTAAAGCTCTGGTCATACCCCGTTTGGAATACTGTGAGCAGTTTTGGGCCCCACATCTAAGAAGGATATGCTTTCCTTAGAGAGGGTCCAGAGGAAGTTCACAAGAATGAAATCAGAGATGAAGAGTTGTCACATGAAAAGCAGCTTAAAACTCTGAGTTTGTACTTGATGGAGTTTAGAAGGATGAGAAGGGGATCTCATTGAAACTTACAGAATACTGAGAGGACATAGAGTGGACAAGGAGAAGATGTTTCCACTAGTAGGAGATACTAGGATTTGAGAGTGAAGGGATAACCCTTTAGAACTGAGGTGAGGAAGAATTTCTTTAGTCATTGGATAGTAAATCTGTGGAACTCATTGCCATAGAAGACTGTGGAGGCTAATTCACTGAGTTTATTTAAGACATGGAATCTTGATGAGTAAGAGGACCAAGGGCTACGTGCAGAAGACAGCAGAATGGGATTGTGAAACATAACAATGGTGGAGCAAACTCACTGGGTTGAATGGCCTAATTCGACTAATTATGTTTTGTGGTCCTATTGTATTTGCTGTGTGAATAATTGTTGGGGCTGGATATTACAAGGCATTATGATCCCTGTCCCTTGGTAAAGATTTGGGACAAAGGTATCAGAGCAAAGAATGGTTGTGCCTGGCTACTTGTAGCCTGCAGACAGGATATTCACTCATCAGGAACAAGTAGTCACACTTCAATGAGCTGTTGGTCAACCAGCTAGTCAGAGGCTGGTAGTTCTCCAGTGTTTGCCTCTTCAGAACTTCAGCACTCTGCTGTTTGCAATTATGCCTAGTACAAAGGAAGGTAGCTGTGGCAGTTGGAGGTCAACTATCTCTAGTCTAGGACACCACTGCAGGAGTTCCTCAAGATAGTGCCCTAGGTCTAACCATCTTTGTCCACTTCAACAATGATCTTCCATCATAAGGTCAAACATGGCAATGTTTTCTGCTGGTTTGCACAGTATTGAACACCATTTGTGATTCTTTAGTTACTGAAGCAGTCCATGCCCAAAGTTAGCAAGACCTGTTAAATATGCAGACTTGGGCTGGCAATTCTTGTTGAAGAGCTTATGCTTGAAACGTTGATTCTCCTGCTTCTTGGATGCTGCCTGATCGGCTGTGCTTTTCCAGCACTTCACTTCCAACCTTGGGCTGACAACTGATGACAAGTAACAAGTCATGCAAGTGTCAGCAATGACCATTTCCAACAAAAGAAAATCTAATTATTACCCCTTGATATTCAGTGGCATTACCATTGCTGAACCTTCCACCACACCCTCTCCCCCCACCCCTCACTATCCATTCTGGGCAGACCTCTAACTATGCTGAGATAAAACATAAACAAGTTGAGTTTCCATTGCAGACTTCACAATACAAAAAAAACACTCATCCATTTCATATATTTAAATACCCTTAAGTCCTTAGTCCATTCTTACAAACAAACATTTTAATGTGAGGGAATGGAGTACAAGACAGCTACTCCTTTTATAAATGTTTGGAATGTCGAACAACTTGAGAATACAGTACCCCACTGTGATAAGTGTTGGTTGTGTTTTTTTTAATTCCCAATTTTTAAATGCAGGCTACATAACTTAAGGCTTGACAGTTTCATTGCCCTTATGTGCTCTTCAGGATTCACATTTATGCTAAAAACATCCTCCTCATATCCTGCAAGATCAAACCTACACTCCATTGAGAAGCTAGTCTTGTCAGCACTGAGTTCAAATTGTGTTTTCCCCGTTTCCCTAATGGTAAAAATGTCAGGTTTTTAAATTGATGGTGGGATTTCTGGACTGGTGCTGTTTTAGATATCTTTGACACACCACGAAAAAACTAGGCTGAAGTCTATTACTTGGTATTTTTAGACAAAAGTCCAATTTATATAAACAACTTAACCACACAAATGTCAACAAATTTCTCCTTAATTGCAAAAAACTCAACCAAGTTAATGAAACACTATCTTCTTTAACAAATTTGTTCTGACGTTCATTTATTAATATATTTAAGAAGTACCAATTAATTCTATCCTGGATTTATGTCTCTGAAATGCTCCAGCACTGAAGTTAAGCTGACTGATACTTACTTAATTGCTGATTTTACCCCAGCTCCCCTTTCTAAAATCTAGTTAAATATAGGCAATCCTCTAATACTCTGATTAAAAAGTTAAATTTAGTAAAGGTGCATTGTTAAATTATTTTCATTTAACCTTGAATTATGGCTGACATGAGTAGTAAAGTTTGGACATAGTTCAGAATAATTATGAATTGTTTTATATACTTGCATATAGTACCCCTTTGGTTGCAGCATGTTGGTGAGAGGCTTCTCAGTTACAGTGATGTGTATTCACATAGTAAATACGTTGATTTTATTCTTTGATCACAGACATTTGATATTTATTGAGCCCTAGATGATTTCTTTTTGTGAATTGCTGAAAGTATCTAGCGCCCTCTATATTTGAAGGCAAGTTATTAATCAGGAGATTAATTATGATTCTAACAACTGCTGTCAAGGGGCTGTCCCTTCTGTTCCATGGTTACCCCTGTCTGGACTGTTCTACACCACTGCAGCTCATCAAAACACAGCTGGGCAGATAATTAACAGAACAGCAACCATCATGAATGAGTGTACTCATTGGTTAAACAATTGAACAAAGATTGCAACTGGGACATGATATAACCAATTGTGTACTGATGTTGTATTTCTCAAATGGCTTTTGTTTTCTGTTTCCAAGGCCCCTGACAGAGGGACCTCACCATCATGATGAAAATGGCTGACTGTTAATAAGTTCGGCCATCAAACACAGCAATTCTTATCTTTTTGGGGCTGGGGTGCGTTTTGCAGTTATGCAGTTTACACAGGCAGCTGGCCATTTAATTCAACAGCTGCCTGCACTAAAGTGGGATTTTGGGAGCAAAGAATGCAAATTTGACCTTGTAAAGGCAGATCTGTAGTTGATGGATTAATTTGGGTAGCCTGGATTGGTGGAGGCAAGTTGGAGTAATCTAAAGTGCTCTTTGGGATTGTTATGTGCATGAAATGCATATAAGCTCATAACTGTTAAGTGTTATCATCCCAGCTGTGGTACTACTGTATAAATCAGATTCCAGAATGAAATCTGCCTCAGTATCATCTAATATGATCTGAAGGGACCTAATGGACTGAAAGAACTGGGGATTTATATATTAATTAATGGTTAATTAGGTATGAATTGGTTGTATGAATATGGAGAGCTACCTATCGGGGGATGAAAGTATATGGAGTTTGGTTAACTGAAGTAAAACACTCACTAAAATTATGGATTTGGACTCTGTTCAAAGACATTTATCTCCTGGTGAATAATGCTCGTTTTTGTTAATGTGATGGTTGGTCACTGAAATAATCACATGGGGCTTAGATTTTCTGAAACAACAGTACACAAGTTTATTGTACCAAATGAGAAATTTAAAAAAAAAAGCATGGTCTAGATATACAAGATAGTTTAGAAAATTCTTAAAATGCATAAAAACGGGGACTTGGCAACATGGCGGAAATTCTGTGGACAGCTCTGCCTAACAGCCAAGGCATACTGGTGTTTTTTTGCTATCCCTGGCCAACTTATGTGGTGGGGAAATCTTTGAAGAGAAAATGAGGTCTGCAGATGCTGGAGATCAGAGATGGAAATGTGTTGCTGGAGAAGCGCAGCAGGTCAGGCAGCATCTAGGGAACAGGAGAATCGACGTTTCGGGCATTAGCCCTTCTTCAGGAATGAAGGAATAAAAAATAGGAAGGGAAAACATGGGGAAAGAAGGAAAAGAGAACAAATATTAATCGTATTCTTCAGGCCAATCCGTCTATTTTAAAGCGTCTACAAAGTTTTTAGCTTTATCCACTGAGTCAAATGTTCTTCATTCCTGAAGAAGGGCTAATGCCCGAAACGTCGATTCTCCTGTTCCCTAGATGCTGCCTGACCTGCTGCGCTTCTCCAGCAACACATTTCCAACTTATGTGGTGGAGTTATTAGTTTAAAGCCTTACAGAACACATATTTGTTAATATTTGGGAGTGGGAAGGATGCCAAAGGGAAAAGGAGCGAGCAAACAGCAGCAGGGAGGACAGTTCCCTGCAGCACCTACCACACCAGAGTCTGCAGCAGCAGCCTCTCCTGAACCCCCCAGGGACCTGACAGACTCACAGGAATTGGCTGCAACGATGGAGAGACTTACCTTGAAAGTTGGGGCTACGATCGAGGAGATCCGTGGGGAGATTTCTGTCCAGGTCCAACCTATCACATCCATGCTACGGAAGTATGAGCAGGAGATCCAGGGCCTCGGGAAGCAGCTGGAGGAGATGGACTGTTGAACTAAGGCCTCGGAACCTGTGATGGAGTCCTTATCCAGTTGGATCCAGGTGCTGGAGCGAGAGGTGCGGGCCTTGTGAGACAATATCGACGACCTTGAAAATCGAGGTTGGAGGGTAAATCTCCGAATTGTCAGGCTCCCGGAAGGTGAGCAGCCAGTCAGCTTCTTTGAAAGCTGGCTGCCGAAGTTTTTGGGCTTTCACATTGAGTGAAGCAGGCTGCAGATTGAAAGGGCTTATCGGGTTACAGTTCAGCGCCCCCGCTCGGTCCTAGTGCACCCCCACTCATATAAGGACAAGCAAAAATTGATAGAAGCTTCTAGATTACTGGGAAATGATCCGCAGGCACTGCTGTACAAGGGGTCAGAAATCATGTTTTTTCAGGATTTCTCTGTAGCTTTAATTCGAAAGAGAAAGTCCTTCGATGAAGTTAAAAAAGAGTCTGAGGAACCTGGGTATCCAGTACTCCATGAGATACCCCTCAGTGCTCCATTTCAGCCACGAGGACTCATTAATACATTTGACTCAGTGGATAAAGCTAAAAACTTTGTAGACGCTTTAAAATAGACGGATTGGCCTGAAGAATACGATTAATATTTGTTCTCTTTTCCTTCTTTCCCCATGTTTTCCCTTCCTATTTTTTATTCCTTTCTTTCTCCCTACTAATTTCTTTTTTTGGAAAGGGGGAAAAACCTTGGAATAAGTTGTTCCTTTTGTTTTAATAACTGGATTTTCTGGGAAATTTTGTGGATGTTCTTTGTTGTCTCCCTCTTTTTTTTTGTTTGTTCTCTTTCTCTTTTAGTCACAAGTAGGGGTGGCATGAAGCCAGGGATGGTGGAGTGCCCATCCTGACTTTGTCTTTTTTCTGTTAATATAAGGATCATCTCCTTGTTTTTCCTCTCTCTGGCCTAAGGCTGGGGCACAGTCCGGGTTTGAAGGAACTGTGAAGGAGGGGATGGGTAGGGTGAATGCCCCCTATGGGCAGGGGCAAGAGCCTTCCATTCAAGGTTTTATAGTTGGTTTTCTTTGTAGTTTTTGATAGAAATAGTTGTTTATAGTTATGATAGAATTGTTTTTGTATATATAGTTCTTTGACTCTAAGTCTTTATTTACTTGTGCTCGGCGCTTTGTAAGCAGGGTTCTCCCTCCGAGGAGTTCAAGGGTCTCTGAAAGGGAATATGACTAAGTGTCTTATTAAATGGTGCACCTAGAATATTAAGGGAAGTCATTCGCCTGTTAAAAGGAAAAAAAGTGCTTTCTAGCCTTAAGAGGGACAGGGTTGATATCGCTTTGTTGCAGTAACCCCATCTTGATGATGGGGAACACCAGGTATTATGACCAGGTATTCTTTTCATCTTTTACTACTAAAAGTAGGGGAGTGGTGGTACTTATTCAGAAAAATCTTCCATTCACATTATTAGAGCAGGTGAAAGATGAGCAAGGACGATTATACATGGGGAGGGATACGGCATCTGAAACGTCTACTGTCCTCTGGCGCATTCCCTCAAATTTTTTAATAGTGCTTTCTCTAAGTTGAGTGCTTTTGGAACACGGCACATTTATTATAGGGGGGATTTTAATTGTCTTTTGGGTCCGATGGTGGACAGCATGTCTTGTGGGCCCCCAACTGTTTCTTTGCAGGCCAAGCAGATGGTTAACTTATGCGAGGAGTTGGGGCTGGTGGATATCTGGAGACGTCTTCACCCTACCGGCAGGGACTTCACCTATTTTTCAAACCCATATAAATGTCACATGAGGATTGACCTCTTTCTGGCTCCCTCGGCCCTTCTGGGTTCGATTATGGGTTGTAAAATTAGGAATATAGCTATATCCGATCATGTGGTGGTATATTTGGAGGTTAAGGCCAAGAGTGAGGGGCTAGGTTTGTGGCACTGGCATTTGGACCCTTTTCTCCTAAGGATTCCAAACTTGTGGAATACTTTCTGAAGAAGTTTCAGTAATTCTTGACTATCAACTCAGGCACGGCTAGTAGTCTGTCTATGCTATGGGAGACTGCTAAGGCCTTTGCTAGGGGACTAGCTATTTCCTATTTGGCTAGCCGGAAATGACAGAAGGAGGAACAGCAGCGTCTACTTGAGACGTGGTTGAAAGCTGCCGAGGCGGCACATTTTGCGTGGCCTTTGGCGACTAAACTACAGCGGATCATGGCCCTCCAGGCTGCCTTGTATTCAATACTGACACAAAACACAAAGAAATAACTTACTTTTGCTCGACAAAGGCTGTTCAAATATGGGGATAGACCAGGGAAGTAGTTAGCGTACCTTACTAGGAAAACAATGTGCTCCCCAATCCATGACTATGATCAGAGACAGCGCTGGGGTCTTTACGTATGATGCTAAAAAGATCAATGAGTCTTTTCAGAGCGTTTACTCTGAATTGTATTGGTCTGAAGGTTACGAGGACAGGAGGGCTAAAATGGAGACCTTTTTTTAAGACCTGGATCTCCCAGGGGTAACCTTGGAACAGGCCTGTCTCCTTAATGCCCCCGTGACAGTTCAAGAAATACAGGAGGCATCTAGGCAACTTCAGAGTGGGAAAGGATCTGGCCATGATGGTCTCCTGGGTGAGGTTTATAGGGATTCTGTCAGGACCGATGTTGGAAATGTACAATTACTCCTATATGCATGAATGCCTACCACCATCTTTGAGAGAAGCTAATATTTCCTTAATTCTTAAGAAGGGGAAGTTTCCTGTGGATTGTGCCTCATACAGGCCCATCTCTCTATATTAAATTCAGATTTCAAGATTCTGTCCACGATCCTGGCGCTGAGATTGTAAAGGATGTTGCCCCACATTGTTAAAGAAGACCAGACTGGCTTTATAAGGGGGCATAGGTCCTCTAATAATATTAGAAGGTTGCTGAATATGGTGCAAGTTTGTGAGCAACGATCGATTCAGGGGTTGGTGATTTCCTTAGATGCAGAGAAAGCATTTGGTCGGGTGGAATGGCCGTAACTTTTTTATGTCTTAGAACAGTTTGGGTTGGGTGAAGTCTTTGCTTGGTGGGTGGCGGTTTTATTGCAACCCTCTGGCCGCGGTCATCATCAATGGGGTGAAGTCTTGGAATTTTAGGATTGGTAGGGGTAGTCGGCAAGGCTGCCCCCTCTCACCATTGTTGTTTACGATGGTGATAGAGCCGCTGGCAGAGGCCATTCGTCAGAACATCCACATAACCGCTCCGGAAGTGGGATTGAGGGCACACAAGATTACACTGTATGCGGATGATGTCCTTCTGTTTTTATCGAACCCGATCACCTCCATACTCCATTTGATACAATGTATCAATTAATTTGGGGCTTTTTCAGGATATAAGATTAACTTTGCAAAATCAGAGGCTATGCCTTTGGGGGACCTTAAGGATGTGCCAGAAGTTTAAGGTGGCCCTAAGTTCCCTTTTAAGTGGTCACAGACAGGGTTCTGATACCTAGGTATTTTTATTACCCCCAGGTTTGATCTGTTATTTTGGACTAACTTTGCTCACTTGCTCGACAATATTAGGTGAGATCGTCAGAGATGGGAGACTCTTCTAATTTCATGGCTGGGCCGAATATCTCTCATTAAGATGAATGTTCTTCCTCGTTTGCTTTATCCCATGCGTATGCTCCGTATAATGTTTCCCTGGTCAATGCTCCAGAAGCTTAAGGGATGGTTTGTTTCCTTTGTCTGGCATCATGGCGGCCCCTCATCAAACTTACTAAATTACAGTTGCCTCATTGAGGGGGAGGAGTTGATTTCCCAGACATCAGGAGGAACCCTGCTGTCCTTTGTCTGTGATTGGGTAGGTAACGATCCAAACTCAATATAGTTGGATATTGAGGCTTCCCAGGCAAAGTGCCCTCCTAATAACCTGTTGTTCATGGATAAGATGAGGACATTTATGGACCACTGCCGGGACCCCATTGTCAACAATACAGTTGAGGCATGGAGGGTGATGCATCAGGGTGAGAGTTGCTTATCCAAGACTTCGCCACTTATGCCTATAGTTGGCGTGCCAGGGTTCCGACCAGGGATGATGGACTCAGGGTTCAAACTATGGGCAGCGAGAGGAGTTTCTAGTTTGGGAGACTTGTTTGAGGGGGAGGTTATAATGTCAATTGAGCAACTGAGCCACAATTACGGATTGCACAACAGAGATCTTTTCTGTTTTTTTCAGGTTAGGGATTTCATCCAGAAGAAGTCTAAGCTTCTCACTAAGCCCTATAAGCCCGATACAGAGAGGCTGTTGCTGCGTTCCACAAGCACCCTTTCAGTTAGTGCCCTCTATCGCCTGCCGGGTGGCAGGGCCTGGCAGGATATTAACTGGTTATGTGAGGTCTGGGAGCAAGAGTTAGGAGTGGAGATCTCTTCTGAAACATGGGAGAACATATGGGAGAATGCTCGAAAGATCTCAATCTGTAATAGGACATGCGCTACAGTTAAAAGTCCTGCACAGGAATCATCTGGCACCAAACAGTCTGGCAAAGTTTAAAAAAGGGGCATCTTCAGTGTGCCCCAATGTAAAATAAGTGGAGGTACTCTAACCCATTACTTCTGGACATACCACAGGCTCCGTGTTTACTGGAGCGCTCTGGCGGGAGAGATAGGGAGGGTATTGAGGACTGAAGTCAAAGTAACCCGATATCTCTCCTCTTAGGTCTACGGAATTTACCATCTTTAGACTGGCATAGGAAGAAACTATTTAATATTCTTGCATATTGTGCACGGAAGAATATTCTGATGAACTGGGTGTCTGAGAACCCGCCAGGCTTGCTGGGATGGCAGAAATTAATTGTGGAGCACATTCCTTTGGACTTTTTTACAAACGTGGTGCACTACACAACAGACCATTTTTCTAAGACATTGCAGCCCTACTTGAGTTATTTGGATATAGATTTGTCAGTTATCTTAACTAGGGCATTTGTTTAACCAGGATGGTTAGATATGTCATAACCTGAGCCCTGGAGTTAATACGGATATTTATACAATGCTCCCGTTCCTTTGTTTGGGAGCTCTGTGCCAAGCATATCTGTTCTGTATTTTGTGTTTATTTTTGTTTTTTATTGTTTTTCTTCCTTTTATTTTGATCTATTAGTTATTACTAATTTATTGGTCCTGCTTTGCATAGTATTGATTTGTTTTGTATTATAGGGTAGATTAGTAGTTAGCAGACAGTAGTTGTATTGTAATTTTTGTTTTTCTTCCTTTTATTTTGATCTATTAGTTATTACTAATTTATTGGTCCTGCTTTGCATAGTATTAAGATTTGTTTTGTATTATAGGGTAGATTAGTAGTTAGCAGACAGTAGTTGTATTGTAATTTGTGTTTTGTTTTTCTTTTTATTATACTGATATTTGTTATTGATCATATTTTTCAATAATTTTATATGTTTGTAAAGTTAAAAAAAATCTGCTAATAAATATGTTCACGAAAACACAATTTCCAACCTATTTCTAACATTGTCAACTTAAGAGGAAATTGTCTTCTGTATGAAATTAAGTTTTACTGAACTGATATTCTTCTTGACCCTTTTTCCTGTGAACTGTGGAGTCTTTAATGAATACCTAAAATGCTGAGAGCTTAGACTTTCTTAGCTTTTTGTCACCTGCAGATTTCTAGTCAAACTCTACTTTTTTGGAAGCTGCGCAAACTAAACTTTTTTACTGAGGTAACCATTTCCCTGAGTTGTCCTGAACTCCTGTAAAGAGAAAATGCACTTGCTCCTGACTTCAGGACTTCTATAAACTAATCTAAAAGTACTCTTTTTAAAAAAATCTTGATTATTCTGAACTGAAAACAGCCTAATGGTCTTTCATCTTTACTGTAAATGCCATAAATCCCACAGTATAAACATCTTATCCTATTAATGCTCTCTATAGTTTTGCTGTCATCTGCTCTCTGACACATACTGGATTAGATCACTGTTTCAGAAGGACTCTGTGACCTTGTTCTTTTAAAGAAAAATACTTTTACAGGAAAAACCAATACCCATTTCCGACTCTTTTGAAAACTAAACTCTTAAAAATGCAGTTTGTAAAAATCTAAATCATGCAACTTTCATCATGCCAGCTCATTGGAACTGTCAACAGACCTGTCAAAACTGCCAGAAACAGGTGTCTAAGGGATCTTCCAAATGTGAAGAGGAACTGTCAAGCTGCGAAAAGTCCTACCCTTCGAATTTCAACAAAAATGTCTGGAGTGCAAGAGCAGGTGATTATATTTTCACCTTGTGTGTTGACATAAGCTTGAGGATTTCCATTACTTGACCAATGCTGCATAACTGATTTCACAACCATCATTATCACAGCCTGTCATTTTGCTGGTTGGTTGACAAGTGGTGATGTATTCTTTAAAGATGGATTGTAAAATGTAATGCTTGTTGTATTAAGAGATTCAGCATATTAATCACATGTTTACTATAATGCAGCTTTCTTTAGTTGAAGGAATGTAAATATAATATACAAAAAAAATTGCTGGAAAAACTCAAGAGATCTTTTGGCATCTAATTGACAGAAAGCACTGTGGACCAATGACCCTTTTTCAGAACCAGCAGTGCTTTCTCTCCACAGAATTTTTCTGTTTTTGTTTTATTTATAGCATATACAGTTCTTCTTTTGTTTTGTAAATGTAATAGATGCATTTTTAAGAATAACTAACTTTTTCAATATGGTGAAGTCTGCCGTAGACAGTCAAAACTTTATTTTCTAAACTTTATTTTATCTCATCTCTGCATGGTTCCTGAATTCTAACCATAGTAGATATGGGGTGAGTTGGCATGGTAGGTGTAAATCTAATGATTATTAGAAAATTATCACCGGTATATCATTATATCTGCAGCTATATCTTTTAAAAATTTCAAAGTTTGCAAATGACACTAAAGCACACCGATACATTGGTGGAAAGGGCAGCTACGTGGCAGATGGCATTCAATGTGGAGAGTTAGAGATGATACATTTTGGTAGTAAGTACAAGGACAGACAATATGAAACAAGGGGTACAGTAGTTAAGGATATGCAGGAGCAGAGAATGTGCATAGATCACTGAGGGGATGTGACTATGGCTTGTTTTTCTGGTGGGGTCTCCCAGTGAGCCTGCTTGCATAGTTGCCTCTATACACATGAGTGAGTTTTAAGAAGATTTGTAGCTCAGGTTGAGATTCTGGATGTAGTTTGCTCACTGAGCTGGAAGATTCATTTCCAGACGTTTCGTCACCCTACTAGGTAACATCTTCAATGGGCCTCTGGGCGAAGCACTGCTAATAATTCCTACTTTCTATTCATATGTTTGTGTTTCTTTGGGTTGGTGATGTCACTTATATTCCGAAGCATGGACCTATGAATGAACTGTTAGAACAGGCATCATCTGAATTATTCAAAACCCTATTTTATCACCAGACTTTATTGTCACCTTACTGTTTTAGAGGTGCCCCAGAATTTATTAAATAATTTAGATGTTATTATAAGGAGTTTTATAAAAGAAACACTATATCTACCGCCACATATCATGGATATTTTATATGTGCGGAATAGGGGTGGGAAGATGGGGATCCCTAAATTGGTGACCAGATTCCGATTGCAGTTATGACAAGCCAAAACATTTAAGCATTTATCGGATAATATTATACATGCTTCATTTTATTTTAATGATGAAGACGCTTTAGACAAACTTGTTGAATTAGGGCAATTGAAAAACCTTGGTGAAGTCTGGAATCCAGAGGTGGATAAGCGGCCTATCTTTGGGAGAACTAACAGATATAGAAGAGAAAGAGGACATCATAGATGATTTAAATGTGAATTACAGCAGTTGGAGAGAACTCAAGATGAATAATTGGATGCCCCTTTCCTGTCAAGGATTAGGAGTACATTACTTCAAAAATGACAAAATATCCAATCTGTGGGTGGGGGACACACTATACACAAAGACATCTAAATTAATTAACATTTTCTGCTTAGGACGAATTTGTATCCTACCCGAACAACATTGTCACATGGTAGGCCACAGATGAACAAGTGTTGTAGAAGATATGATGTCTTGTTGGAGGCTATTCCCCATTTATCTGCTGGTGCCCCATTAGTGAACCTGGCACATATCGAGAGACACAATAGGATAGTCAAAAAGCTGTCAAAGTTGTTGGATACAATGGTTAGAAAATGTATCTAGAACCTAGGTTGCGAGATGAGATTGGGAATTTATGGGTGCCAGACTTGATTTTTCATAAGAATGAGGAAGTTGTAGTGAATGTTACCGTTTGTTTTGAAGACGAGAATGATTGATTCTCTTGAAAAAGCATGGGTTGACAAAGTGAACAAATACAGACATTTGAAGAATGAAATTATTGAATTAACGAGAGGTGAGCGAGTTTCCTTTTTTGGATTTGTTATGGGAGCTACAGGGAAGTGGTCAGAAAAGAATAATAAATTGATGGCCTTCCCGGAAATACAAAAATTTAAAATATTTTCCTGGGATATCTCTAGCCTACCAATATCGTTGACATTGGAGTTGCTTCGTACATTTATGAATTTTTAAGATATAAGAAGGACTTCTGATTTGCTCCAGTTTGACTTTTGATTTTATATTAATATTGTCATCTGTTTGGTTTTCTATTTTAGAAGATTTTAATTATTTTAATGGGTTTTAATTGCATTTTAGTTATAGTTTTAATCACAGTTAATGTGGAGGGTAGATAGTGGTGTTAGTTTTAATAAATTTCACAGGGCAATCATGTAATGATTATTGGGGAAATAACTGGCCTGATGGTCATATAACTCCAGTTCTTATATTTTCCTGTGGTGGATAACTTGTTAATGAAGGAAATACCGTCCCTTTAATACCTAGCTGTGATTTCCAGCTGTATAGTGGTATTACTTTATGTCGACGGGCAACAAGAAAAATCTCGGATAGTACACTAAATTTTAATATTGGACAGTTCAGTTCTAATATTGTTTTAATGATTTAACTAGCAGGACAGCTAGAGAAAGCAGTTAATAAAGTGTACAATATTTTAGGTTATATTAAGAGGGGCATAGAGCAAGAAGGTTATGCAGAACTTATATTAAGATGCCTGTTAGATCTCTAGGCTGGTGTTTCGGGCCCTACAGTATAGGATGGATGAGAATGCATTGGAGCAAGTGCAGAAGAGGTTGACAAAAATGGGTCTAGGGATAAGAGATATTGATTATGAGGCTAGATTGGAAATGTTGGGATCTACCTGCGACTCCACTTTCAAGGAGCTATGAACCTGCACTCCAAGGTCTCTTTGTTCAGCAACACTCCCTAGCACCTTACCATTAAGTGTATAAGTCCTGCTAAGATTTGCTTTCTCAAAATGCAGCACCTCACATTTATCTGAATTAAACTCCATCTGTCACTTCTCAGCCCATTGGCCCATCTGATCAAGATCCTGTTGTGCTCTGAGGTAACCTTCTTCACTGTCCATTACACTGATTCTGGTGTCATCTGCAAACTTACTAACCATATCTCCTATGTTCAAATCCAAATTATTTATATAAATGACGAAAAGCAATGGACCCAGCACTGATCCTTGTGGCACACTGTTGGTCACAGGCTTCCGGTCTGAAAAGCAACTCTTCACCACCACCCTCTGTCTTCTACCTTTGAGCCAGTTCTGTATCCACATGGCTAGTTCTCCCTGTATTCCATGTGATCTAACCTTGCTCGCCAGCCTCCCACCTTTTTGAAGGCTGTACTGGAGTCTACTTAGATGACTTTCACCGCTCAGCCCTCATCAGTCGTCTTGGTTATTTCTTCACAAAACTCAATTAAGTTAGTGAGACACTATTTCCCATGCACAAAGTCATGTTGACTCGTTTACATAATTCTCCTCAGCCATTGTGGGAATATCTCTCTCTTTCTATCTCTCTTTCTGTCTCTGTCTCTGTCTTTCTCAATCTGTCACTCTGTCTATCTGTCTCTGTCTCTCTCTCACAAAATGGTTCCTATTGAGAACTTCCCTTACGAAGAATTGAGTGGTGAGCAAAATCTTGGTATTCCAACACATAGGTTAACAACAGGCTCATGTCCGAAATGTCGATTCTCTTGCTCCTTGGATGCTGCCTGACCTGCGCTTTTCCAGCAACACATTTTCAGCTCTGATCTCCAGCATCTGCAGTCCTCACTTTCTCCTTAACAACATACTGTGACATGCACAGCTTGCCTCTCTGAAAGTGCTTTCATCAAATTTCAATTTTTGAACATCGTAAAGTGAGGTTGTAAGAGTATTTGGAATAAAAAAAGATGTTTGGTAGTTCGGTGTTGAAAGCTTAAACAGAAATGTTTTTCATTTCTGTGGTATGAAGTTATTTAATACTCAAAATAGTCAAATCCAGTTTCAGAAATTGACCTGTAATTGAGGTCACACCACCAAGAACACATTTATTGTCTTAAGAACCTGGTGTTGGGGTTTGCTTATTCATTACTCTTTGTCTCTTCATAGTGATCCCCCACATTGTGTTGGATTTCTTCAAATTGGTACACTTTTCACATTAGTTTAATTTATGTTGTAAGTAATTGTCTTTCTTGAGAGAAAATAGTTTTCACAGTATAAAGAAAATATGACTCCTTTAACCTAGTGAAATTTTAATTGGGTTTGTTTAGTAGATGTTCTAATACCTGTTATATATTAGACAAAGGTAGGTCTTGCTTAAGTATTTACAGTTTATATTTACAATATATTTCTAGCTTGTGTTATTATCTGGCACTGTCCTTTGAATTTAGGCCTAGAAGTACTCCCTGGTGAAATAGTCGATGAGACTGCTGCAAATTATACTCATTATGAAAGTAAACACACATCACTTAACTTCACAGTGAATCCAAATGTTGAAGAGTTTAATGATAAAACATATGACCAGGTATGTCAATTATTTAAGACTTCTTGAAAATACTTTATAATGTGGAAAGAAGCTTGTTAGCTTTGCATTGCTGTTGCCCACAAGAATATTTTCTGTGACCTGCTGATTAAATCAAATTCAAACTGCATCTGTTTCTGCCTATCTGAATACTTCAAATACTTCGTAGATGATTATCACAAACTTTAATTCTAAACTTCATCTATGCTTGTGTTGCAACTTTCTTCAAAGGAAACCTGTTAAAAGGAGAATTATATAAACCACTTCTGAAGACCTTAATTTGTTGTACTTTGAAGTCTTGCAGATAAACCATTATGAATTATTTCTTGATAATGACTGTATTTGCAACTTACTGAAGTCAAATGCTTAAAAATTAAGAATTTAGATGTAGAATAAACTTTCCAGTATTTGTTATAGACACTACAATCAATCTGTTCTGTTAAACTAGGTTGAGCACTTTAAAAATGTCATATTTAGAGTGTACAATTTCTAATGTCACTTTGGCTCAATTGTTTAAAGTATTACACAGTATAGCGATGTAGTAGTTAAGTTTTGCATTAAGATGCATTTGAAATGTCATATTTTCTCTCCCTGCCTAAGTTTACTTTTCAAAGGAATGATTTGCTCTAATTAGTAATGTGCTGAGGGAATAACTGAGAGAATAATGCACATTTTCATCAGTAGTGTTTTGTATGCAATCATATTTTTCCTAATATAAAAATTGTTAAAAAGTAAAAATATATTTTGGCCTGGATTTACTTAAGTTTTTTGTTGAAAGGTTTTTAGATGCTATCTTAATCCAATCAGTTATTTATTTCACTGTCCAAAATTCCAAATTAAAATGATACCTTTAAAACACCTGGTTTATCGTCTGTGAGTATACTGGAGTGAGGTGGGCTGCTTGCTTGCTTGTGACATCACTCTTGTTTGATGCCCTTGACTTGCTACCAGATTTTAAACTGCCATTGGAAAAGGAGAAATCCACACCACATTGTTAGATCTTTGTGAGCAGCTTTGTTTCAGGTCAGAAGTGAGTACTGTTGTTTCATCACTGACTGCAAAATCTGCCTTATTATTCCTAAATATTCTGGTGATCAGCAAAAATTGCACAGAGATCTTATACAGCTTGCAATTTCTGAAGACTTTCATTCTCCTGTAGGCACTCAGTCTTATTTTATGTTGATTCAGGGCAGAACAGATGTTAATTCTCCCATCCGTATTTTGACATCTTGTGATGTAACTTGAAATCCTGAGACGTATATGATTAGAAGGTCACGTCCCCACTTCAGATGCTATAGGTAAAATTTGCTTCTTATTTTTCATCAGGTATTGTCAGATGAAATCCAGCCTTTCACATTGGATGAAGATTTTGACTATGACCATGTCAATCTCAAGCCTAAATACACTGAGGCTGAACTTAAAACAATCTCTGTCTTGTCAAAGCAGAGGTTAGAAAGGGAGGACTTAATATAGAAAAACTAAAGGATTCGACTATTTCCTGTTGTATCAACCAGATTGTCTGACTTTTGGGTGAAAACAGTGCTTTACATCAAGCATGATCTGGAAGGGAGACATTTTCAGCACACAAAAGACCAGTATGAGTTGAAATAATGCTATGAAGTATGAGTAAATTTTATTCCTTATTACTTTTAAAACATTAAAATAGAAATATTTCATATGAACCTATGATGTGCTTGCTATTAGTATTTGCATGATATAGCTTTCTATTTTGCAGGTATTTACAATAAAAAAGCTTATACATTTCTTTCCTTTTTCACATTTCTATTCAGAAGCTGATTCTATTTCTTTTTAAAAAAAAATTGGAATGAGAGAAAAGAAATAACAATACATTCTAATGTCAGGGTAAATTATATCAGTTTTTTCATGTATATACAAATGAAATGGAAATATTCTTTTAATCCTTCAGTGTAACAGCTGAGACTCAATGGCATATGTCCAGATAGTCTCTAAAGAGAGAAAGCTGACAAACCAGTTGCCAATTTTATGCATATAGAGAAAAAAATACATTTCTGTGTGGGTTTTCCATTGTTGTGCTAATATAAAATGATTGTAAACATGCTGGCTGATTTCTGATACTCCATTTTCTTGATACCTGAGTAATATTAATTCATCATTGTGGTAGTATTAGTGCTGGTGATGTAGTTGACTCTCTGTAGATAATTGTTTCCTTGAAGATCATGCCTTTTAATCTGATCTAAAAGAATTATAGAACTTAGGTGAGGTCATGTTAGCACTTTGATGAAAACGTATATTTAATTATTATTATTTGGAAGCTTAAGGAAAGATAGATTTTAGTTTTCTTCAGAGAATTCCTTCATAGAACCCCTACAGTGTGGAAACAGGCCCTTGGGCCCAACAAGTCCACACTGACCCTCTGAAGAGTGACCCACCCAGACCCATTGCCCTATCCTATATTTACCCCTGACTAATGCACCTAACCTACACATTCCTGAACAACATTGGCATTCAGGGATTAAAAGGTATGTAACAGCAGAGGTGCTGTCAGTTTAGCAGTATCCAGAATATTCAAGGTGGAAGGGTAGAAGTCCTAAGTTGCTCAGAAGAAAACTCCAGAAACAGAGCACTGTTGGTATCAGAAGAAAGGTTTTTGAAGACATATGTTCAAGATGGTAATAGTGAGTTGAGTTAGCCACTTGTTTTCAAGGTCATGGATATTAATTGAAGAGAACAGCATCAGGTGACTACATAGAACATTGCTGAAAAGAAAACTGATTGCAGCCATGTGAGCCAAACCATGGGGAAGATCGAGCCAGCACAAGAAGAGGTAACCCATTGTGGTAGAGGGGTCCAACATGGAGGAGATCGAGCCCTTACAGGATTGTGAGGCCAGCATTGCTAAGCACTTAAGAAGAATTGTAATGTTGAACTTTTAACTTTATTTCTTTTTTCATCTCTATTATACGTAAGATTTTGTACCTAGGTACCTGTGTACCTAACAAGATGCTGGTGAGGTTGTACACTTTTCACTGTACTCTTGTATTCCTGTATATGTGACAATAAAACCTAATTCTAATTCTAAACAAGGACCTTTAACATGGAGATAGGAGAGACCCTTCAAGGAAACTTGACTGTCTGTAAGGTTATTGTTGGAGTAAAAATGTTGAATCTTTCTGATATTTGCTTTAATTGGCATGTATGGTGTAATAAAGTTTGGGACATTTGTTTTATATAATAAACTTCAATTTCTTTTGTTAAATTTATGTTGTAACCTTGCGAATGTGTATAGTGGCAGACCTCAATGGTAAATAAAAAAGTAAAACTTGCGTTGTAGCAAGCTAGGTTTCATTGCAGTTTCTGACTTGCCAAGTATTACCATTAGTCACAATCATAACAATGTTAATGTAGTTTATTTTACATTATATTTTGGAATGCAGTGCTTCTTATTGATCTAAATGACTTATAAGCTGCATGAATGGAGCCAGTTTTGTTGCTCACAATTACTTTGGCTGAAAATTCTTCTTTGACTGAAATTAATTTTGCAGGTGATTTGTCTGGATTCTTATGTAATTGGCTTCTATGTATTCCTCTCATCGAAACCTGTCTGTGCTTGTGAGGTGTATCAGATGCAACCATTGTAACATAAGACAGTGCACCCTTCCAAAATGGTAAAGACCCCTCTAGAGGCCCAAATAGGTAGCGTTCTGTTCGGAATTATTCAGTTTTCACTGAATTCACTCTAACAAGCCCTCTAACAAGTAAAGTGGGGTAGCATGGTGGCTCAGTGGTTAGCACTGCTGCCTCAGAACGCCAGGGACCCAGGTTCAATTCCAGCCTTGGGCAACTGTCTGTGTGGAGTTTGCATATTCTCCCCGTGTATGGATGGGTCTCCTCCGGGTGCTCCGGTTTCCTCCCACAGTCCAAAGATGTGCAGGTCAAGTGAATTGGCTGCGCTAAATTGCCCATACTGTTAGGTGCATTAGGCAGAGGGAAATGGTTCTGGGTGAGTTACTCTTTGGAGGGTCGGTGTGGACTTGTTGGGCCAAAGGGCCTGTTTCCACACTGTAGGGGAATCTAATCTAATCCTGATCTCTGCTGAGTTTCGTTACAATTGCTCCTGTGCCAGTCCTTATTACCCAACCTTTAGAACAAATGCAGAAATAATGTGTTTTGCTTACCTTAACTCATCAGCAACAGTTTGGTAAATAGGTGAGTCGCACAGGGGAAAAAAGGCATTATTTTATCAGTATTTCAAGTGCAAAAATCATTCTAGATTGACATCATTTATAGTTATTTTAAAATGTAGCTGATAATAGAATCCTCTTAAACAATCCAGGTAGAATTGGCAAGCAAGGGTTAACTCCAAATGAATGATGTTTTCTTGAATATAAGGAGAATTTATTTCAGCAATCGCTGACCAAATTGAAAGTGTAGGAGTTTTATTCTAGAGCTTTAGATAAGCAAAATTGCACAAGCAAATAACACAACCATTTAAGATATAGGTTATGTAGCACAGCAAAAGTAGGCATTCTTGTACTCGTATAGATAATGCTTTTTGTGGTTACTTTTCAAACACTGAAAAATTTCTGGTCGCTCTGAATGTTTGCTTGTTAAATGGAAGAGCTTTCGAACAATGGAGGACCTAAGCATGTCACTACTTTATCCTTCAACAGGCTCCTTGTAACATGCTTATGCATCCCATTCTCTCCAACAGTTTGTGAAGGAGAAATTCTTGTTTATAATTAATTTTCTGACACTTGTGTGCTTTTATGACCTTTTTAAATCCCAGACCGTTTTGTCACATCTGATTCCAGATTCCAACAAAGAGGCTGACATAATTTATCCAGTGAAAGTTACCACAAAACAAGATGATGGAGGAGCAGATGTAGGCCATTCAGCCCGTCATTCTACGAAATCATGGCTGATCTAACTATCCTTAACTTCCCTTTCCTGTCTTAAGCCTATAACCCTTGATTCCTTTACTGGTTAAAAATCTGTTTCTCTCAGCCTTGAATATATTTTACCACCCAGTCTCGACAGCCTTCTTAATTATAGAATTCTTCATCTCTGACTTAATTGGATGAGCCCTTACTCTGAGATTATGCTTGCAGGTCCTGAGTATCCCCCTTGTGGGACGCAACTTTTCAGCATCTAATCTGTCAAGGCCCCTAAGACTGCTTATAAGGTCACCTTTGGTTCTTCTAAAATCTAATGAGTACAAGCCCATCCTATTCAACTTCTCTCAGGAAAATTCTTCCATACCTAGAATCAACCCAGTCAATCTTCTGCGAACTGCCTCAACTGCCAATATATCTTATTTAAGGAAGCCAGAACTGTTCACAGTATTCTAGGTTTGGTCTGACAAGTGACTTGAATAGTTTTAACAAGGCCTCCATGTGTTTTTGTACTTCATTCCCTTTGAAACAATGGCCAAGAGTCCATTTTCCTTCTCTTTTTAGCTGCTGAATGTGGATGCAACTTCTTGAGATTCAAGTACTGGGACCCCCAAATCTGTGTTCTGCAATATTTTGCAGTTTTTCTCCATTTAAATAATATTATACTTTTCTATTCTTCCTGCCAAAATGCTTAACCTTGCATTATCCCACATTATATTTCACCTGCTAAGTTTTTGTTTCTTACTCACTCAACATGTCCACATACGTCCGCAGAAGCATCATGTGGTCTTCATTGCTTTCGTTCCTATCTATTTTTGTGTCATCCTCAAACTTGGCAATAGTACATTCACTTCCGTTGTCTGAGTCATTAGTATATACCAAAGATAACTAGCCCCAGCACTGATCCCTGTGGTACTATACTTGTTAGCCATCCTGAAAATGGCCCCTTTATCCCAACTCTGTCTTTAATTAATTAGCTAATCCTCTATCCATGCTAACACACTACTCCAGTACCATATGCTATTATCATATCAAGCAGCCTTACATGTAGCAGTTTATTGAATACCTTTTAGAAATCCAAATATATTCTGCCTATTGATTATTAATAATTATTTAGGGAGAAACAGTTCATTTTTGGGAATGAGTGCCGAATCATTCACCTAGAAACATACCTGATTCATTGTCTTATTTAGCAAAATCTCTGGAATTGATTTGTGAAAGCATTTGGCCAGTTTGCAAGTTTTGAATGCTGCTGCCTGTCATTGACACTCTCATTGATTCATTAGACGCAAAGACATGGCTGTGGGGACTGGATGCCTGTATCTACGTTTATCAATGACACAATGGGTTAGAACATAAATTCTCAAGAAGAGTTGGAGAGTTCAGCAAAGGCATATAGATAGATTGAGTAAATGGCCAAAAAGTTGGCAAGTGGAGTACAATGTGGGAAACCTGTTCACTTTGGCAGCAAGAATAGAAAAGTAGTTTTTTTAAAAGAGAGACAGCATTGATTTGTTTATGCTGGTAGAATAGCCACAAAAGTCAGTGTGCAGGTACAGTAAGTGATTAGGAAGGCACATGGAAGGTTGGTGTTTACTGCAAGGGAAATGGTATGATATTTAAAAAAAAAAGATTTTACTGCAGCTATACAAGGCCTTGATGAGACCACATCTGGAATACTGAATGTAGTTTTGGCCTCCATATTTGAATAAAAATGTGTTAATGTGTTAGAAATAGTTTTGGAGAATGTCAACTCAATTTATTCCTTGGATGAAGAGGTCACCTTATGAAAAAGGTTGAAGGATCTGGGCCTGTGTTGTTGGAGCTTAGGAGAATGAGACGTGATTGTATTGAAACATATAAAATGTTGAAGGGACTTGATTAGGATGGATGCTGGAAAAATGTTTTGTCTGGTAGGGGAATTACAGCTAGGGGATACAATTAAAAGTTGCACTTCTTCTTCTTAAAGAAAGAGATTAGTTTTTTTTCCTGTCTTGGAGAATTCTTAGTTTGTGGAATTCTCTGCCCCAGAAACCAATTGCGACTGTCATTGATTAATTCAATGTGGAGTTAGATTTTTGATTGATAAGAGTCAAGAGCTTTGAGAAGCAGGTAGGTAAGTGAAGTTGATGCCATGCCAAAGTGAGCCAGGATTTTATTGAATTGTGGAGCAGTCTTGAATGGCCAAAGGATTTAGCAACAGAATTAGGCTCTGAGTGCCTAAACTCTAAAGTTTTGGATATGTGCAAGTAAACCATCATTTAAATCATGTAATTCATTGGTTTCCAGATATGAGCAGTTTACCAATAAGTAATTGTGCTTCTAAAGTTTGTGGTGTTTCTTTAAACCAGTGCACAATGTGTAAGGTAATTGTATCACTCCAGTTTATAGTATTTCTTTACACAAAGTGTAAGGTAATTGCAGATGGTTCAACCTTGCATTTGTAACGATGAAGCCTCAAGCCAAAGAGAAGACCACATGAGTTTCAGTTATGTACACCACAAAGATGTGTGTATGTGATTGTGGGCTTTCCCACTGCAAACAGTTTAGATGTGGGTTAAAATGACAGTTGCCACAGGTGGGCGAAGGTACAGCTCATGTGGTAAGAATTACCTCAAGTTGAGGGAACGCTAATGCAATTGGATCATTTCTAGGCCATTAAAAGGAACTGCATTCAACAATCTGTCAGGTGCTTAAAGTGTCAAGGTTTAAGTATTATCTTTTCACAAAGGTATTTGTTGAGTTAAACAAAACTAAAATATGAATGCAGATCAATGTCATCCGTACAGTTTGGGCCTATATAGCTGTACCTGTGATAGAACAATGTAACTGGTTAATCTGACCACACACAGGTGAGAGGTGGCTGAAACATCTGTTACAGACTAAAATGTACAATAATTTAGTTGAATTCATTTTATATGAGCTGGAAGCAATAATTCTCATTTGGTTAAATAAATGATTTGACACACCAATAATTAGTTAATTGTTCAAGCTATAAGGACTCAAGTTATATTTTTATATCCAAATGAAATAATGGGTGTTTTACACAAACATATGATGACCAAATGTGGAAGGGTGAATACATGTCTTCTGCCCCTCTTGAGTTTAGTGTAATAAGCTTTGAACTTTTAAACAGATGTATTTCTTTTTCCAATTCAATGCACACTAGGATGAACACAGCAGACATCTTTCCGTCAGTCAAAATTAAGGAGTTAAAATAGAAAACTTTTTAAAGGTGAAAAAAACCTCTTGCGTTTTGAACCATACATGTATGTGCACACACAGGCATGCAAACAACACAACAATGTATAGGATGAGGAGAGACAGAATCGAAAAAGAATTATAGGATGAAAGCTTATTTTTCAGTGACATGGGCTACAGCAAGCTTTGGGGTAGGATGGGATGCGAAGGACAGCAAGGCCTGTCTTGACATTGAATGCATTTCATTTCATTTTTTAGACATTTTTAATCAACCTGTTCTGATGTGTAATGTCATGCCTCTGGAGCAGGTGAAATGCAGGCCACCCTCTCAGAGGTAGGGACAAGAAATCTATCTTTTATTCTTTCAACAAATGACCTGCTTTGGTTCTCATTAGGTAGTAGTGAGGTGCTAGTTGACAGGGATTAATTTTTGTTAAATGCCCTGTTAATGCCATAACTTGCCTGAATAATATTCAGCCTCCCATCATTCCACATTTATCAAACAAGCTAGACAATCGGGAAAATTCAGCCATGAAACCAGACCACGTATCTGGTAGAATCAACTTGCTTGGAACGACCTCTGTGTTAAACACTGAGCAACAGCATCTCTGGGCATGATCCATTTGCACCAACTGCATACACTCTTATAGGGGCATCTGCCTATTCAACACGACTACTATCACATCTCTCTGATACATTGGCAGGCTGCTCACAGGGCACAGAATTGCAATGCAGGGTGCACCGACAATTGGCTTTGATAAGGCTGCAGCAGGGACATTTTACATGGTCAGGAACCCAGTTCAAAGATTAGACTAGGCTTCATCTCAGGGCTGTTTGCTTGTGCTATTAGCACTCAGTCATTTCTTGCCTACCTGCATGTTCATGTCATCTGTTGCTGAGTGTTGCCTTGCCATGCTGTGCGAAATCTGTTGGAACATCGATGCTTCATTCGGAAACCAAAGGTTTCACTACTTCAGTTTTAAGGAGTTGATTATCCCAGACAGGCTGTTTGTCAGTCTTTAACATTCTAGGAGGGGAAGCACTTTGCTATCTCAGTATGCCATCCATCAATGTTACATCAGCCTATCCCACCTCCCTGCATGGCAAACACAGTGCACATTCATTCAAACAAATGACAATGTCTGAAACTGGTGGGGGGTAGTTCTCAGTTCAGTCAAGGTAGGGGGGGAGGTGAGATGATGTTTCAGCACCATTCTTGGTCACAAATCCTGGTTCCTTTATCAGGGCTTTGACAGAATTAGTTATCTACTTGTGAGACTCACAGTCATGGGATCTGTCCCAGTGTAGTCCAGGAGAGTGGTTCAGTCACCATTTAAGTCTTGTAGGGCTTACATGTGGAGTCAGAGGAATTGTGGAATTGTTAGTCTGGGAGCTGCAAACACAGCAGTCAAGAGTCTGGTCAGTCATGTCTAGGGCCTGTTTGTCAAAGTTGGTAAAACCAAATCTTATTGACACTTGCTTGCAAAAAAAGAGATTTGGGTGCAGCATCCAGTCATTAATGGTGACGGGATGATCATGTTGCCCAAGTCTAGTTGGCACTGTGAGGGTGTTGTTGAGCCTCTGTTGGCTTCATTTCTGTTCCTTTTTCCTCTCTAAGTGAAAACTCATGTTTGCGTTTGCATTTGACTAATTGCTTGCCTGAATGTGATGTTCTTCTACTAAACAATGACAGCAATGTGTACAGGGTAGCATTGATTAGAGGATATTTAGAAGGAATGTAGCTAGGGGCAGGTAAAGTCTGAGGTGGTTAAACAGTAACCAGGGTGCAAGTATGTATGAGGTGGTGTCAGCCATGTGCCGTGACCAGTGTGATTTTTTGGTTGTTGTGCCACTGCATTGCTGGTGAGGGACAATGCCACATTGCCAATGCTTGTCCAGGTACAAGAGAATCTTTTAAAGATGGCATAGTCTTTGGGTAGAAATCAGGTGTGAGTGACACTACTAGGGAAGGGTGACTAATGCAGCAAATTTGGTAAAATAGGATAAGAAAACTGTCCAAAAAGCTTGTGCATCTTGGACTCAGCCAAAAAAACATAAGATTAAAACCAACTAGACAAAAGTGAGGAGTGCAGATGCTGGAGATCAAGGCACACCTGATGGCCTCCTTCTTTCAAGACTGCAATTTTGAGGTTGAAGATGCCCTTCCATGTCCTCCACCTCCCTGCCCACAAACCCCACTCCTCCAACCGTAACAAGGACAGAACCACCCCACCAACCTCCACATAAACTGCATCATCCGACGACATTTCCGCCACCTTCAAACAGACCCCACCACCAGGGTTATATTTCCCTACCCACTCCTATCCGCTTTCCGCAAAGACCATTCGCTCCATGACTACCTGGTCAGGTCCCCAAAGGAGCCTTCCACATCCATCAAAGTTTCACCTGCACTTCCACAAATGTCACTTATTATATCCATTGCTCCCGATGCGGTCTCCTTTACACTGGGGATACTGGACGCCTTTTTGCAGAGTGCTTTAGGGAACATCTCCTGGACACCCGCACTAATCAACCCCACCGCCCTGTGGCCGAACATTTTAACTCCCCCTCCCACTCTGCTGAGGGCATGCCGGTCCTGGGTCCCCTTCATCGTCACTCCCTCACCGATGCCTGGAGGAAGAATGCCTCATCTTCCGCCTTGGAATACTTTAACCCCAGGGCATCAATGTGGACTTCACCTTTTCCTCGTTTCCCCTCCCCCCACCTTACCAGTTCCAACCTTCCAGCTCAGCACCATCCTCATGACCTGTCCTACCTGCCAACCTTCCTTCCCACCTATCCACTCCATCCTCCTCTCTGACCTATCACCTTCATCCCCACCTCCATCCGCCGATTGCACTCTTAGCTATCTTCTCCCCAGCCCCACTCCCCTCCCATTTATCTCTCCACCCTGGAGGGTCCCAGCCTCATTCCTGATGAAGGGCTCCTGCCCGAAACGTCAATTTTCCTGCTCCTTGGATGCTGCCTGACCTGCTGTGCTTTTGCAGCACTCTAATCTTGACAAAAAACTGAAGATTCAGCCCACAGTTGTTAGGAGAAGGAATTATACATTCTGATGTTGATCTTGAGGTTCTGATGGAGAGTTGCAATTGAATTAGTTCTGTTGTTTTTCTAGCTATTGTTGTACAGGACAGATTTCCATGTTTTAAAACAGCTCTGTTTGCATTTGGTCTGTCTCTGTGATAATCAACTGTTATGGAAATGCACACAACAGAGTCAGAGGTTACAATCTATGAGGAGTACTTCTTCATGATGTTACATTCTGCAACAGAAATATGGGTTGAAAATTATGGATTTGCATAGGAAGAAGAATGTTTTCATGTGTGAATGCTGTCTGTTGACCAACAATCCTCCCCTTTGCATAATGAGTTTCGGAAGATAGTTTTTCTTGTAGCAATACCTACCTCCACAAAGTCTCAAAGCAGAGACATTT
Source organism: Chiloscyllium plagiosum (assembly GCF_004010195.1). Lineage (NCBI taxonomy): Eukaryota > Metazoa > Chordata > Chondrichthyes > Orectolobiformes > Hemiscylliidae > Chiloscyllium > Chiloscyllium plagiosum. The sequence goes on along the minus strand of NC_057725.1, from coordinate 20,299,110 downwards.
GAAAGTCTCAGCCTGAGCTGTACAATCCAGATGATGGATTTTAATTACTTCTTGGATTGGCTTTCCAGAGCATGGTGGACAATTTCAGCCATGTTATTGAGATATTCCTTTTAATTCTTGTTGAGCTTGGCTACCAAGGGTGATTTTGACCATGTTAAAGTATCCTCTGTTCTATCTGTATTTTTTTCTGAAACCAATGTCCAATGTTCTTAAATTGATGAAATTTAACGATTTACAGTTTTTAAAAATTCATTCACAAGATGAGGGCATCGCTGACTAGGCTAACATTTATTACCCATCTCAGAAGGTAGTTAAGAGTCAACCACATCATTGTGGTCTGGAGTCACATGTAATTCAGACGAGTAAAGGATGGCAGTTTCCTTCCCTCAAGGGCATTAGTGAACCAGATAGGTTTTTCCAAAAAATCGGCAATGGATTCATGGTCGTCACAAGGTTCTTGATTCCAGACTTTTGTTGAATTTAAATTTCACCATCTACCATGATTGGATTTGAATCCAGATGCCCACAACATTACCTGGTTCTCTAGATTAACAATCCAGCAATAATACCACTTGACCATAGCCACCCCTCATTGTGCAGTGACTGTACAAATTCAGAGCAGGAGTAGGTCGTTCAAACCTTCAAGCATTAAGCTTTGCATTTTGTTACGAATTTGGATGATTTTACATGTTGAGGAAAAATGTAATTGTTTCCATAACTTTATCAATAAAATAACATGGTTTTTATTCTCTTTCTCTTGTGGACCCGCACCCGGAAGTAATTCAGTATTGGCGTTTGTGCAATGATTTATTGCCTTTGCCAGTTTATAACTTCAGGCCTTTTGTTGGTCTGCAGTGGAACCCACACTTGCCTTCAGCAAGAATGGAACATGCTGAATTGAAAAGAGCTGCAATGGGTATAATTATCCTGAGGATCATAGCACATACCTATACATGCTGCAGATAATTCCCAGGACGTATGTCATGTGTGTGAGGCTGAAGATCCCCCCTTTGCACACCCATGCACAAGTTAAAATTTTGTGAGTAACTGTGCAAATCCATTTTAAAAGCATAAAAATAAAAATACATGGTATTTACACATAAACGTAAACCAAAGGTACAGTTTTAGCCAGGTCATAAAGATCATGTAGAAAATGGAAATGAAATTTTTGTGTCTTGAGATATTTTTAAAACCGTCATTGGGGGTTTGATTGGGAAGTGTTTCACATGGAGTCTTGTAGTTTACCTGTGCCATACCTGACCTACGAGTGCATGAAACAAATAATGATGACACTGTGGTCCTAAATAGATCCTGGCAGCAGGCAACTATTACAAAGAGCACAATAGAGAAGGGTGTGAGTGTTCAGGTGAGTCACCTGGACTTATTGAGAGGGGATCAAGCAGGGTGGATGTGGGGGCACAGCAATGATTTTTGGGACTACTGTTTGTACCGTATCAGTTTTGAATCTACCTGTATCCTTTTCAAGACCAGTATATCCTTCCTGAGGTTTGGTACCCAAAACTAAAGCCAGGATTCCAGATAGGATCAGGTTGTTGAAGCTACTGTGAAGAGTGGAAACAGCCTATGGTGTTCCAGGAATAAGTCTGTGTTTGGTAACCACAGGTCATTGTCTCAAAATATTGAAATGTTAAGTACTTATTAATTTTCATGTTTTAGATAATGTAGTGTAGATTAGATAATATAACATAGATTTAGAATCACAGTTAATGAAGCATTGAGAAAGGCCTTCTGCCCATCATCTCCACACCAATCATCAAGCATCTTATCTAATCTAATCCCATTTTCCAGCACTTCCACCCTTTTAGGAATGTATTCTGGGTACCCATCAACCACTGGATGAAAACATTTTCCTCAAATCTTATACCTTTCTGCTCCTTACTTTAAACCCGTGCCGTTGATTATTGACCCCTCTACTAAAGGAGAAACTTTCTCCCTATCTACACTATCTATGCTCCTTATAACTTTGTATATCTCAATCAGGGCTCCCTTGGGCTTCACTGCTCTGAGGAAAGCAGCCTCAGCCTGTCTAATCCGTCTTCATCGCTGAAATACTCCAGCCCAGGCAACATTCCAAACACCTCTGCATCCTCTCTGGTGCAATCACCTCCCTCCAGAAGTGTGGTTACCAGAACTGCACACGCTTACTCCAGCAGTCAGCTAACTAATGTAATGTATAACTCCATCATATTCTCAACATAAACATCCTTGCTTTTGTACTCAATACCTTAACTAATAAACTCAAATATCCTGTCTGTCTTCTTAACCACTTTATCTGCCTCTCTTGTTACTTTCAAGGGTCTTTAGACATGCACATCAAGATCTCTCTGATGCTCTGTAATTCCTAGTGTCCTGCCATTCAATGTGTACTCTCCTGCCTTGTTCGTCCTCCACAATACATCACCTCCCACTTTCAGGATCAAACTCCATTTGTCACTGTTCAGCCCATCTAACCAACTTGTCTATATTATCCTGTAGTCTAAGACTTTCTTCCTCATTATTTACCATACCATGAATTTTTGGGTCATCTGTGAACTTACTAACCATACCTTCAAATTTCAAGACTAGATCATGAAGGTATGCATAAAACAGCGAGCAAACCAACATCAAACCCTGCAGAATCCTATAGTTTAGAAAATATCTAAAACTAAATGAAGACAGCACAGATGTTTGAATGCAGCATTGAAACTTGAGAATGGTGGAATATGTAAAATCCAGTTGCATTACTTGAATTCATAGCATTTTGCACTTCAATATTGACTATAATCTATGAAGGCAAAAGTGAGTATGAAAGTATTTTGGGCTTGATTTAAAATCACAGCATAAGCTGGAATGCTAACATATCTGTGGCATGCAGCAAATTAAAATTACCCGTTTCATATAGGGAAGTGTAACATTTTGATATTGGATAATCCATATGAGGGGGAACAAACCAAACAAAAAACATTTTCAGACAAAAGCAAAAATATCTGAATTGTCCTGAATTTGGCTGGAATGATATATTGTGGAAGAAGAACATTTGGTCTCGTGTATCTCTGGTGACCTTTCTGAATGTGAATATTTTCTAATAGCGATAATTTTCTAGAACTATATTAGATACCTAAATGTGTTATCAATGATTCTGTTATATGCACGTTCTTATATTCACCTCATGTAATATTAATATAACCTTGAAGTAAATTTGCTTGGTAATCAGCTGCAGATTACTTCGCCATGAAGCTTGCGGTAATGTTGTCACAAAGGTTAATATTTCATTATGAATCTCATCATGATGCAGAACACTGCCACTGTCTTGGTTACTGTGTACATTATCAAAAAATTATTCAGAAATGCATACCATTTCCCTGAAAGGCTTATCATTTATGTACTCATTGGAATGCTGTTACAACCATAGTAAAAATGGACTATTGATATTCAACTTCCATCTTCTGAGTCTAATACTGGAGACCTTTGTGGTTTTAAAATGGTTTTTAATGGTTTAACCAAAATGGCCTTAAAAAGGACAAATACGGACCTCAAATGGCTGCTGTGAATACTTGACTAGATTGAGTCAGCAAACGGTGATCAGCCTGAGCCGAAATTAACATTGTTCTAAAATGAGATGGAAATGTGTTGCTGGAAAAGCGCAGCAGGTCAGGCAGCATCTAGGGAACAGGAGAATCGACGTTTCGGGCATTAGCCCTTCTTCAGGAACCTGAAGAAGGGCTAATGCCCGAAACGTCGATTCTCCTGTTCCCTAGATTAGATTAGATTAGATTACATTACAGTGTGGAAACAGGCCCTTCGGCCCAACAAGTCCACACCGACCCGCCGAAGCGCAACCCACCCATACCCCTACATTTACCCCTTACCTAACACTACGGGCAATTTTAGCATGGCCAATTCACCTGACCTGCACATCTTTGGACTGTGGGAGGAAACCGGAGCCCCGGAGGAAACCCACGCAGACACGGGGAGAATGTGCAAACTCCACACAGTCAGTCGCCTGAGTCGGGAATTGAACCCGGGTCTCTGGCGCTGTGAGGCAGCAGTGCTAACCACTGTGCCACCGTGCCGCCCACAAATGCTGCCTGACCTGCTGCGCTTTTCCAGCAACACATTTCCATCTCTGATCTCCAGCATCTGCAGACCTCACTTTCTCCTCATTGTTCTAAAATGGCCCTGTAACTCAGACCAATATCTCCTGCTTGATTAAAACTTCACTGCAAGTTTCACATTGAAATGAAGGGTTGCCGGCAGATTACGCAGCTTGGAAAAGCAACAAGCAGACTCAGGAATTTACAAATGGACCTTTAACAGCTGCTTCCAGGACGTAGAGCAAAGACAAAGGAAGAATGGGTTGCTAAGTAAGAACTTGATATTCCCTTTGAATGTATCGCTCTCGTCAAAGTCAAAAGTCAGATCCGGGTGAAAAGGCAACTTGGAACAATAACAGTTCACTGTGAAAGCGAGTGGTGCACTTCACAATAGCAACAGGTACAATATAACATGAATTAGTTAGGCATGATTTCAACTATCAGGAGCCAGAGGTGACATGTCCATCTCCATGGGACCTTGTAAAAAGCAGCAACTAAACTGTGGGGTCTCAGGCCATTCTGACAGTTTGAGAATTAGGCACTTAAACTGCAATTGCCTATATCTACCTGAGTGTAGAGGTGCCCTTTGCCCTTCTTTGTAAACTCCTTCTTGCTGCGTGTGTGCGTGTTTGATATTGTGCTTTCATCGTTTTTTCAGGGTAATAGATCATAAGATTTCTCTTTCTTTCACTGAAGCATTACAAAGCTTGTGATTGACTCCATAGTTTTGATACCGCTAATTACATTGTAATTAAAATGTGACAGCTGCATGCTTAAAAGGAAAGCAGAAAAGGGCTGAGGGCAAGGACACTAAAAGGGAAGAGCTGATCCCACCTCACCTAGAATCTTGTAATCACTTAATGTATTCATTATTCTACTTCTAAACCATCTAATTAATCTATAGTTCTAGGGCAAGGTTGTAACATAAACAAATAACGAAAAGACGATTTACATTTTACAACAGGATTCCTATTGATGTTCATTCGAAACTATAGATTGCCTGCTCTAATCTATAACCTACAAAGATTAACCTTGCTACACAAGCTTATTGTTAGGGTTGGGATAATTCCTGACATTGAGGAATGTAATTATTTCCTACATACTGATCCTTTGATGTGGTGTTCTGCTATTTCAATTGGAAATTTGAGATTATTAAGCATTTAATTCATTTTTTCCTGACCAGTTTGTATAATCGTAATGGTTGCTAACATCATTGTATGCAGGTAATGTCTGACACTTCTCCCTCTCGTATTGGCCTTTGGGGACCAACCACCTGTGGCTTGTGATAGGGTAGTTCATTGCCATCGAGTGGTGCACTTCACAATAGCAACAGGTACAATATAACATGAATTAGTTAGGCATGATTTCAACTATCAGGAGCCAGAGGTGACATGTCCATCTCCATGGGACCTTGTACAGTTGGGACCATTCTTCCACTCAAAGACCATGTTACATCATCAGATTGAATGGACCTAATGCAACTTCAAGGAGGAGAAAGTGAGGACTGTAGATGCTAGTTCTTTTTTTCGGGCATAAGTCTTTTTTCTGCCCGAAAAGTCGATTCTCCTGCTCCTTGGATGCTGCCTGACCGACTGTACTTTTCCAGCGCCACATTCTAATGCAACTTCACCATTAAACCCTTCAGAATCATTACTTAACACAGTAGTTCCCTCTAAATTAATACTGGATTTATTGATATTTCCTAAACTAAAAGTAAAATCGTTTTACAACCAGGGCTTTCACATCTGGAGAAACAATGTTACTATGTAATGTGACACATATGGAAAAAATACTAACCTTTTTTATTTGGAAAATATTCACCTATACAATTGAGATGCAATGTGGATGTAACTCTGAGAAATTTTTCTCAAAGAATATTCAATTTTATAACAGGAAAGATATAGTAATTGTCAACTTTTGTGATGTTACTTTTTCAAAATGCCAAAATGCCAAAAGGCTCTTGTATCCTGTAGTTAGATGTCAGCTGAATGCATTAGGTGTAATTGCAGTAATGTTTCCATTGTTAGGTTATATTATTTTAGTTGCCATTAGGCACACTCCATTTTTCTTTTCTTCAAGTCCTTTAGGCTTCAAGTCACTAAAATTGCTGGCGTTTTTAACAACTCGTTTTAAAAGAAAATGTTAGGGCAGAGATGTGCAAATCTGGATGTATATCCCTTTTGAAAGGACAATAAGCACTTTATGATAAAAGGTTTCTGTATTTCTTTCCAATATTCTTCATGCGGTTTTCAGTTTTAGCAATTCAAACTGAACTTTACAATGAATTGTGTATTTGTAAACCTGCTAATGCAACACTGGCGTGTCTCTATTTCTTGAAGTTGAAAGGATATTTTGAAATACCTCAACTTCAAACGCGATTGCATTATCACCTTTTATTACACATATAGTTTCAGATGAGTGTTCCACTTTGTTCCCCCATTCCCCAAAGCTCTGCTTTTTCTCTCAACATAGCCTGCTTATGAATGACCAGCAGTGAAGGCTTTGCATTGACCCAGTTGGTTGGATGGATTGTGTGTGTTGCAGACCGATGCCAACAGTGTGGGTTCAGTTCCTGCACTGGGTGACGTTGCAATAAAGGCTCTATCTCCTCAACCTTGCCCCTCACGTGAGGAGTAGTGATCCTCAGGTTAAACTGTTGTCTCTCTGTAATGAAAGAGCAGCCCAGTGGGACTGTGATGACTTTATTATTAGATTCCCTCCAGTATGAAAACAGGCCCTTCGGCCCAACAAATCCACACCAACCCTCCAAAAAGTAATCCACCCAGACCCATTCCCCTATATTTATGCCTGACTAATGCACCTAACACTATGGGCAATTTAGCATGGCCAATTCACCTAACCTGCAGATCTTTGGACTGTGGGAGGAAGCCAGAGTACCTGGAGGAAACCCATGCAGGCTCAGGGAGAACGTGCAAACTCCACACAGACAGTCAGCTGATACTGGAATCGAACCTGGGTCCCTGGTACTGTGAGGCAACAGTGCTAACCACCGAGCCAATATGCTGCCTCACTTTACTTGAACATTGAGTAAGATAAACTAAATTCCCTCCTTCTGATCAGATGTGCTCCCCACAGTGGCTCAGATGAGAACTGAGAGAGCCTGAACATGTGAACAGAAGGTGATGGTAATACTCAGCAGGTCTGGCTGTAACTGAGGAGAGAGAAAAACAATGTCAGGTTGATGACCTTTAAGTAAAACTGAAAAAAATGTGTTAGGCTTTAAACAATTAAAAGGTGGATTGGGGCTAAATAAATAAGTAAATAAAGGTACAGTACATGCCTTCAACTTCAAACAACTTCTAAGTTTGTTTGAATTTGCAGGGAATATGACATCCTGCATCCAGCCCAAAGTTTGAGTGATTTCACTGATTATCAGACACAAAGCCCACTCATAACCAATCAGAAATGGCAGAGCTATAAAATCAAATATTGAATTATAGCTCTGAATTTTCATTTAAAAGACCTTTAAGAAGAAATGTTTCTTCCCTACCCAGAAAATATTCCATGATACCAATTCATTGATTGATCCATGATCTAGTTTACACTTGCTCAGCCTCTCTCCTGGCTCTTATAACTTGGCTGAGAGGGTGATGGGGGGAATTGCAGCATGCAATATTATCCCTAAAATATTCAATCATCCACTCAGTCAGTCTCCATAATTGATTGAATGTGACAGCAAACCTTGCAAAAATTCAACGCATCTTTAATATGCCTTTTTTCATTGAAAGTAAAACCCCTAATAATGCTGCATGATGCAATAAAATGCTATTAATTCTGAGCTAAACATCACTTGCATTTCTGCAGCAATCCCCCAGCTCACAAACACAGATGCTTTTAGGTTACACCACATGGTGGCAGTGTTGTATCATTCAGAGAGATGATGCCATTATTAATCCATCATATCTTTGTGAAGCCCTGAACTAAATCACAAGCTTCTTACCAAGTCAGATGGCTTTCATTCAAAATGGATCCAGGGAAATCACAACCTTGCTATCCCAAGTAACTATTGATGTCACAATGGAGCATAATGTTAATCTTGTCACAAATACGTAGTTGTCTTGATGTTGAAATTGGATTTAGCAGTGCCTCTCTCTTGGGATCTCGGAGGCCCCTTAGAGTTGGAAAATGCTGTCAGCAACGCTTTGGATGCAGTTTGCACCGGGTGCTATATTGTGTACGCACCTAGTTTGCACCGGAGGAGACATATCGTGACATTAATCACTGTGCAATGCAATGATTTATCACAAACACTGCTCCAGCTAAGGCTTTCTTTTACGTGTCATGTGGCGACAGTGGCATATTGCTCATGGTATTGTCACTGGACTAATAAAGCAAAAAACCCAGGTTAATATTCTGCGGACATGGGTTCAAATCTCATCCTGGCAGATGGTGAAATTTGAACTTAATTTAGATTAAGAACACATCATTAATATGTATTTATCAGCAAGGCGAAGGGTCCAAATGATGACTACTGGGAAACTCCACTATAAACTGTCCATCGATTAATGTATACTCTCAGTTCTAAATCAATGTTGTTACTGTCCCTCTTATTACTTGAGGTCCTGATAGAAGTTTATAAAATTATAAGAGGCGTAGATAGAATTGACAATCAGAGTCTTTTTCTCAGAGTTGAAATGTCTAACACTAGAGATATGCTTTTAAGTTAAGAGGGAAAAAGTTCAAAAGAGATGTGAGGAGCAAGTTTTTTACACAGAGAGCGGTAGGAGTCTGGAATGTGTTGCCACTGGTGGTGGAGGCAAGTACGATAGGGGTTTTAAGGGACTTTTAGATAAGCACATGAATATGCAAAGAATGGAAGAATGTGGACCAAGGTCAGGCAGAAGGGATTAGTTCAACTTGGGGTCATGTTCAGCACAACATCGTGGGCCAAAGGGCTTGTTCCTGTGCTGTACTATTCTATGTTCTATGTTCCAAGTTTGTTTTGTGGATCTTCATCAAATGTTTTTTGGATGTTCCTGTGTGCCCCATCTACAGATCAGCCTATCAACCCTGTTACCTTATAAAAATAATCTTCGGCAAGTTAATTAAATACTATCTTCCATTGACAAATCCATATCAGTTTTCTTTAGTTAAATCTCATTTCTCAAAATGAATATTAATTTTGTGGATTCTGGATTTATTTTGGAAACAATCCCATCATTAAGACTAAGTCTGTCATTGCTGGGTTTATCTTCACATCCTTTTTTGATTATTCTCCATCCTCCAGTGCCACCCTTAAAGACCAGTGCTTCCATGACTTCCAATCCCACTTCCCTGACTATCCTTTGTTATGAACCCAGACCTGACTGCCAAAATTATGTTAGAATTTGGCAAGGGACCATTAACTTTCATTTATAAAATAGACAAAGGGTGAGGTCTGGAGAATTCAGTAAGAGATTCCACAGTTCTGATCACGCAACAGTGGACTTTACTAGACAATGTTGTACTGTAATACAACTGACAATACATTTCTGATGCCTACATTTAACACACACATGGGTAATGGACTGTGATCAGACATACCACAGCACCCATCTTAATGCAATCAAGACATGGGTTTTTCAGCTACTTACCCAAGATACTAAAGACATGGTGGTTTATAAAATCTCATTAAACTTCACAAGGATTACAATTTGTGGGCGGCACGGTGGCACAGTGGTTAGCACTGCTGCCTCACAGCGCCAGAGACCCGGGTTCAATTCCTGCCTCAGGCGACTAACTGTGTGGAGTTTGCATGTTCTCCCCGTGTCTGCGTGGGTTTCCTCCGGGTGCTCCAGTTTCCTCCCACAGTCCAAAGATGTGCAAGTCAGGTGAATTGGCCATGCTAAATTGCCCATAGAGTTAGGTAAGGGGTAAATGTAGGGGTATGGGTGGGTTGCGCTTCGGCGGGTCGGTGTGGACTTGTTGGGCCGAAGGGCCTGTTTCCAAACTGTAATGTAATCTGTAAAAATTCTTCACTTCACATATATGTACAGTAACTCTGAATAAGAATTTATTACTTTCTCCTCAACTCTGACCGCAGTGCTACCTGACTATTCTCCACTCTAGTGCCATTGGTCCCTTCCAGCATTTATGCTCCTTGGTATTCTCTCCCAATATTACCACCTCCACCGCACCCCACTGCTAACATAGTTAACTTCACACTGATGACCTTTGAGATCCGGCTTCTTAATGTCCTCCGTGGCCCCTGAATTTCTGATTGTATGAATGCTATACTTATCTTTCCTGTATTGATTCCCACATGGACCAGCCCCCGCTTCCCCCCCCGGGGAATGTCCTCCTTGTCTCATTGATGTCCCTTATTTTGACATGAGGGAGGCAGCTGGACAACAGTCTCTCTCTTGTTTTCTCTACCTGATGGATATTTGAGTTGAGTAGATTCTCTTCATACTTTTTCCTATGATTTTGATTCCAACAATTCCAGTGAGGTGAATTTTATAGGGATGATTTAAATTGCACTGACAATTTGACACTCAAGCAGTGAATATAGAATTCTATACCTCAGTGACATTCATTGTTCTGTTTAGTTAAACTCTTGCCACTACATTTGTGGATACTATTAGAGTGTAGGTTTTGAGCAATATTGTTCTGGCGGGGATTGTCCTGTTGAGAACCTTCTACCTTGGTTGGGGTTGAAGGCCCATGGTGGAATAGGGGAAAATGAACATCACTCATGGTACATATCCTTGAGCAGTGCTTAATGCAAGAATTGTGTGGCCTTATCATAGCCATTTGCTATAGAGAGCCTTGCCTGACAAAAGCACCATTGGAAAGTGCAATAGTGTTTGGAAAGACATTACACTGTTACTTTGCCCACTTTTGGAGTAAATCTGTCTGAAAGGCAACATGACTATCTATTTTACTCTGCTTTCTTGATATCAAAAAGCACCATTGGAAAGTGCAATAGTGTTTGGAAAGACATTACACTGTTACTTTGCCCACTTTTGGAGTAAATCTGTCTGAAAGGCAAATGACTATCTATTTTACTCTGCTTTCTTGATATCATGCACCTTGATGCTTCACTTGAATATTGTAATTTCAAAATAGAATGTCTTGAAATAAATTCACATTCCAGTTTCAAAGTTGCAATCCTACATCATTTCAAATTTATAGCTTTCTGCTGTGCTGTCAGTACCATTCTGTGAGAGAGCACACACATCTCCTCCCTCAATTAGATTACAGTTCAAGATGGACTCACGTTCCATTTTCAATATTAGTTTTGTCTTCATGCGAATGTTGAACTTGTGCACAGGGGAGTGGCTCCCTGTCAGCACAAACTCCCATGTCAAATTAATCTACTCACTACGAGAAAATGATGTTCTAAGAAAAATGTCCTTGTATGAGTGTTTTTAGCTTGGTGTGAGTAGTCTACATGTAAAGCAAATCAGTGTTCCGCAGTTTTGTGACTTAATATTTAAGATGTTCATTATGTGCACTGAGCATGCAACAATGAAACTCCCCTACACAATATCTTCAATATAATGGGAACCCCTGTCATAATATATTTCATAGACAATGAACCCCTTCCACAATATATTGTATATAAAAATAACCCATTCCACAGAATGAAAACTATTACAGAACATATTGTATAGAATGAAACCCCTTCCACAATATATTCTATGGAATAAAATTCCTCATACAATATATTTTATATAATGAGAACCTTCTACAAAATGTATTCTGTCAAATGAGAATTCATTATGTAATATATTCTATATGGTGAGATCTATTTACACAATGCATTCTGTGTAATGAAAACTCCTATTCAATATATCCTATACAGGACGGATGTGACTTGCTAATGGTATTTTGTTGTTAGTATTTCGACATATAGGATAATTACAGATTATATTTTCATCCCATTAGATCTCCGACTCTTAGCAAAATGATGTACTGTAATCACAGTTGATGGCACGACAGTACAAGTCAGATATGAGAATGAAACCTGGCTTGATTGATCGTAACTTTTTATTATTTTCATTAATATGGTGATCATCACTGAAACAGAATCACACAATGCTGCAGAGTTTCTTTAACAACAAAATCAAAGTTTATTGTACAAAACAACATGTTCAGCTACTGCTTCATCAATGACCTACCCTTCATCATAAGGTCAGAAGTGGCGATGTGACATCATCAGCAAACAATGTTCAGCACTATTAATGACTTCTCAGATACTGAAGCAGTCCATGTTCAAATGTCACAAGATCTGGACAATATCTAGGCTAGGACTGATAAATGGCAACTAACATCCATGCCACACAAATGCCGGGCAAAGACCATCTCCAATAAGAGACAATCTAACCATAGCCTGTTGACATTCAATGGTGTTACCATCACTGAATCCCCCACTGAATTCTTGCAGTTATCATTGTCCAGAAATTCAACTAGACTCGCCACATAAACACAAGGCTGCAAGAACAAGTGAGAAGCTAAGAATACTGCGGTGTGTATCTCATCTCCTGACTCCCCAAAGCTTGTCCACTATTTACAAGGCACATGTCAGGAGAGTGATGGAATGCGTCCCACTTGCCTGGATGGGTGCAGCTCCAACAACAGTCAAGAAGCTTGACACCACCCAGGACAAAGCAGCTTGCTTGATTGGCACCACATCCACAAGCATCCGTTCCCTCACCACTGAAACTCAGTAGCAGCAGTGTGTACTATCCATAAGATGCACTGGAGAAATTCAGCAAAGATCTTTATTAGTACCTTCCAAACCCATGCCTACTTCCATATAGAAGGACGTGGGCAGTGGATACTTGGGAACACCACCATCTGCAAGTTCTCCTCCAAGTCCCTCACCATCCTAACTTGTGGTGATAAAAACAGAGTTAATGTTCCTTCACAGTTGCTGGGTCAAAACTTCAATTCCCTCCGGGAGGTCATTGTAATTCAACATACAGCCTGTGGACTGCAACGGTTCAAGAAAGCAGCTCACCACCATCTTTTCAAGAGACACTAGGTTCAGGCAATAAATGCTGGTAAGGCAGCGACACCCACATCTCATGAATGAATAAGAAAAAAGTTATCTAAAAGCCACAGTTAAATAAGATCTTTAAACACATAGCAAAACAAAACAGTCTATTTCCAACACTGTTCACTACAGAGACTCAAATACTGAAAAATTACATCTCTATATCAAATTTTTAGCCTCTACTAAACTTATTTTTCCAGTTTTAGCACTGTGAACTGTGGAGTCTTCTTACACGAGTATTCACAAACCGAAAGACTTTCTCGGCTAAGATTTCTCACCAAGTATTGGATGGGAAATTTCACTGACAAAATCTTTCCACTGAGGTAATTGATTTTTCCCTGACTTGCATTCCTTCCTAGGACAGAAACAATTTTGCTTCTGTCTCCAGTTAGACCTCTCCCAAACTGCGTAACATATCACAAACAAAAATGGAAATCATTGAGTTTCTCCAGCAATTTCTGTTTATGTGTTAAAAAAATTCAGTCTTTGCATTTTCTCAGCTAAAAGAAATCAATGATTATTCTAAATTGAAAATAAGCTAATGGTCTTCATTGCTTATCATAAATCCCACAGTACAAACATCTTATTCCATTAACACTCCAGGGGTTACCATCACCTGCTGTCTAACACATGCCAATTTAGGACTTCACTCTAAATGACTTTTTTTAAACTTTTAAAATGTCCTATAGAAAAGTAAAATTCTGCAGATGCTAGAAATCTAAAACCAAAATAGAAAGTGCTGGAGAAAGTCAGCATCTGTGGTGATAAAAACAGAGTTAATGTTTCACTATTATTCTTCAAAACTCTTCACACTCATATGCCACTATTTTGAAACCTAAACTCTTAGAGTGATATTAATATATATATAAATCACGAATCTTTTATCACAGATAGAACTACAAGTTATTTTAAAGGGCTAAAAAGATTCAACATTTTGTACAATCTTGTTCTCTGACATTACTTTAGGAAACTTGTTTCCTCTTTAGTTCACTTAGCAGTCTTGGCCGGAACTGATTTTGAACGTCAGAAAAGGTTTGCAGAACAATTGGGAATGTTTACACTGACAGGAGCAACATGAATAAGATTGTAAAATTTATAGCATGATTGGTTGTAAGTTTCCCCTTCCAACACACAGCAGAACTCTAATTTGGTAATATTATTTCCTGAATCTATTCCTTTCTTTTAATTGGGAAGAAAATCTTCCCTCCTCATTTTCGTAGGACATGTGTCTTCCAGCAAGGAGATGTTAACCATGTCTTCCAGCTTGCTGTTAATTATGCATGAAAGATAGAATAGCTATATTATAAGAAAAATAATCAATTAGTGTGATCTTGGTGGATTAGTTTGAGACCTTTGTAATTCAATTGCCTGCAAGGTAGCAATTTGAAGGTTTGAAGTTCACTCACTTGAATGTGAATGTTAATTTATAAATCTGTAGCTTCATCAGAATGCCTATCAGCAACAACAGCTTGGCTTCTAAGTATCATTTCTGAAATCCATGGTTTATAACTAACCCAAAGTAACAAAACATCCACAAATGTAGAGAATCCTTAAAATTCTGGGAAAATACTTTCTAACCGAGCTGCAAACAGTTGTGAATTGATGTTTAAGACTTGTAGCTTAGTTTATTTTTAATAGGAAAAGCCAAATTTAGCCCATTTAGTCCAATTTCTGGATATCATTCACTTGCTGAAACTTGCATTCCGTTTTAACAAATGAAATTTAAATTGACAAAAAATGTAATCAAATAAAATGAAAAATAATCTCTCAAAAATAAATTTTAATCACGGATGCATTTTGTAGGTTAAATTCTGGCTGTTTAAAGAGATGACCAGCAATTCCTTTTGTACCTCAGTAGGTCTGCGTGCAGCAGTAGAGTCAGTTTGGCAGGATGATGTACTTGTTACTTCAGGAGTAAAGGGGGAGACAGGGTCAGCTGGGGTTATTCCCTTTGGAGGATGGAGGACAGAACATAGCCAGGTCAGTAAGGTGGAGATACGGAGCCTGGAGAGTCATGAATCACATGGCTGTACCTGGGGAGCCAGAGTGAGATGTGTAGATTGGTCAGACTGACTAGAAGTACTGCAGTCAGGTGGAAATGGAGGATTCCACTCATCTTTTGTTCCCACGATGACTTAATGTTATAAACAAGTGATGCGCTCAATGCTTTCTATGCTCAGTTTGAGCAGAATGCCAGTGGCAAGGAGTCAACTATCCTGACAGCCCCTGATGCACATATTCCCTCAGTCACTGCTGCAGACATCAGATTGGCCTTCTCAAGAGTGAACCCAAGGACAGTGACTGGCCCAGACAGAGTCCTTGGCCATGCTGTCAGATCCTCTGTGTGCACTAGCTGGCGGAATCCCCACCTGCTTCAAGAAGACCACCATCATTCTAGTACCAAAGAAAACACATGCAACATGCCTCCGTGACTACTGCCCGGTGGCTCTGACCTCCATAATCGTGAAGTATTTCGAGAGGTTAGTCATGGTTCGCATCAACTCTAGCCTCCTAGCCTGCCTCACTCCCTTGCAATTTGCCTACCGTCACAACAGGTCTGCAGCGGAAATCGTTCCCCTAGTCCTACAGTCATCCCTGGAACATCTGGATTATAAGCATGCCTACGTCAGGCTCCTAATTATCGATCGTATCTCTACCTTCAACACTATAATCCCAATCAAACTACCCTCAAAACTCCGAGACCTAGATCTCAGCTCTGCCCTCTGCAACTGGATCTTCAGCTTCCTGACTGGCAGACCACAGTCAGTGAAGATAGACAACTGCACCTCCTCCACAATAATCCTCAACCTGGTGCCCTGCAATGGTGCGTACTCAGCTCCCTACTGTACTCCCTGTACACCCATGTCTGTGTGGCCAAACTTCACATAGACGCCATCTGCTAGTCTGCTGATGACACCATCATTGTCAGCCAGATGTCAAACAATAACGAGTCAGAACTCAGTAAGGGGATACACTGCTTGATGTTGTGGTGCAAAGATAACAATCTCTCCCTCAATGTCAGCACAACTAAAGAACTGATCATTGACTTCAGAAAGAAAGGAGACGAACACTCCCCTATGGACATCAGTGGAGTTGAGGTGGAAAGGATAGAGAGCAAGAAATTCCTAGGAGTGACAGTAACCACAATTTGTCCTGGACTTGCTACATAGATGTGATAGTCAAGAAGACAGGATGTTCCTCGGGATGCTAAGACAATTCAGCATGCCCATAAGGACCTTCACCAATTTTTACAAATGCATCATAGAAAGCATTCTATCTGGATGCAAAACGATTTGGTTTGGCAACTACTCTGCCCAGGAACAGAAAGTTGTGAACATAGCCCAGACCATCATGGAAGCCAACCTCCCATCAATGGACTCCATCTACACTTCTCATTGCTGCAGAAAGGCTGCTAACATCATCCCACCCCGGGTAATGTTCTTCTCCAACTTTTTCTGTCAGGCAGAAGATGCAGAAGCTTAAACACACACACCAACAGGTTCAAGATCAGCTCCTTCCCCACTGTTATTAAATTGTTGAATGGACCTCTCTAATTTCTGATCTAATGTCGATCTTGCTTTTGTACACCTCCTGTGCACCCATAACTCTGTCTAAACATCTTATGATCTGTGTTATGATCTGCCTTGTTGGCTATGATCTGCCTGTACTGCAAGGGAAAGGAAACTGTTCACTGTACTCGGGTACATGTGACAATAATAAATCAAATCAAACAAGTGACCTCCTTCATCAATAGTGCACCAGTCTGGAGGAAGTGTGTATATAGCAATCAATGCAAACAATCTAATATCCAGTCCATGATGACAGCATTCATACCCTCATCACTGCCACTTAGTCAGTCATCTTGCTGTAGACTATCAGCAGCTATTCCAACTGCTGCATCACCCCATTCTCCCCTTGTCTAGCTGGTGTAGTCTAAAGATGGATCTTCTAGGGCAATGTTGCTTGAAGGTGATCAATAAGGCCTTCTGAGGTCACCAAAATGGAACAACAACAGCCTTCTATCAGCCACACTGCAGCCACTGGGTTAGAACTGCACAGGAATGTTAGGTTAGGCCAAGGCACCTACAAGACAGGTACTAAGCAATCACTCACTTACAAATCTGATTGTTCACTTTGGAAATCCCATGTCACTGATCATGGGTTCTGTGGGTTCTTGCATTGTGGATGAAACCAATCCTAGAGCTGCATCTCTGACCAAACATTCTTGGAGGTGGAATGGTCCTTGAACTTGAGATTGCTGACATTCCTTTCTCCGGTTCCTTTCCCATTCTTCCTCTTGCTGACAGATAGTCTGAAAGAATTCTGTCCCTTCATACAGAAGTATCCTCCAAATTGGGTTTTTTTGAACGAGAGTCATTGTTGCATACCTTCAGAGAGCCTTTGTAACATTTCCTTTGTCCTCCTCTCATTCAAGTGCCTTCCTTGAGGTGAGCAAAGATTTGCTTTGGTAGTTGGAACTCATTTACCCTAAGCACGTGGTTGGCCCAGTGGAGTTGGTTTCAGATGATCATGGCTTCAAGGCCGTTGATGTTACTATGCCTGTCCTCTCAGATGTTGTGGACTCACACTCACACACATACACACACTCTTTCACAGACATTCATAACACCCCCCCCCCTCCAACACACAGCCACATGCACACATACACATATAAGTTTGTAGGGTGAATTTGTTCTTGCAGAATTACATTTTACTTTGCTCAAAAACTGCATTAATCCATGTAAGATTCTGTAAATCTGTTTTTTAGATTAGGATCAGTTTGACCATTGTGGCACAGACTGCTTCACACAGGGAGCTAACACCTTCAATATATTATCTGGGTCGACATGACACCAATTGTTAAAGTTCACTTGGGAATGTAACTTTTAAAAAATGTTTTGCGATTTATATATGAAAGAACTGAAACCAATATGTTCATTCTAAAAGATGAGAGACTTAACAAACAATCCAGGTTTTTTTCAATGTATAATTTCGTTACATCACATTGTAAACGTTTGCTATAAATTTTACAATCTTATTCTCCACAACCACTGATGAAGGAGCAGCACTCTGAAAGCTAGTGCTTCTAAATAAACCTGTTGGATGATAACCTGGTGTTGTGTGATTTTTAACTTTGTACACCCAAGTCCAACACTGGTGTCTCCAAATCATGATTCCCAGGAAAGGGAAATGTTCCACATTGGGAGGATTTCTCTATCACTCTTAATGAAGGGATGGACCGAACTTGACGTAGGGTGGGTTATTAAATGAGTTCAGTCTGCTTGCGCTTGAGGCTGAGACCAGTTCTTTGGTGTACTTCCATGTTGATGAATTCTCATCTTCGCCTCACTGGGAATGTTGTCTAGCCAGACATGGAGAGCTTTCCTCTCCTTGTCAGTTGGATGATGTGGTCATTCTGTCTGAACCAGTCTTGGCATTTTCTTGTCTTGTGGCCAATGATTTTGTCAAAACATGAAACAATGTGTTTTTCAGCTCTTTCCAGATTTTAACTGTTCCATTAAAATGAAATTTGTGGTGATGTTGTTGGAAATTTGCTAGTCTGCTAAACGTTTGAAGCTGCTCACCATTCAGTCCTTTTCAGAAGGGTTTCTTCACCTCCAGCTGCTTCTGGTGGTACGTTGTGCTGGACGTTGAGGAGCAGGCTAGCTGGTGATCTGTCCAACAGTTGTCTGCACTGGTTATTGCTTTGGTAATGAAGACATCCTTCAGATTTCGGCATTGAATGATGATGTGATCAATCGTGTGTCAGTACTTTGACCATGGATGTCTCCAAGCATTGTAAACCTGTATTTTTGGTGGAACCATGATGACTAGCTGGTGTTCCACACATTCTGTGAGTAGGAGAATCTCATTGGAGTTACAATATCCGAGTCCTTCCTTTCTGATGGTCCCTTTCCAGAGTTATCCTTTCCAACCCTGGCATTGAAGGCTCCAAGGATAATAATTTTATCTTCCTTCAGGATATTGGTGATGCAGTTGTCCAGAATATAGATTATGTGGAATATATGCCTTCTTTGGATTCATCAATGGCATGGGGAATTGGAGCATAGTCACTCATGAACTTTACCTGCTGGTTCTTGGCAAGTTATAGGCGAAGAGTCATGACATAATCATTGATGCTCTGAGATTTGTTGATGAGTTTATTTGTGATGACTAATCCGATTCCATGCATCTTTGGTTGCTGCTTGGAATTTCCTCTCCAGAGGAAGGTGTAAGCACCATTTTCTTCCCTCAGTTGTCCTTCGGCTATTCCCCTGCAGGGCAATGATATCAATGGTGAAGAGCTTGAGTTTATGGGTAACAAAGATGGTTCTTTGTTCTGGACGATTATCTTGCATCTTATCCAGGGGTGTTCAAACTGCAGGTTTTCAGGCTGCAGGTAGATGTGCTCACTGCAAGCAGTTTTCCAGCCAGGTTAGTGATGGAACAGACTCTTTCTAGGAGACCTTTCTCAGCTGCTTCCTCATGTGGGGTGAACAGAGTGGATCCTGAAGAGGATGAATACACCACTCTGCCAAAAAAATAAGTTCAAGAGTTCACGCATAAAGAAAGCTGCTGAAATGCTATCCTGTTCCTATTCTAAGAGTGAACCGACTGAGTCAACCTCCACCACCTATGGCCGGTTAGAAGTTGGGGATTTCCAAATCTCATAATCCTGTCCCTAAAATCTCTCACCAATCACTACAAGGCTGTGTTGAGTGTGTGGGGTTTGAAATCTTTGAAGTAGACATCTTGAGTGGGACATCTTTTAATGAGGGAATGCTGTTGCCTGTAAGCAAATATATTGTCTTTGACAGAGTGTAGATCCAGTGGCGAGGACCACTTCCATGGCACGGAGAGCTCAATGACTGGGGATCTAACTCTTCAGCTGTAGTCACTATCATTGATATCATCTTCTGTCTGGATGACCATTGAGGACTTGTTTTGGATTGTGCTTTGTCTGGTTCCTCCCTTCTGACCTCAAGTCATAAACGGCCAGTGAGAATTCCTGATGGTACTGCTTTTGGGAATGTAGAAGTGTGTTAGTTGACTCTTGTGTTGAAAATTGAGTTGCTCGATTGATAAAAATGGCTTGGAATGTTGTGCTCAATGTCTTTGTAGCCTTAACAGTTAGTGTCAGTGAGAAGGAAAGCTATAAGACTATTATAGTTTGAGGAATTGTGTTCACTGATACCCAGTTAAAGCTGAGCATGGACAATCCTGCTTACACAAGGGTGTTTTGGTGTCCTCCTGTTCCTCAGCTGTTCACCATAGCTGGATCATTCCACAAAGCAATTACTATCAAATATAACTGCTCAGATATCATGGTGAGACTTGTGCTGTTATCTGTTCATTGCAAAATTGTAAAAATACATTTGAAACAAAGTGCAGCAAAATTACGTTTTGTCATTTTGAGAATGCTTCACATATAATTAAATTTTCTTTTCATGCTTAACACAAATGTACTTAGAGTAATAGTTTTAGCGATTATCGGGCAATAAAGAAGACGTTACTTGTTTTAGTAGTTTCAAGGGAAATTCAGTATTCACAGAATTTAATATTGGCTGTCCCAGTCCTGCCTCCAGACCAGATGTTGAGAGATTCGAGTCTCGCAGCTGTCTGTCATTGAATTGATCTGATGATATAATGGTTGAGATCAGTTTGCTGTTGGTTCTCTTTGAAGATTGAGTACACTCTTAAGACAGGACCCTCCATGAGATGAAGGTTAAGAAAATGGAGGAACTGTATTGATCCTAAATGGGCATTGCGATCAATGAGGAAAGAAAACAGATTGAGACAAGTCGATGTGAAAAAGGCAAGTGATGGCAAATGGCTCCTTCAGGAGGAGAAGGGTAAATGTGAGAGAACATGAATAAACTTTTATTCACCATCCCACAAAATGAACAATATTTATTTTTAAATGAACATCTTGATTGGTGAACTAACATTGCTATTTATAAACTGATAATGCTGTGTTTGCAATAGAAAACTGAATATTTTGTTAGGGTGAAGCAATATTATATAATATTTTGAAAAGGTTTATTCAAGTATCTTACTTACTTTTAAAAACTGTCCATTAAATCATGTTGAATAAATTTCTTTAATCAGAATTATTTAATTATAAGTAGTCTATATGTGTGTACATGAGATACGTTTTAGCAAGAGTTTGCTGGAGTTTGTTAGGAATGATTACAGCTAATCTTAGATAAATAAAATGTGTACTATCCACAGAACCCAATAACTCTGTAGCTGTATCTTTCAAACCCAAAATAACACAAATGTGGCCGCTCATGTCTTTGTTCAGTGAGACTGAGTGCTTAAATCTAGATATTTGGTGAGGAAATTTTAAGGGTTGCTCTTCCATTAAAATCTTGGTTAGCCTAACTGGAAAAGATAACTGATGTTTCTTTTCAGTATTAGCTGGTATTGAAAAGCTCATTGAATTGAACTGAATTAAACTGAATTGAATGTATTGTCACATGTAACGAGGCACAGTGAAAAGCTTTGTCTTGTGAGCAATACAGGCAGGTCACATAGTTAAGTAGCATAGATAGTAAATAACAGCAGCAAAAACAAAACACAGGTACAGGCAAATGTTAAGAGTGTGTGAGTCCATTCAGTATTCTAACAACAGTAGGGTAGAGTAGATTAGATTAGAGTGGTGCTGGAAAAGCACAGCAGGTCAGGCAGCATCCGAGGAGCAGGCTGACCTGCTGTGCTTTTCCAGTAACACTCTAATCTAGACTCTGATCTCCAGCATCTGCAGTTGTCACTTTCGTCAAGAGTAGAGTAGAGTAACAGCAGTTAATTAACTTTTTCTGGTTCCTTCAAAAGGGAGTACAGCTTGTGGCAAGAGCCTGGAAGTAGAAGCTTTTAACATGGACAGTCAGTTGTGCTGCAGCTACCATATGATCTGACAGTCGAGAAAACACAGTCACTTTATCACCTCTCATAGACATGGTGGATTTGGAACTTGATAATCAACCTGCTTGGCCTTGCCAGAAACACACCTTTGGTGGCCGTCAAATCCTGGACTTGTACATGGAGTTTCTGCTTTAGAGGCAGGGACTCTACACACAGCATCATCGAACCTCAAATTATGTAATCAGTTTGAACCACTTCCCTAACCAATAGTTGCTGACTCTGCTCACTGAAAACTGAGTGAGTATTAATACAGGAAGGTTAACTGATGCAGAAAATGTTTGATGAAGGTGGCTGTTGGAGATTGAATGCAATGAGAATGATCATTTTAAATCCAGGAATTTGGTAGCAGGCAATTTGGTGAAGTGGGAGAGGAGATGCTTTTCTGTTGTTAAAAAAAATGAAATGATTCAAAAAAAAGGAGCTAGACTCAGGGGCACCTAAGAGCTGGAGACATTCAGTACAAAAGTAGGTTATTGATGAGCTTTGTTTTTATCTCCCTCTAACCTGTAGCAGTACTTTAAACCAGTACTAGGGAGACATAAACTCCACATTACTGTTACAACATAAAGAGTTAAGCTTCATCATATAACTAGAGATAATTATCAGCCTCCATTTGAGGACTAATTAGTTCAATTTAAATAAAATTAGGATTTCAGGGAAGATGATGTGTTGCTGCTGTAGTTTGTTGGTGCTAGTAGACACCAATATGTTTAAAGGAAACCACACTGCAGTAAGTGTCTACAGCTTGAGGAACCTCAACAGAGAGTTGATGAACTGGAGTCCAAGTCCAACCCTATTGCAGCTCCAATCCATTAGAGAGGGGGGATGTTACACAGACAATCTGTTTCAGCAGGCAGTCATAGCCCTTAGGCTAGATACTTTGTGTTTGGTCCATGGACCAGGACAAGATATATATGTCTGTGGGAGATTCAGGAATGAAGATCCAGAACAAAGTGATGGAGGAGTCTTGGCCTTCGTAACTGCCCAACAATTTTGTCTTTCCAGCTTGTATAGACATTAGCATGGTGAACCTGCAAACTGATCATAACACTATGATGTTGAAAGCCATTTAAGTGGTGTCAGAAGACAATGTAGTTATAGTAGGAGACAACATAGTTATGAACTAAAAATCTATCTCTGTAGCTGTGACAATGAGTTCCAACTGGTTTCTTGCCTGCTTGATGCCAGGGTTAAGGACATCTCCTTAGAAAAAGAAAGGAATTTGGAATAAGAATCACAGAATCACTGTTGTTTCAGTGGAAAAGAAGTCCATTCAGTCCATTGTGGCTTATCTTCAAATGAGCAATTCACTAAGTGTTAATAACGTGCCCTTTTCTTGTAACCGTACACATCATCCTTTTCAGATGACAGTCTAATTCCCTTTTAAATGTTTCAATTGAATTGACCTCCACTAAGCTTTCAAATCATGCATTCCAGACTTTCTCCACTTGCTGAGTACAACATATATTACCTCAAAAGGCCTATTCTCTCTTGCCAGTACTTTAAATCAGTTTTTTCATCAATGGGAACATCTTCTCCTCATCATTTCTGACCCGATGTAAGTTTATCAGATTTACTCCTAGCTTTGTGTTCACCAAGAAAATTAATTGTGACTTCTCCATGTTCATTTTATTGCTGATGTGCCTCACCCCTAGAATAAC
Organism: Chiloscyllium plagiosum; assembly: GCF_004010195.1. Classification (NCBI taxonomy): domain Eukaryota; kingdom Metazoa; phylum Chordata; class Chondrichthyes; order Orectolobiformes; family Hemiscylliidae; genus Chiloscyllium; species Chiloscyllium plagiosum. The sequence goes on along the minus strand of NC_057725.1, from coordinate 20,275,429 downwards.
TCCTGTGACTGGTTTCTGTGCTCTTCTCATTGTCTTCATATCCTTCCTGTAGTGCACTGCTCTGTATTCGGCGTACTACTCCAGCTGAGAATAGAAAACTGAATATTTTGTTAGGGTGCAGCAATATTATATAATGTTTTCAAGAGGTTTATTCAAGTATCTTACTTACTTTTAAAAACTGTCCATTAAATCATGTTGAATAAATTTCTTTAATCAGAATTATTTAATTATAAGTAGTCTATATGTGTGTACATGAGATAAGTTTTAGCAAGAGTTTGCTGGAGTTTGTTAGGAATGATTACAGCTAATCTTAGATAAATGAAATGTGTACTATCCACAGAACCCAACAACTCTGCAGCTGTATCTTTCAAACCCAAAATAACACAAATGTGGCCGCTCATGTCCTTGTTCAGTGAGATTGAGCCCTTAAATCTGGATATTTGATGAGGAAATTTTAAGGGTTGCTCTTTCATTAAAACGTTGGTTAGCCTAACTGGAAACGATAACTGAAGTTTCTTTTCAGTATTAGCTGGTATTGAAAAGCTCATTGAATTGAACTAAATTTAATTGAATTGAATGTATTGTCACATGTACTGAGGCACAGTGAAAAGCTTTGTCTTGTGAGCAATACAGGCAGGTCACATAGTTAAGTAGCATAGATAGTAAATAACAGCAGCAAAAAAAAAACACAGGTACAGGCAAATGTTAAGAGTGTGTGAGTCCATTCAGTATTCTAACAACAGTAGGGTAGAGTAGATTAGATTAGAGTGGTGCTGGAAAAGCACAGCAGGTCAGGCAGCATCTGAGGAGCAGGCTGACCTGCTGTGCTTTTCCAGCACCACTCTAATCTGGACTCTGATCTCCAGCATCTGCAGTTCTCACTTTCAAATTTACAGCCGAGAATACAAATTCATTAAGTCCTCTTTATACTTGTATTCTGCACCCTACCAGTAAAGCATTGAATACAGTATATGTTATTGGCCATGCTCTTAACCAAGCTCTTAGTTATGTTATTTTAGCTATCTTTGTGTTCCATACCATTTAATAGAATTAGAGATGAGCATATATATCTTCACCAAGAAAATAATAAACAAGTTAGGATTGTCTGCCGTAAGAAATATGGACCCATAATAAAATAGGATTTTTCAGTTCAGTATGGAACTCATGTACTGAATAGTGGGAAAAACATTAATTTTTTTTTGTTTGGAAAGGCATAAATGTTTCTAAGTGATCTGAACCTGTGCTGTCATCTTCAATGGTTTCTCTGATCTTGCAACTGTTATAGATTTGTACCCAGTACCTCATATTGTTTCCTCTTCCAGCCAAAATTAGCCTCTTCAAATGTCTCTGCATTGAACTTTATCTGCCACCAGTCTGCCAATCTGTTTGTAACCTTTTGAAGTTTTCCTTTATCCTCCTCACATTTCGCAATGCTTCCAAGTTTCATATCCACAAATTTACCAATGTCTAGATCATTAATAACTGAGGAAAAGCAGGGATCCCAACACATATCCCTAGGAAACTTCATTATAATCCTCCCTCCAGCCCGACAAAAATTTATTACCGACAACTCTGTTTCCTGTCACTCAGCCAAATTGGAATCTGCATTGCTGTTGTCCCTTTTATTCCATTAGCTTTACTTCACTCACATTTAGTTGCATTAATAAAACTACATCAGCTTATCAATCTTGAGTATATCAAAAACACTTTAAATGTAAAATCTCTTTTTCAAAAATGCACATTTCAAAATGCTGTAAAAGTCAGTACTCCAGGGGACATTTTACATGCAGAAATGGAAATAAGTTGAGCAGAAATTCAGCGCTGGGAGGATGAGGAAATATTTAAAGATAATGCTATCTTGAGTGTTGAATGTGGCCAAAGTGGAATTTATTAGTCATTAAATATAAAATGTTGTCTCATTTTCCCACAGCCTAACACTTGTTCCCAGGTTTAGAAGTGCGTGAAATGCATCTTGTTATAATTTTGTGAAAAAAAACCCTTGCCACATTTATGAATATTGATCAGGAAAGAAGAATAATTATGTCATTGTAGCTATCTTTGTGTTCTATACCATTTAATCAAACTTGAGATGAGAATATACAAGAAAGTAATAAACAAGGTAGGATTGTCTGTTGTAAGAAATATGGATCCTTAATAAAATAATATTTTTCAGTTCAGAAAATAATATTTTTGCCTGGAAAGGCATTAGTGACCAAGACAAGATCAAGCTAAAAATCACAATGTTTGCATCCCCAGTACTGAGGTCATTATCTTCCTGATCTAATGTCAGGGAAACTTCTGGCATCCTCTTTGTCCCCTTTTCTATTTGTAGTGTTTATAAAGAGACAGGAAGTGTCCCTCCACATCAAGCAACTTTAAAAGCTAACCTCAGGATGAACGGGGTACAGAGCGGGATGTGACCTGTCTGACGTCCTCGGTGCTTGTACTGCACACACTGGTTCAAAAGGTTCAAAGTAGTGATTGGCATTGAGTAGATGAGCACCCTCGAGATATAATGCATATCCATGTGTGCTCACTGGCGGCAGCCCTTGTCAGGTGAAAATTCTTTGATAGAAAATGGACCAGGGAAGACCAAGGGAAGAGATCCCTAACACTTTCAGTGGAAGATCAGGATGTTGCAATCACACTATGATCTCTCCTTTAAAGAAAGCTTCCCTCAACTGCCATGGATTATACATTCGCCCTGGCTATTTAACTAGTGATCGTCTCTGAACTGTTGCCTTTGATTAATAAATTATAATCCAATTACATGCAACTGCCTATGTTAGCTGTATCTCTGAACTCCACAATCTGATACTGTCAATGTTGTACATAAATAGCTCCTCCCACTACAATATGTAAATGAACATTGGGAGTATATTCTCTCTTTGAATTCTAAGATTTGAGCTTGCAGTTTTACTGTGGTTTGAATTGGAACTTAAAAGTTTTTGATGGTTGGAGGTGGATGTCATGTTTCCTGGACAACGAGCGAAGGTAATATTGAACAATGGAAAGTAGAAGCCTGGATTTTCCAAGGCCAGAGAATTGTTTCTGCAGCATGGGTGGGAGTTGGGCATGGGCTACCTGCAGAATCCTCATTGTAGCACACTCTGAAGGAATTGCCTAATAAATTGAAGATTCCACTGGGGAATTTCCCTACCACTGGAACCCTGTGAGAGTATCCATTTAAAAATCAAAGAATTCAGACTGTAGTGAAGTAAGCAGTTGCTCAGAAAACACTAGTCTATTACGCATCTAGTCTAACTACTATTCAGCAGCTCTCACCCCTCCCAATATACCATCAGGTCTGACAGTAGGTCAGACAGCATCGAGGAGCAGGAAAATCGACCCCCACACTCTTTGAAACCCCCAGATCGTGACATGACACTTCGTCTATCTCAGGGACACAATTACTCTGTCCCCAGACCCAACAACACTCTCTCCTTTCAGATCTGACAATTCTAGCCCTGCCCTGACTTTCCTTCCACCCGTCACTGGATCAGACCTCTACTCCTCTGCTGCCAGATCTGGCAAACCTGGCAGCTTCTTGTAATCTACTCCTCTGACCTGAAGTCCTTTCCCCTGATGCTGGAGCTGATCCATCTGTACCTCCTGCAACTCACAGACTGATACCTCCCCTTACACTGCCTTACTCTCCTGTAGCTGAACCTGATGTGTCCCGTTATCCAGCCACGACCTGACATGACACCCAGACTCCACACCCTCACCCTTGCTGTTGCCAATATTTTTTAGGCGAAAATGAGTTCTGCAGATGTTGGAGATTAGAGTCAAGATTAGAGTGGTGCTGGAAAAGCACACCACCTATCGCATTTCCAACGCCCCTCCCCCAAGTCCCTCCTCCCTACCTTTTATCTTAGCTGCTGGACACACTTTCCTCATTCCTGAAGAAGGGCTCATGCCCGAAACGTCGATTCTCCTGTTCCTTGGATGCTGCCTGACCTGCTGCGCTTTTCCAGCAACACATTTTCAGCTCCACCTAGAATCTCACCTAACCGACCCACCTGGCACGCTACAACCTACCACCTAATCCCCACACTTACCGTATTCTTTTGCAGAAACTGTCAAAGTGGCTGTCTGAGCTACTGGACCTTGAAATCACAGAATACTCCAACTGACTGCTGTGTAAAAGGAATATTGGTTCATCTTCCTCAATTGTTCTGCACTACTAAAGGACCTGACAGAACTAAACCTCAGCTCTACAATTGTGAAGGAGCCCTGATCAGATTCCCCTGTCAAAATGCAGAACTCTTTCTTTACATAGGAAGGAGCAGAATGGCAAATCTGAGTGTGATTACCACTCCTTGGAAAATCTGTCCCTTTGTGTATTCCATTTTTAATTTTCTGAATGACTATAGACAAAGAGGAAGACCCGGTATTCTCAACTTATTTTAAACAGTTACCTGGAATGCAGGCTTCATGGTTGTTGCATTAATGAAGACGCCAGTAATATTTGTGAATTTTGAGGCGAGTATTCAGTTTAATTGTTTGAGTAGACTTGGTTGCATCACCATTCTCAGAGGATAGTTGCCTGGATTTTCAAAGTGGGCTCAGATCTCTGACACCCAGATGAATTCTAGGTGCCAAACCTTCTCACAATTTCTAAAACAATAGCCCTCATTAAGTAGGAGGCAAGATGGTATCCAGTTATTGGCACCAAGCATGTCCAGGAGATAGGAGCTGCCATATTGCTCCCAGTGGCAGCCATATTGGGTATCTGAGCAAACTCCTTGTAGGACTAAGTCAGAGAGTGGTGGTAGATGGTAAATATTCAGCCTGGAGCCCAGTTACAAGTGGAGTTCCGCAGGGATCAGTTCTGGGTCCTCTGCTGTTCGTAATTTTTATTAATGACTTGGATGAGGGAGTTGAAGGGTGGGTCAGTAAATTTGCAGATGATACGAAGATTGGTGGAGTTGTGGATAGTGAGGAGGGCTCTTGTCGGCTGTAAAGGGACTTGGATAAGATGCAGAGCTGGGCTGAGGAGTGGCAGATGGAGTTCAACCCTGCCAAGTGTGAGGTTGTCCATTTTGGAAAGACAAATAAGAAGGCGGAATACAGGGTTAATGGTAGGGTTCTTAGTAAGGTGGAGGAACAGAGGGATCTTGGGGTCTATGTACATAGATCTTTGAAGGTTGCCACTCAGGTGGATAGAGTTTGTAAGAAGGCCTATGGAGTATTATCGTTCATTAGCAGAGGGATTGAATTCAAGAGTCGTGAAGTGATGTTGCAGCTGTACAGGACTTTGGTTAGGCCACATTTGGAGTACTGTGTGCAGTTCTGGTCGCTTCACTTTAGGAAAGATGTGGAAGCTTTGGAGGGGGTGCAGAGAAGATTTACCAGGATGTTGCCTGGAATGGAGAGGAAGTCGTACGAGGATAGGTTGAGAGTTCTCGGCCTTTTCTCGTTGGAACGGCGAAGGATGAGGGGTGACTTGATAGTGGTTTATAAGATGATCAGAGGAATAGATAGAGTAGACGGTCAGAAACTTTTTCCCCGGGTACATCAGAGTGTTACAAGGGGACATAAATTTAAGGTGAAGGGTGGAAGGTATAGGGGAGATGTCAGGGGTGGGTTCTTTACCCAGAGAGTGGTGGGGGCATAGAATGCGGTGCCTGTGGGAGTGGTAGAGTCAGAATCTTTGGTGACCTTTAAGTGGCAATTGGATAGGTACATGGATGGGTGCTTAAGCTAGGACAAATGTTCGGCACAACATTGTGGGCCGAAGGGCCTGTTCTGTGCTGTATTGTTCTATGTTCTATGTTCTAGGACTAGGAGGTCATGTGCAAATGCAATGGTTATGGATGATATCTGAGATACAGTTTGCATCTCAGAGCTCATTATTTTGAAACAGTCACAAACAAACTTACTTTGGCCCCACAGCAAACTAGACAATTGTGCACCAATGTTCCCAAAGCTGTTCAGGCTCAAATGAGATGATATTAAAAAATTGAAGACGTGATTGCATATATCCCTCAACAAGCTCTGTAGGGATCTTAACAGGCCATAAATTGCTATTGAATGGGTTCTCTATTCCCCCCTCTAACCTCATCCCCAAGGTTGCTCCTCTGAAAATTCAGAACTCTCCCGGACAGTGTTGTGTGCCATGCTAACCTCTAGGACTGTGACCTTAAGCTCCAGCCCGTGCTGCACTCCAACTGCATTCCTCCTCATACGACCATACCAGGGTTTGGAAAATTTGGCCTTAAGTTATCGTGTTTGGAAAAACTTTGTCTGTGTGAGTCTTTGCGAAGGATGGCAAAAGTGAGGACTGCAGATGCTGGCAATCAGAGTGTGGATTAGACTGGTTCTGGAAAAAAGCCAGTATCCAGAAATGTCGATTTTCCTGCTCCTCGGATGCTGGCTGACCTGCTGTGCTTTTCTAGCACCACTCTAATCTAGACTCTTTGGGAAAGATATCAGTATGTAGAGATTTTCCTACTTAATATTATAGAAAGTAAAGTAATTCCCGAAGATGATGGTTCTTTCTCTTATCTCTTTGATGTCGGTGTGATGATTTGTCTACAAGTTCTCCTTTCTCCAATTGGAAAACTTAGCATTCTTAGCCACATTCAACATCCTGTGAGGTTGCTTTTGTTTTAAATAATTATCATCATTGGGACCAAGAACTTACTTTGATCTATTTATTCATAATTCCCACAAGGGAAAGAGAAAAGCAGGCATAACAAACTTGACTTAATGAATAAAGGAACTGCAGTGATTGTAATGAGGATAGCAAGGTAGATCTCTTAGAATATGATTTTCCCGATTGGGGTTGTTAATCTGGTCCAAACAGGGAGTCCTGGCTGACAGATATAAATAGGAATGGGTTAAAAAAGAGAAAAAAAAAATGACCCGGCTGGCATCACGGACACCCAGCCCCACTGCTTGTTCTGTGGCGCTGTGGAGTCCGTGGACCATGTATATATTGGGTGTGGGCGTTTGCACTCCCTTTTTGATTTTCTTAAAAAAAAACAGGAGTGATACGTTAGAGCCCGGGTGTCCTTGGAGAAGGAGTATGCGATGTCAACCAACACCCTGGAGTTGTTCAGGGAGAGGTCGGCGCCGCAGGGAGTGGAGTGCATCATTTCTCCCTCCAACTCTATTTTGATTTAGTCCCTACCCTCCCCTTCACTGTTTTAATCACACAGCATTGCCCTTTGATGTGAAGGGCAGTGTTTGTCACTGGCCACCCGGGTGTTTGCCTATTGTGAGTGTATGTGCAAGAAAAAAAAAGAGAAAAAAAAAATAAATAGGAATGCCAGGGGTTCTGCTGACTCTGAGAGCTGGCTGTAAGGGAGCTGGATCAGTGTTGGGGACTTGCCACATATAAATAGAGGGTGACTTGGGGATGGGACACTGGCCTCTGTGGAGTGAGTTTGTGAACGCAATGGATTCTGATCAGAGGAGGAATTGGGAACTGATCATACAACTTACATGGATTAAAGGGAATGAAATTAGTGTGGATTTGTCATTTCCTTTTAAAAGTGAATCTTCATTAAAAGGAGCTCACTGTTTACAATAAGATATTACTGTTTTACTGGGGCTGTCGCAGTGTAACCAACCAAGCAATTAGCTTGTGTTATAATCGTGAAATTTTGATATTGCTGATGTTTTAAGAAAGAAGTGCTCGAAGAACATTTCTGCTTTAAAATCCATAATTTGTAAAACTAGAACTTTAAATTAAATTTTGTGAAGTTATTTCAAAGTGCAAGTGTTATGGACAAGACCAAACCCCCTCAAAACATGTCAAGGAAATAGACTAGACCCTAATGTTTTCTTATTTTAAAGGCAAGTGTCTAGCGTTGTGTTCTGATGCAATTCGATTGGTCAAACTACCAGATCTAAGGCAAAGTACACTTTATTCATACACTATAGTTAAACTACAGCAAAAGAAAGAAGTATTGGAATAGCTTAATTCTATTTGATAACTGAACAGAGTAACAGATTGTTATGACTAAACAGCAATTGTTCCAATGTGCTAACATCCCACAAACACACCCTTGGCAAAGGCAAATTCGGTAAAATAGATTGTCTCACATGCAAGTCTCGTAGCAGAAGGAGAAACCAAGCTTTTAGCTGTGGCAAAGAGAGAGAGAGAGAGAGTGAGAGAGAGGGATATAGCATCTTTCACCACCACAACAGCTAAAAACTATTCAGTAAAGCTAAAATCCTGGTTCTGTGGGAATTTTACCCCACCCATTCAGATTGCTGCTATTGTTCCAACTTGAAAACAAAAGGCCTCACAAGCTGTTTACTTTATTGGCTTGAAGCAGACTGCTCAACATCTCTGACTCAACCTTTCTTCTTTAAGTATCCAGGACAAAATACACCTCTTAAAGCTATAGTATCATCACCGAGGTCAGAGCAAACAATCTATTACTTAACCCTGATTCAAGGTGGATCAAACTGTTTTATCTCAGCGTCAGTCGCAGCGTAGAGATCTGGTATTCTTTTAATGCTTGGATAATGCAATGAGTCCTTTTAAAGGTGTGAGAATTCTGATTTTCTGGGTGAACATTAAACAGAAAAGGATTAACTCACAATAATGATCTTTTTTACCTAGTGGGATGATGACTTGTTTAAACTTAATTTAGCAGCCTTTTTCCTTTGGCTGTGATAGACAGATTGTGAAAGTCATTTTGTGCTGACAGCCTACGAAGAACTCACAAGTATCAGTAAGAAGGGCTCTCAATCAAAGGAGAAGGGCATAGAGAAATCAACTTCTATTCTACCAACAAAAAGTGCAAGAAATGTACAAGTGCTTTAACTGCAGAACTAGTGAAGAGCAGGAAACTTCTCTCTCTCGCTCTTTCCCAAGTCTTGCTGACCTGCTGACTCTACCTGGACAGGCAAATTCTGATTACTCAACCAGGAAAGAAAATTCAGCTGCTTTATCTGACTTCACATTTTAATCCCTTCACTTCAGAAAAATAAACTTCAAGAAGACAGGCCTGCAATAATCATGGAAACTGATTTTATGATCAGACTTAAAAGTATCTTTAATCCTGAGTTACATCTAATCTTTATAAATGTAGTTTTAGTGAATAATCTTATCACTTTTACTTGAATATTTAAAGCAGTAGTTATGCAATAAACCAAAATTTTATTTTGTTTAAAGCATAAAACTGTATAGCTGGTTATTTTCAAATTGAAACTCTAAGAAAGTAAATGGGAACTACAAATGAGTTTTTACATATACTTAGTTTATAGATACTTTGATCACATGGCTGTGGTCATGATGCTAGATAGGCAGAGGTGGGTTCTGCAGATGCTGGAGATTAGAGTCAAGATTAGAGTGGTGCTGGAAAAGCACTGCAGGTCAGGCAGCTGCTGAGGTGCAGGAAAATCCTGATGAAGGGCTTTTGCTCGAAACATTGATTTTCCTGCTCCTTGGATGCTGCCTGACCTGCTGTGCTTTTCCAGCACCATTCTAATCTTGACTCATGATACTAGGTAGGCAGCAGCTAGTTTGCAAACTAGGCAGCTATTGAACAGATAGCTGCCTATTTAACTTGGGGCAACATACATTACTCTGTTCCCACAGGAGTTGCAGGTCCAAAGCAAGCAGTGTCAAGTCCTGCAATCCACGAGGAAGAGGAGGTTCTAGATCAGGCTGGGCATCACAGTGGCCACTTCATCACAGATAATGAGACAGGAATGTAGATGCAAGTGGGTCATTGCCCTTAAAGGTGGCCATTAGAGAGCTCTTCCTGAATACAAGTGTTTGTGTTCCTGTATTCTCTCCTGCAAATGCATCAATCTGAACACCAGTTAGTTCCAGATGCTCATATTTTGAGGGACAAAACCCTTTGATCTTTCTCTGCTTTCACCCAGGTCAACCACCAGAACAGAGAATACCCCTGCTCCATTATATCTTCGTTGGGCAGGCCCTCTGCTGTACCAGGTTGTACAAGATGTAGCAAGCCAGCATGGTTTGGAATGCTCTCTCTCGGAAACATTAAAAGGGTAACAGAACAGAATTTGATGTGGGCGGCATGGTGGCACAGTGGTTAGCACTGCTGCCTCACAGCGCCAGAGACCCGGGTTCAATTCCCGCCTCAGGCGACTCTCTGTGTGGAGTTTGCACATTCTCCCCGTGTCTGCGTGGGTTTCCTCCGGGTGCTCCGGTTTCCTCCCACAATCCAAAAAATGTGCAGGTTAGGTGAATTGACCATGCTAAATTGTCCGTAGTGTTAGGTGTAGGGGTAAATGTAGGAGCATGGGTCTGGGAGGTATACGCTTCGGCGGGTCGGTGTGGACTTGTTGGGCCGAAGGGCCTGTTTCCACACTGTAAGTAATCTAATCAGAATGATGCAGGCATCTGAATCTTACCTTCAGGAGGCCCATGGTTTGCTCAATGGTGGCTCAGGTTGTCACATGACTGGTCTGGTATTATTTCACTGTTAATGAGTCAGGGTCAGCCGCGCTCTTATTAATGGGATCTCTTTGTCAAGAGTAAAGAATTCTGATACATGGGAGTGCTTGAGTAGGTCAGTGTTGCGACATTGTATGCCAAGAACTTCACACATACAGTTGCAGTATTGGTCACAGATCAATTGTTCAAGGTACAATGTATTTGATGAACTGGTGGGATCAATAAAGAGAGATTGAGGACTCTGGGTCTAAATTCCATGCAGTTTGTAAGAATGTGAGGTGTTTCCTGAAACATTTAAAATTCTGACAGGATTTTACAGGGTGGATGCAGGCTGAGAACAATTGGTTGAGCACAGGAGAAATGGTCAGAATGGCCAGTTAGAACTGAGATGAGGAGGAATTTCTTTGCTCAAGGTGGTGGAAGTCTGTACACTAGAGGGCAGAGGAGACTTAGTCATTGAGTACATTCAAGACAGAGATCGATAGGTTTCTAGATATTGAAGACATCAAGGGGTATGAGGATAATATTGGAAAATGGTGTTGAAATAGAAGGTCAGTCATAGTCTAGTTGAATTGTGCAGCAAACTGAGGGCCTGCTTATATTGTCATCTCAGAATTAAATTGTTTCTGCTTCTATTTCCCATGTATATATATAATCATCACCCTTTGACAAACATTGTCATGACAGTCGCTGGAATCTTCCTTATCAATATCCTGGAGCCACAGTACCAGAAACTGAACTAAATGCTGTGGCTACAAAAGCAGATAGAAGGCCATGAATTCTGAGTTGAGTAACTCACCTCCTGACTCAGCAAATCAGAAAACCACAAGCTGCATGTCAGGAGATTGATGGGGTATTTACTAAACTTCCCTCAGCCAGTGATAGCTTTACCTTTGGTAGTCAGATCCTCTCCTTCAAAAACCTGTGGGCCCTCTGATTGCATAGCAACCTCAGGAAGATGCTCACTGTCCTTAGTCAAGTCATACATTAATGGAGATGTAAGCATAGAAACAGATCCTTCAGTCCAACTCATCCATGCTGACCAGGTATCCCAACCTAATCTAGTCCCATTTGCCAGCAGTTGGCCCATTTCCCTCTAAACCTTTCCTATTCATATACCCATCCAGATGCCTTTTAAATGTTGTGATTGTACCAGCCCCTACCACTTCCTTTGACAGCTCATTTGATACATGCATCATCCTTTGCGTGTAAAAGTTGCCTGTTAAGTCCCTTTTAAATCTTTCCCCTCTCACCCTAAACCTATGTCCTCTAGTTCTGGACTCTCCCACTCCAGGGAAAAGACCTTGTCTACTTATCCGTGCATCTCATGATTTTACAAACTTCCGTAAGGTCACCCCTCAGCCTCCGTCACACCAGAGAAAACACTCCCAGTCTATTCAGCCTCTCCCTATACCTCAAACCCTTCAACCTTGGCAATATCCTTGTAAATCTTTCCTGAATAGGATGGCAAACCTGGTGAGAGTGTTTTTATTAGTCACATGGGGGAAGGCAGAGTGGTGTCATGGCCTGGAAATGATCCAAACCCTGGCTTACAATCTAAGAGCAGAAAATTTCGCTGAAAGCGCCCAGCTTACGTCACTTTCTTTATGTGACTTGTCCACCATCTACAAGGCACAAGTCAGGGGTGTGATGGAATACTCTCTACTTGCCTGGATGGGTGCGGCTCCAATAACACTCTAGAAACTTGACATCATCAGGGCTAAGCAGCTCACATGGTTGGCAACATATCCTCAAACATCTACTCCCTGAACTCCCCATGCTCAATAGCAACAAAGTGTATATCTATATGATGAACTGCACAAATTCACCGAGTCTCCTGAGAAACCACATTTCAAATGAATGACCATCCAGCATGTACATGGAAACACTCCACCTGCAAGCTCTCCTCCAAGCTAATCATCATCTTGACTTAGAAGTAAGTCGCTGTCCCTTCAGTGTTGTTGGGTCAAAACCTGGAACTCCCTCTCTAACAACATTGAAGGTCAACCATAGACATTGATGTAGAGGTTCATGTAGGCAGCTTATCACTACCTTGCGAAGGTCAACTATGGACAGGCAAAAGATGGTATGGTGGGATTATCTTGTGAGCAAAGGTTAAACAGGTTAACACTCTGCTGACTAGAAATTAGGAGAATGAGAGTTGATCTAATTAAAATACAAAGGACTGATAAGGTGCTTGACAGGGGAAATGTTGAGAGGATGTTTCCCCTCATGGGAGAATCTAGGATCATCGTCCCAGAATTAAGGGGCACCAGTTTAATTCTGAGATGTGAGGGAATTTCGTCTCTCAGAGGATTATGAGTCTTTGGAACTCATTGCCACAGAAAGCTGGAGGGAAGAGTCCCTGAGTATTTTTGAGATAGATTCTTGATCAGTCGTGGAATCAAGGGTTATTGGGAAAAGGCAAGAAAATGGATGTGAGGAATGTCAGATCAGCCATGATCCAACTGAATGATGGAGGAGGCTTGAGGGGCTGAATTGTCTGCTCCTGTCCCTGTTTCGTAAGGTCTTATTGTCTTAAATGCTAATCCAACCAGCAATACCCACTCTCCATGAGTGAATAAAATAAATCAACGTGAGCAGTACAACGAGGCAAAAGTGAGGACTGCAGATGCTGGAAATCAGAGTCTAGATTAGAGTGGTGCTGGAAAAGCACAGCAGGTCAGGCAGCATCTGAGGAGCAGGAATGAAGCTTCATTCCAGCACCACTCTAATCTAGACTCTGATTTCCAGCATCTGCAGTCCTCACTTTTGCCAAGTTGATTTTAACTTTACTGTGAATCCTCTTGCAAGGATGCCTACCCTGAAGAAGTTCTCCTCCTCTCTCTACAAGAATCTCAGTGAGTCTCTCTCTCTCACTGCAACCCCCAGGTCATCTCCTCTGCCCTGAAGCTCTTCAATCATGTACTGAAACAGATCCACTACCACAGCCACATCTGCTCCTCAGTGCTTGCCTCTGCAGCCAATTGATCCCACATGGACTCCGAACTACACTCAAATCAACACAGTTTGGATCCGAACAGGACAACCAGTACAGACTACAGATTTAAAACCACCAGCAATGGTTCTCCTTCAGGATCCTCCGCTCCACGCTCGCAGCAATGCGCCGGCACCTAACCTCTCTACAGTCAGCCCTGCCTCAAATGAGGGCCATACTCTCTCAGAACTGCAAAGGACCCCTCCTCTACTATATCCTAAGAAGAATTCATACTCTTGACAAACAGTATTTCAACACCATCTCAAACATCAAAAACTGTAAGTACAACAAACTTTTATATACCCACCTCCATAACCAGCACTCCTCAAACACTCCAGAAGGTTACCCCAGCCTCCGTGAACAACACAACTGTCTGCTGTACATTCTTATCTGTCCAGAATCCATTTTAGCTGTACCCTCATGAAACATACAAACCTAATCTCCTCAAAAATGCTCTGTTTATTTATTTTGTGCATGTTGTTTGCAGATATTGTCACAGATTGACCATGAACTGGCTCATTTACCCATTTCTATCACAAAGGCAGTGAAGGTAATAAAAGCCACAGAACGGAAACTCCTGTGAACAAGTCATAAAACATGATGGATACAGTAATGTGAAATCTATGGCTCAGATTCCCAGCTTGAAGACAGAATGTGACAGATGATTTCTTTTCTGGAATGGAACTAGGGTAGCTGTGGTGGCAGTAGCATAAATTATATGTGCAATGGTATAAAGATGTGAATTTTCCAATCTATGGAGGTCGTATAAATAAGTGCAATTATTGCCCCGAATGATTGGGTGATCATATTTTTCATATTGAATTGGTTTGAGTTTCACTCATCTTCAGTGATGCTACTTGATGTATTACAATAGTTGAATAGAAATAAGTTAGAGATTCAAATGCATGAAAAGAAACAAAATCTGTGGATGTAAACATGAATAGCTGTGAAAGCTGCTCAATCTTGTCAAACCTCCTGAGTGAAAGTTTTATTCTGAGATAATTATGTTTTTGGATAATGTTTATTTTCCATTATATTCTGCCCTGACAGTTCATGATAATAAATTTGCTTTTATGTGCAAAGACTTTCAAGTCAGAACAATGATAAATTGTACATCTACCTATTTATACCAGAAGGATTCATGTACAAACTGGAAAAGGTTATTTCATAATTAAAACTTGAAATAAATTATCACAACAGACTGCATTTCAACAATGTGACCCAATTCTCACCAATAACATGATCTGATAATAAAAGACTATAGAATAGTTTATTACTTTACTATCTAGTTGTAAAACGGTAGAACTGCCTTAATTTTATCTACACTGAAATCACCAGACTTGAAATTTGGTGGGTTCAATAATGGGTAATTGATACACGGCACCAATCATTCACTACGTGACAAGTTTGAAATATATCTCCTTTTTATTTCAAATTCAGTACAGAAATGTTTCATGACGAGCCCCTTTAATGACAAAGGAAATGGTATATACAGGTAAAATCCCAGAAGTTGGCCTAAATGAAAGTAATTCATTGATCAGGAAGTCAATTTCAACCTTTTGTTTAATCTCCAAAGGTTACCAGCAAATAATTTAATATTTGACATCATCTTATATATCCACATGTCATAATACATAAAAATCTCATTTTCTGCTTGAGTAAAATTCTTCCATTTTGTCAATTTGAGACTGAGTGGCAGTTAGAACAATGTTGTGTATCCCATAGCTCATTGATGTGTTCTAAAATTCATATCAAAGGGCACATTACTTTTTTATGCTTAAGGCTTTCAATTCCAAATGGAATTATGGCTACTTTGGGGGAAGAATTCTCTGATTGCACAAAAGGTAGGTAGTTGGCCCATTTTGGCCTGTGGCATCTCTTTGAAAGAGTTGTCTAATTAGTTCTCCTGTCCTATTCCTTCCCTGTAACTCTGCAAATTCTTCTTTGCAAATATATGTACCATTCCTTTTTGAATTTTTTTATTTGCCTACCGTGAAATGGAGCATTAAATTAGTTAATGGACAAGAGTCCATTGCAGAGAACCTAGCTGCATGACTCCACGTTAATAAGAGCTCTTCATATAGTTAGCACACATTCAATAATTTAAATATCTTGGCAGTGTTTGAGCAGTGGAATCTTAGAATTGTTACAACACAGAAGGAGGCCATTTGGCTTGTCAAATGTGTGCTGATTCTCCCACAAGAACAGCCTGTGTCATTTTCCTGGATTCCCTGGATGCCTTTTCCTTTTCAGATAATGACTCAATTCCTTTTACGAACACCTCAGTTGACCCTTCCTCTGCCACACTCTCAGGCAGTGCTACCATTGCTTTCTTTTGCCAGCTACCTTCAATCTGTATCCTCTTGTTCTTAATCCTTCCACTTTAGCTGATGTTTTATCCTGATCTGCAGCATGAAAGTTGCTCAGGGTTTTGATCATCTCTGACATTTCTTCTCTCAAGCTTCTCTTCTCTCGGGTAAATAGTCCCAACAGCTCCAGTCTGTCTCCATTCTGCAAGTTCCCCATTTCTGGAAACAGTCTTATGAATCTTTTCTGAACTCTCCATAATGCCTTCACATGTTTCCTAAAATGTGGCACCATAGGGTTCGGTTTCGTGATCAGTAATTTGCTGACTTTAGATGTTTCGAATCACCCCCAGATTCCTGGTTCTGACACTGAACTTATTTAGGAATGTGAAATGAAGAAGGCAGTAGACAGGTGTTTCAGGGCAAAAGAATTTCTGCGTTTATTAAAATACTTAAGGTAAGTATAATGCAAGAAAAAAAGACAAATATAGTAAACAGTGAAATTGACACAGTCAATTATACAGACGGCAGTAATTAAATAAACTATGAAACTGAACACAGTTAAACGCAATAGAAGCTAATCAGCAGTTTTAATCACAGACACTTTAATTAAGCTTCCTACCCTTGGGGTTCCCTGCACTGTCACCACCCACCTTCCCTGTGACCACAGCAGGTTAGGCAGCATCTGAGGAGTAGGAAAGTCGATGTTTTGGGCATATGCACTTCATCAGGAATGGCTTATACCTGATGAAGGGTTTATGCCCGAAACGTCGAATCTCCTGCTCCTCAGAAGCTGTCTGACCTGCTGTGCTTTTCCAGTACCACACTTTTCAGTTTTGAAATACAGCCTACTGTTCCTGCTTGCCGTACCCAGTGCCTCGATGAAGACTTCGGACTGTGTAGGCCTTCAGTCTGGGTTGAGTTTGCTGATGTTTTAGGGCGTGTTTGGATTTATTGGGTCAGTACTTGGTTTTCCTTACTTTCTGGAGGTTGTTGTAAGCTGGTTTTCACTTCAGGATGTGTCTAAGGTCTTGTGGTATCGGTTGGCCCAATGGTTTTCAGAATTGGTCGGTTCTTAGGTCTGCTAGTCATGGTCAGTCACTGTTGGTTCCCCTGGTGCGGAACAGGCCTATGTCGGTAGGTTTCAGAATTGCTGTTGGGATCCCCTTCTAGAGATAGCTCTTCAAAATAGCCAACAGAATTAGCTGTTGGAATTCTTCTTCTGGGGATTGCTATTTGGATTGCCTCCTGGGAATAGATGCTGGGGTTCGCTGTTTAGGATCGCTGTTCTGGAGAAAGCTGTGGGGATAGCTCTCAGGGAGTTAGCTCCTTAGGTGAGGTCGGGGCCTACAATTATACTGGTTGTGGACCTGTTATCTTCATGCCAAATCTAAGCTTGCCATTTTGTTACAGATGATCCCTTTAAGGCCAATTAGCTTCCTGACAGTTAAGAATATGTGTAAATGTGTTTGGATTGAAATTGAATGCTCGATATCTCTCTGAAAGAATATTGATTGAAGTTGAATGCCTGGTATCTGTATAGGTTCCATAATGTCTTAGGTAGGGTAGCCCAAGGTGTAAAAGCCAGTTTCAGTCCAGAGTGTGAGGTCTGGTTGATTGTTCTCTTAGAGTCATAGAGTCAGAGAGATGTACAGCATGGAAACAGACCCTTCAGTCCAACCTGTCCATGCCGACCAGATATCCCAATCTAATCTAGTCCCATCTGACAGCACCCGGCCCATATCCCTCCAAACCCTTTCTATTCATATACCCATCCAAATGCCTCTTAAATGTTGCAACTGTACTAGCCTCCACCACTTCCTCTGGCAGCTCATTCCATACCTGTACTGCTCTCTGTGTGAAAACGTTGCCCCTTAGGTCTCTTTTATATCTTTCCCCTCTCACTCTAAACCTATGCTCTCTAGTTCTGGACTCACTGACCCCAGGGAAAAGACTTTGCCTATTTAACCTATCCATGCCCCTCATAGTTTTGTGAGCCTCTATAAGGTCACCCCTCAGCCTCTGATGCTCCAGAGAAAACAGCCCCAGCCTGTTCAGCCTCTCCCTATAGCTCAAATCCTCCAACCCTGGCAAGATCCTTGTAAATCTTTTCCGAACCCTTTCAAGTTTTACAACATCTTTTCGATAGGAAGGAGACCAGAATCACAACAGTTCCAACAGTATTCCAACAGTTGGCTAACCAATGTCCTGTACAGCCGCAACATGACCTCCCAATGTCTGTACTTAATACTCTGACCATTAAAAGAAAGCATACCAAACGGCGCCTTCACTATCCTATCTACCTGCGACTCCACTTTCAAAGAGCTATGAACCTGCACTCCAAGGTCTCTTTGTTCAGCAACAATCCCTCAGACCTTACCATTTAGTGTATTTGTCCTGCTAAGATTTGCTTTCCCAAAATGCAGCACCTCGCGTTTATCTGAATTAAACTCCATCTGCCATTTCTTAGCCCATTGGCCCATCTGGTCAAGATCCTGTTGTAATCTGAGGTAACCCTCTTCGCTGTCCACTCCACCTCCAATTTTGGTATCATCTGTAAACTTACTAACTATACCTCTTATGCTCGCATCCAAATCATTTATGTAAATGACAAAAAGTAGAGTACACAGCATCGATCCTTGTGACACTCTATGGTCACAGGCCTCCGATCTGAAAAACAACCCTCCTCCACCACCCTCTGTCTTCTACCTTTGAGCCAGTTCTGTATCCAAATGGCTAGTTCTTCCTGTATTTCATGATATCTAACCTTACTAACCAGTCTCCCATGGGGAAACTTGTCAAATGCCTTACTGAAGTCCATATAGATCACATCTACCACTCTGCCCTCATCAATC
>NC_057725.1:20206661-20255068 GCF_004010195.1 Chiloscyllium plagiosum | reverse complement strand
TTCTTAATGATGGATTCTAGAATTTTACCAACAACTGAGTTTAGGCTAATTGGCCTATAATTTTCCATCTTTTGTCTTGATCCTTTCTTGAACAAGGGGGTTACAACAGTGATCTTCCAATCATCTGGGACTTTCCCTGACTCCAGTGACTTTTGAAAGATCTCAACCAATGCCTCCACTATTTCCTCAGTCACCTCCCTCAGAACTCTAGGATGTAGCCCATCGGGGCCAGGAGATTTATCAATTTTAAGACCTTTTAGCTTTTCTAGCACTTTCTCTTTTGTAATGGCAACCATACTCAACTCAGCCCCCTGACTCCCTTTAATTGTTGGGATGGGGATTTATCCACCTTTACCCATTTCAAGACATGCAGCACTTCCTCCTCTGTAATCTGGACATTTTGGAAGCTGTCACCATCTATTTCCCTACAGTCTATATCTTCCATATCCTTTTCCACAGTAAATCCTGAGTTGAGGTGTGATTTGGATTTTTGGGTTGAACAATGGTTCCAGACAGCCATCTCTGTGCCCGTGTATTTTTCCCTGAGCTCAGCCCAGCTGCCACCCTTTCTTTTAAAAGTTGTGAAAAATCCAGGGTTTTGGTTCAGCATTTTAGACGATGGGGATTTTTGCCATTCCTACAGGCACCCAGAATGGGACACAATACTTCAGTAGTGGCCAGACCAGCGTTTTATATAGATTTAACATAACATCTTAATATTACACTTTATGCTCCTATTGATAAAACTCCAGATACCAGGTGCTTTATTGGAAAAGGTTCTGTTCAGGTTCCAACCTGTTCTGCCACCTTCAGTGGCACGCATAAGTTACAGTCTCTCTGCACGCACTTTAAAATTTTATGTTTTATATTGTGTGAATTGCTTCACACTTCTCTGTATTAACTTTAATCTTTCTCTTCTCCACCTATTCTACCAACCTATCGATATTCCTTTAAAGTTCAACATCATCTACGTTGTGGTTCACATTTACAACTTCTGTGTTGTCTGCAAATTTTGGAATAGTGCCCTATTTATCAAGTTCTATATCAGCAGAACAAGTATCCTAATGCCTGAGGAATTCCACACTAACTTTCCAACATTCTGAAAAGCATCCAGTAAACACTACTCTCTATTTCCTACCTCTCAGTCAATTTTGTATCCATGTTGCTCCTGTCCTTTATACTCCATGATATCTAACTTTGCTCACAAAGTTTCTCAACACTTCATCAAATGCATTTTGCTTTATACACAGCAGCAACAATGTTACCTTCAACAGTCCCTTGATGCCTCACCAAACGTAACAAATAGGTTAGTTGAAAATGATCTTCCTGTTACAAATCTATACTGGCTTTCCTTAATTAACCCGTAATATCCAAGTGTTGATTATTAAGGACTGCTTAGTTAGTTTTAAATCAGCTTTATTAGGGTTGCATTTTAAATCAAGATAACAAATAAAATAGGAAAATACTTCAAATAAGAAATGTATTATAAGTGTTCAAATTTTATTTTTGCATTTGATCTTAAAGACCATGAGCCTGAATTACTTTGGCCTTCTTCTATGTTAATCAGCTGAAGATTCATAACATGGCTCTTCTTCCTGCGGGGAACTTGATATTTTCAGTATGATATAAACTGAAATGGAGGCAATTTAATTATAACAAGTTGGATCTGTTTGAAATGCATCATGTTTGAACCTGAATTCCATGGTGCTTCGTCGTCCAATGTAATTTATCCAAATGCATTATATAACCCATTCATTTTGCAAAATTAGCTGTATAAACAGCAGTTAAGTTGCAGAATTACTGAAAACTTAAACTATGTTTTGTGTGTTTTTATGTTTTTCCTCAAATCTAGACTTCAATCATACATATTCAGTTTTAGTTTCAAATGAATAATGAATTCTGATAGCGTACAGTATGTCCGAAAATGCTAAATGAGTATGCATGTGATATTAGTTAACCAACTATTGGATAGATCCAGTTAGCACAGTGGAGTATGTATTACAGATATAAATGATGTTGAGTGTTTATGTTATGGTTTGCCAAAAGCAATGGGAATGACCTTAATCTGCAGGCTCAGGTGTAGCAGTTGCAACATTTTCTGTCAATTCTTTTTAACGGTATGAATATTTCTCATGAAAACCATGTTCAAAAGGTTTGCACATGACCAACCATCTATTATTCAAAATGTCAATATGTTCAACATGATGGCGACAAAGTGAAATTTTCATGGTCTGTGTTTACAAGAGCAACAATGGTTTATAAAATCTGATGAACCATGAACTTCCTCCTGAAGGGATTATGCATTTTCTCATGTTCCCAAATGAATAGTCAGACTAAGTCTCAAAAGGGTCTATGGCAATAAAACTCATCTTACATGTACATAAGCTGAGGTATTGTTGACATTCTAATTAATTGCACTCTCAATGTGACATTACTTAGTGACAAATATATAAGGCTGAGTTAGAACACCGTACTCAGTATTTTTATAGAAAAAAACTATCAAATCTGTAGAGTGTGCAGCACTTGTTTGCCAGAATGATTTCAGTGATGAACAACCTCAGTTATGAGGACAACTGGCAATACTAGGATTATTTTCCTTGAAACAGAAAAGACCAAATGATGATTAAATGGAGATTTAAAATGATAGATAATTTTGATATAATGAATATTTTGTCCATATGGTGAGACAGTGATGAATGATCACTGGTATGTAATTATCACAGAGAGTGTGAGAAAACTACATTTATGCAGAGATTTGTTAGGGCTACACTTAGAAACATTTTGCTACATCTAGAAACTTGCTTGGAGGAGTAAAGCTGTTGTAAAAGCTAATGATATCTTTGGTAATGAATAGAATCAAAGTTTTGCCACCTACCAAATTGCTGTAGATGTTAAAACAAAGCCCACCACCTATTTTCTTTTGCAAAGGACCTGTTTGATGTCTCATTTCTCAAATTGGGTGTGAAAATTTCCATCGTTCCCCTCTTCCATTGAGTCATGGGTTAAGATTTACTGATAAGGTCAAGGGCCCAAATTTGATTTAAGCTTAGACTTCTGGTTTGAGGAATGGGCTTGCAGTTTGCGGATCATTCTGCATTCAAAAATAGGCCGTATTTCAGTAAAAATGCCATTTTTATTCAGGCTGTATGGATAAGTGCTGATCTATAGATCACAAATATCAATACCTGTTCAAAGTTTGTGCGAAGATTTGTAGCTCGGGTGCTCGTTGTTGTGGTTCTATTCGCCGAGCTGGAAGTTCTTGTTGCAAACGTTTCGTCCCCTGGCTAGGCGACATCATCATGCTTGGGAGGCTCCTGCGAAGCGCTTCTTTGATGTTTCCTCCGGTGTTTAAGCTGACATTTTGTAAGATTTGATCAGTACCGTGCGCACAGCTAGAAGCAGCCAGTAAAAAGCTGACTAGGCCAACACTTGGTCAAAAACAACAAACCTATGAGAACACAAACACACATATAAATGTGCACAAAACACTATATAGGACAAACAGGAAGACAGCTAACAATCCGCATACATGAACATCAACTAGCCACGAAACGACACGACCAGCTATCCTTAGTAGCCACACACGCAGACAACAAGCAACATGGATTCGACTGGGGCAACACTACTATCATAGGGCAAGCCAGACAGAGCACAGCCAGGGAATTCCTAGAGGCATGGCATTTATCCACAAACTCCATCAACAAACACATCGACCTGGACCCAATATACCGACCACTACAGCGGACAGCTGAAACTGACAACCGGAAGCGGCAGGGACAGACCACTATAAACACCGGAGGAAACATCAAAGAAGCGCTTCGCGGGAGGCTCCCAAGCACTGATGATGTCGCCTAGCCAGGGGACGAAACGTTTGCAACAAAAACTTCCAGCTCGGCGAACAGAACCACAACATCAATACCTGTGTTTGGACGTTTGGCTGATGATGGAGTGAGGATTGTTCAAATTTGTTATATAGTAAATCCAATATAGTTTGACAGAACTGATCTCCCAAAGACTGCTTATTAATTTCAATACAATACAAAGAAATCAGTGATTCATTAATTATAAAAAAAATCAAATTTAATAGTCATCTCATGCAATTGCTCTGACCAATTTGAGCTCCCTTAACATATCGATGAAGTCCAATTAACTGGCAATGTAGCTATTTTTGTTTGTGTTGAAGGTAAAGGATTTTTACTCAAATCCAAATATAATCAATCATGAGAATGTATTAGTATCTTCCAGTACAAATTCCCTATTAATGATTCAGTGGGATTTGTTGCTAGCAATGTTTAAAAGGTGGCTGAATAGATCACCATACTGAGATAAATTTACATATTTTTGCAATAGAAATGAAGTAAATATGTAATTATAATGATTTCTCTGCAGAGTTAACTAATCAGTATTCACATCTACAGATACTGGCAAACTGCAGGTTCATTCTTCCAATAATGTGCAACCCCATATCTGATGAAAAGTAGCCCCACAGTCCAAAACACAGAGTTTTTATTGAAGTTTCTTCCCCATGTAAACCAGATCTCTTTTCCTTCATTATATCAGGTGTAATATACTCAATAGGACTCTAATAAAACACAGAAAATTGCTGTTGTCATCCTTTTCTCTTTCAACTACTGTTGTTTGATCTAGAAATTATAAATTTGATTACATGGGTAAAATAGATTAAAATATATCCAATCAAGTGGGTAAACTGCTGATCTAGAGATTTTCCAACCACCATATTAATATAGACATCAAAAAAGACATCTAAGCACATATCTAAAACAGCCACATTTTTATTTCATATAAAAAGGACCTCATGATTGATATTATCAAACCAGAACTTTCATAAAAGAGAAAGAAAGAACCTGAAAATGTCACCTGTGCATATAATGGTAAATTCTGGTGATTTCAAAGGTTTAATTTTAATTACATGTCATTTTAACTCATCAATTTATGTCTGCTATATAATTCCCAATTTATCGATTATCATCATGTCTGTATGATTAAAATTTGTCATGTTGTAATCCCAGCTGCTGGTAATTTGTGAGAAGTCAGATCTTAGAATGAAATTTAGCTTGGTAATTCATAAGTTTAATTCTTGCAATTTAATTACCTTGGTGGTCAGTCACTGAACATATTTACACAAGGCTGCCAATATGTTTTAACAAAACAGCATAGGTTTATCACACAAAAGAAAAATATCAGAGAAATGTAAAAATCTCACTTTAACAGCAATAAGAACAATTGTTTTCCAGCATTTTCCTTTACAGATGCTCAATTCCAATGAAGTATCACACCTATTTTCACTGTTCTTTTCATTCAACTGACAAAGTCACAAGCATTTCCTATCAATGAATTCCTGCACATTCACAAGATGTGATTCCCTCAGTTACTGCCTCACTCCTAGATACACAGGCTCAAGTTATTGAACTCCAAACAAATCTCACAGCTTTTCCCAACTCTGTCTTCTTGGACTACTAAATCAGCTGAATACTTTGTTCTAGTTCTGATAGTCTGCCTCAAACAAACTGTCAGCCTGCTGGTGTCATTAGACACATGTGAATAGTCTGGGACTTCATCCGTGTTGTTTAGATTCATTTTAGACCTTCTATGCTTCACCCTGTCATTCTCTCACCCATTTCCATGCAAAGACATGTCACCCCCATCATGGTCCCTCATGTTAACTCACGGCATGCGACCCATTCATTTTTACTATCCATTGCCTTCAGCTGTTTCTTCAGTAAATGATGTTGACTGAAGATGAAGACTGGCATCTGTGAGACTGGGAACCTCCCAGAAGTGATGTTGAAGCATTCACTTGGCACTTCTGCCTGACAGTGGCTGCAAATGCTTCAACTTTATCTTTCCCACCGATCTCTGGGGTTACCCCCTCATTGAAGCTGAGGATATTAGAGTTTAGATCTAATCTGTTGGATCTAGGATGATGCATTTGTCCCCAGCAGACAATGATTTTACTTATTGGCCAAATTTGGAGCAACAACAACAGTTTGTATTCATATAAGATCTTTAATGTAGTTCACTATCCAAGGTCACTTCATAGAGACACACATCAATAAACATTTGACACTGAGACTTGTCAGGAAATATTTGGATTGGTGATGAAAACCTTGGTCAAAGAGTTATGTTTTGAGGAGGGTCTTTAAGGGAGAAAAGGTGAAAGGTCAACATTGTGGCTTAGCGGTTAGCTCTACTGCCTCACAGTGCCAGGCACCTGAGTTCAATTCTTGGGTGACTGTCAATACAGAGTTTGCACATTCTTCTTGTGTCTGTGTAGATTACCTTCGGTTGCTCCGGTTTCCTCCCACAATCCAAAGATGCGGTTGGCCATTAGAAATTGCCCCATATTGTCCAGGGATATGCAGTCTAAGTGAATTAGCCATGGGAAATGTGGGTTTACAGGGATAAGGTAGGGTTTGGGTCTGGGCTATTTAGAGGGTCGATGTGGACTCAATGGGTCAAATAGCCTGCTTCCACACTGCAGGGAATCTATGATTGATAGTCAAGGGTTAGTGAACTCCCAGCTTTGTCAGCTGATGGCATGGCTCCCAATGGTGGAGAGAAGTAGGTTAAAGATGTGTCAGAGAACTTGAAAGGATTTAGGGCTGCAAGACCTGTGGGCATTCCAGAGAAGGAGACGGGTGAGCCTATAGATATCCCAGGTTTTCTATGATCTGTAGGGAGTGGAGACACTATAGAAATTATTGAGAATATAAATTACAGATTTTACAGAGATGGGGAAGGGAAGCTTTCATAGAAAGTTGAAAACAATGGTCAGACTTCTAAAGTTCGGGATTATCTAGATCAGGAGCCAATGCAACTCAATGTAGCTTGTTAAGGAGAATTAGGAATATGCAACAACCAGTGGCCTTACTAGCTATGCTAACATTAGTGAATTAAAATGTTTACAGTGCCTGAATGGGGCTTCGTACAGATTCGATACAGATCGGCAGCAGAATTCTGGGTGAGCCCAAGGTTATGGAGGGTGGAAAGTGGGAGATCAGCCAAAGGAAAATTTGGGAGTTTTGTCATGATAACTTATTGACGTCAGAAATATGGGCACATCCTTGGCACTGCGTGATGAAATGAAACGTGGAGATAAATAACAAAAGAGAACCGCAGACATCTCATTCAAAATAAAGTTCAAGTGTAGGCAGAGTCCTGGGTTCCCAGGTCCCAGAATAGAAAGGGTATATAATGGGGATACCACAATATGCTGAGATCACAGCGCATAGTGGGTCAGGAGGTTTCTGGACAATTCTGTTGTTGCTGTGAGTGAAGATATTTGCCTTTTCAGTAAGATGTTATTGCACAGCTCTGGAGAAGGTGGGACATGAATCCAGGTCTCCTGGCTCAGGGGTAGGGATACTACCACTGCATCACAAGTGCTGTTTGATGTGACAGAAACCCATCACGTTCAGATAAATAGTGACGCTTCACAGCTGTTTCTTCAGAATATCATGATGTGGAGGAACCAGTGTTGGGCTGGGGTGGACAACGTTAAACATCACACAACATCAGGTTATAGTCTAACAGGTTAATTTGGAAACACTAGCTTTCGGAGTGCTGCTCCTTCCGTGAAAAGCTAGTGCTTCCAAACAAACCTGTTAGACTATAACCTGATGTTGTGTGATTTTTAACTTCAGAATATCAAACAACCTATGCAAATAAAGGTTCATTATACAGGAGGTAACATACTCGCATGGATAAAAGATTGTCTGGCTGACAGGTAGCAAAGAATTAAATGGTCTTTATTCAGGTTGGCAAGATGTAATGAGTAGTGTTCCACACAGATCAGGGCTGGGATCTCAACTGTTTATGACTTATTTGAATGAGTTGGACAAAGGAATGGTAGGCATGCATGCCAAATTTGCTGATGATGCAAAGATAGATAGGAACTTGTGAGAGGAGGCAAAGAGGTTACAAAGATTAAAGATAGGTTTAAGTGAGTGGTCAAAGTTTTGGCAAATGGAGTTTATGTGGGAAAATATGAAATAGGTACAAAAAAATTGGGAAGCTAATTGAATGTTATCATTTATCATGAGGTCAATCGAATACGAAAATAGAAAAATTATGGTTCGGTTATACAGGGCACAGATAAGACTCCATTTGGTGTAGAGGGAGTCCCCAAGTTCTGAATGTCTGAGTGATGTATGCTCGTACAAATGTAACCCTGTACAGAGGTTTAATTTTAACAACCCATGTGAACATTTCCTCTGCTTATGAACGGCTGCATTTTATTGGCCTGCATTGTGCTATGGCTTGCATACAAATTGACTTGTGAATGGGATCTATTCACAACCTGAGGACTGTGCGCAGAATTGATCATCTTATCCAAGGAAGGATATAAATGAATTGGAAGTATTTTGGACAAGGTTTACTTCAATGGATGGAATCTTTGGAGGAGTGATTGGGCAGACTATGGATTTGATGTGACAAACAGATCAGCCATGATCTTATTGACTGGCAGAGAAGACTGAAACACAAACTCCTACCCCGATTCATACTTATGTGATGTGGTAAATGATTAAATATCTGTGCACAAGTGTTTATGTGGGAATATACAGAAAAAAAGTCAATTAAATGCATGCTCAATGACTTGTTAATCTGCAGCCATGTACATTAACCAGTTCCAATTAATGGATCTAGAGCAGAATAATGGGGCTGGCACGGTGGCTCAGTGGTTAGCACTGCTGCCTCACAGCACCAGGGTCCCAGGTTCAATTCCAACCTTGGGCAACTGTCTATATGGAGTTTGCATATACTCCCTGTGTCTGCGTGGGTTTCCTCCTACAAACCAAAGGTACGTGGGTTAGGTGAATAGGCCATGCCAAATTGTCCATAGTATTAGGTGCATTAGTCAGAGGAGAATTGGTCTGAGTGGGTTACTCTTCGGAGGGTCAGTGTGGACTGGTTGGGCCGAAGGGCCTGTTTCTACAGTGTAGGGAATCTAATCTAATTTTGTTATTGATAATTTTTATTTTTGCCCAGCTCAGATGGGTTTAAGAAAGCAACCACTGAAGAAATTTAGAATTAGGCCAGTCTGTTCTGTAATGGCGCAACCTTAGGTTTAAATATAAAATGTACTGTTTTTATACAATAGATGAAAATCATCTCACAGCAATTAAATGAGAAGTCATCATTTTTGTTCCTCAGCAAGCATATTGCTGGCATTAAAACTTGCATGTAAATAAAGAATGTCATTTTTATGTGTCAGTCATAAACAGCACAATGGAATTACCCCCAAAGTAGATTTCTATGTATTATTTATAGATTGTGGATGATAGAGCAATGCAATGTTTTAAACAGATTATGTGGTTGTCTTTCATTTTTATGCTTCTTCTTCTTCTTGGACAAAATGTGCATATGTCTGAAAAATATACAGTGGGCTTCTCCTTTTCCCCGATTTAGTTATTGCTGGGAATACTCTTTTCTCACAAGACACGATTTTGCCTGTTTGACTGATGAGATGGCTACTGAAACACCCATCTATTGCACATGAATTTATCTATACAGGTTATGAAAGATTAAAAATATGCTTGGATGAGTATGCATTTATAAGAAATCTAGTAATCTGCAAAATAGAACTTGGCATCAGCACAATTAGAACTAACAATTTCAGGGCACTTCTGTGTGGTAACATCTTTTTCATTTGGAACAGTATCCTACATGGTCAGAATGTATCCTTCACACGTCCACAGCGAATATATGACAAATAAAACAGCAGTAATTATTGAGAAAAAATGATCACACTGAAGCGGGCAGTAGACAGGAAACTATTTCATTTCTTGTTCATGAGATGATCTGTGTCCAGAGGAGTGCAGTTGATTTAATTAAATTTACTGTAGATGCAGCAAAGGGTCCACAAACCTTATAGAACTCTGACACGAACAAAAAAAAACTTGGCAGCTACATTTATTTTAGTAAAAGTCTTCAACTTCATGAAATACATTGTGTACATGTGGGATATCTGATTATCAACATTCACAGCATGTTACTTTTATTTTGTTTAATTATCTGGATTCTAATGTATTCTGATTGTGGGTACATTTAATTATGGGTACATTTATTGTAAGTGCAATCTGCTTTTCTTTGGGCATTAATCCTGTTGACAGAATCAATTTTGAATGAAGCTTAAAAAAATATTTCCTTGAATATAGGAAATCTGAAGAAAAACAAGGAATTTTATTAAAACTCATGAATATTTGGCAGCATAACTGAGCAGCACTGATGTTGTAACAAACTTTGGGCAAAACCCAAATGAATTAACTTTGATTGAAATACAAAGAAGGGATTGTAGTTTTAGAATCATTGCTAAGTACATTAATAACCCCCCTATAGAGATGTTTTAAAACTTGATGATATCCAAACTGAAATGTTAATGATTGCAATATAAAGTTTGACATTTTCTCAAATGATAATCCACAGCGGATCATGGAATATAGCCTTGTACATGGAATAAAGCCTAGGCTTTATGTGATATCTGCTTTAACACTGAGTACCGGGTGTACTGACATACTTGTGTGCAATTTTGACTGTTGTTGCCTACAGTTTAAAACCTAATTCTCATTCTAAGTTAGAATTCTTTGCCTTAAGCAATTCCAAAAAAGCAAATTAGTTTGTCCACCTCAGTGATTTGCATTTCATTGGGAGAGCATTTTGCAGAAGAAAGACGAAAGAATAATTCTAAGGAAATAAATTGCATTTACATTGCACCTTTTATCTTTCTCAGAATGTGTCAAATCACTTCACAGTCAACAAGGCTAATGTCAGTTCAGGCAGCATCTGAGGAGCAGGAAAATCGATGTTTCGGGCAAAAGCCCTTCATCAGGAATAGAGGCAGAACACTGTGGCACTCTGCCTCTATTTGTGATGAAGGTCTTTTGCCCGAAATGTTGATTTTCCTGCTCCTCAGATGCTGCCTGAACTGCTGTGCTTTTCCAGCACCACTCTAATCTAGAATCTGGTTTCCAGCATCTGCAGTCCTTGTTTTCAACCTGTGTGATGTATCCAGACATAACTACGTCAAACCAATCTGCAAGATACTTGGAGTTAAATATTGTGGTCTGTGTAATTCTTGTGGAATGGGATTTGCATATTTTCTTAGTTTTAATTTTTCTCTTTATTTACAAACACTTATCTGGTAAATAGTTGCTAGATAGTGGATCATTTGGATGACTGCAGAATATAAGCTCAGTGTAGGGCAGAACTCAATCTGCATAAACATTTTCCCTACTGAGAACTAAACAAATTAGTCTTGCTGTAAGGTCTCTCAGATAGGATAACTCTGAGGGGTAACTCATCTGGTCCGGGTGATTTACCCATCTTCGGACCTTTCCACTTCCCCAGCACCTTTTCATTAGCGATGGCCCCTACATTCACCTCTGCTCCCTGACTGTCTTGAAGTCCTGATATGTTCAATCTGTGTTCCTGCTATAACACTTATCTTTTCTGTGCAGCACCACAGTACTTAGGCTTTCCAACAGCTTTCTTCTGCAAACAGTATATGAGATTTCAGCTTGTTGATAATCTCTTGAGTTGATCAGAAAGAAATCCTAAAGGTTATACATTCTTGCATAAGATTGATTTATTTAGATTCTGCTTTTAATCCACTTGAACAAGAATGGGAACATTGTGAGTGAGTTCTTTGTATTTTTGTGTAATATTTTGAAGATCAATTCAAATATGGAAGATATAGACAGTAGGGAAATAGATGGTGACATCTGCCAAAATGTCCAGATTACAGAGGAGGAAGTTTTGGATGTCTTGAAAAGGGTAAAGGCGGATAAATCCTCAGGACCTGATGAGGTAGCAACTCCACCACCTCCCCACTCCTGCAACATACATTATAACACACTCCCTAACATGATTGAGTTTTTTGAAGGAGTAACAAAGAGGATTGATGAGGGCAGAGTGGTAGATGTGATCTAAATGGACTTCAGTCAGGAGTTTGACAAGGTTCCCCATGGGAGACTGATTAGCAAGGTTAGATCTCATGGAATACAAGGAGAACTAGCCATTTGGGTACAGACCTGGCTCACAGGTGGAAGACAGCGGGTGCTGGTGGAGGGTTGTTTTTCAGACTGGAGGCCTGTGACCAGTGGAGTGCCACAAGGATCGATGCTGGGTCCTCTACTTTTTGTCATTTACATAAATGATTTGGATGCGAGCATAACAGGTACAGTTAGTAAGTTTGCAGATGACACCAAAATTGGAGGTGAGTGGACAGCGAGGAAGATTACCTCAGAGTACAACAGGATCTGGACCAGATGGGCCAATGGGCTGAGAAGTGGCAGATGGAGTTTAATTCAGATAAATGTGTGGTGCTGCATTTTGCGAAAGCAAATCTTAGCAGGACTTATACACTTAATGGTAAGGTCCTTGGGAATGTTGCTGAACAAAGAGACCTTGGAGTGCAGGTTCATAGCTCCTTGAAAGTGGAGTCGCAGGTAGATAGGATAGTGAAGAAGGCGTTTGGTATGCTTTCCTTTATTGGCCAGAATATTGAGTACAGGAGTTGGGAGGTCATGTTGCGGCTGTACAGGACATTGGTTAGGCCACTGTTGGAATATTGCGTGCAATTCTGGTCTCCATCTCAGAAAGATGTTGTGAAACTTGAAAGGGTTCAGAAAAGATTTACAAGGATGTTGCCAGGAGCGGAGGATTTGAGCTATAAGGAGAGGCTGAACAGGCTGGGGCTGTTTTCCCTGGAGCTTTGGGGGCTGAGGGGTGACCTTATAGAGGTTTACAAAATTATGAGGGGCATGGATAGGGTAAATAGACAAAGTCTTTTCCCTGGGGTCGGGGAATCTAGAACTAGAGGGCATAGGTTTAGGGTGAGAGAGGAAAATTATAAAAGAAACCTAAGGGGCAACGTTTTCACACAGAGGATGGTACAGGTATGGAATGAGCTGCCAGAGGAAGTGGTGGAGGCTGGTACAATTGCAACATTTAAGAGGCATTTGGATGGGTATGTGAATAGGAAGGGTTTGAATGGATATGGGCTGGGTGCTGGCAGGTGGGACTAGATTGGGTAGGGATATCTGGTTAGCATGGACAGGTTGGACCGAAGGGTCTGTTTCCATGCTGTACATCTCTATGACTTTATTGTGATTTAATGGCTGACCTTAAATGGGCCCAATGTTTTTGTACAGAATTTGTAGTCAGAAATTTCTAACTTTGCTTTTATTGAAGCTTTAATGTCAAATGGAGGCATTGGAGGCCTGACACAAGTCTTAATCACCTATTACTTGAAATCATTTTGCAACCATTTTGGCTGTGAACTGAGAGAATTCTTCTTGGAACAATAAAAAGCAAGCTCACAAGGCAGAATGTTAGCTCTGCAGTGCAATATTACAGGAGATATAATCACCCTGTCAGGAACAAAATAGAATGAAACGTGCCAATTATTTTATGCATGCCAACGGCATTAACCTTCCAAATAACCCAGAAAAAAATGAAGTTAAATGCTTCCTTATCAGCTTAATTTGAGAGAGGTTAAGCTGAATGTTATGAAGGCTTGTAATAGAAAATATAAGTCAATATCTAGTTGTATGACTTGGCTTTTGATGTGCTGTTTAATTTTCAATTTTAAATGGTATTTTTGTGAACTTGAACAAAAAATGGTAGTGCAATCCCTTCGTGCTCTTATTTCCACACAGAACTAATATTGTCAGATTAAGCTTTGTATATTAATGCAAGAGAGCTTTAATTTATATCATACACTGTAAGTGGAACTGTTTTAAAAGCAATCACCAATATTGATTCGGTTAGATTCCCTACAGTGTGGAAGCAGGCTGTTTGGCCCAACAAGTCCACACTGACCCACTGAAGAGTAACCCACCCAGACCCATTTCCCTCTGACTAATGCACCTAACACTATGGGCAATTCACCTAACCTGCACATCTTTGGACTGTGGGAGGAAACTGGAGCACCCGTGGAGAACATGCAAACTCCACACAGAAAGTCACCCAAGGCTGGAATTGAACCTGGATTCCTGGTGCTGTGAGGCAGCAGTGCTAACCACTGAGCTGCCCCTTTTTTGGATACGGTGCTCTGATTGGCTTTGAGGAAGGAAAAGAAGGAAGCCTGTTTTGCAAAAGTTCTGATTTAATGTTTGGAACTGCTTTCTATTTTGCAAATGCATTTTGAATTACATTTTCTCTCTGCCTCACTGAAATCTAAAATGTGTAGCCAGTTTTCCTGGGAAGCTGTAGCTATGGATGGCTGGGAGTTGGGGACTCGGATGTGCAGATACCTCAAATGATCAGTGCGAAGCCTGACCAAGTTAAAGTGCCAGATTTTACTGCCTTTTCTGATTGTCCCGAAACGTCGATTCTCCTGCTCCTTGGATGCTGCCTGACCTGCTGCACTTTTCCAGCAACACATTTTCAGCTCTGATTGTCTGGACGGTCAACCAACATGTTCAGCAGGAGGCAGCCCACTTTGAGTGCATAAACTCCGATAAAAACTCCAAAATGTCAAACGGAGGTTGCATTGTCATCTTGAATTATGAGTCTTTTTGACCTTTCAATGAAGGGAGTGAGTAGCTATTGTATATTCTTAGTTGTAGAAATGTTGTCTGTGGTGGGAGCCACAGGAAATGTGCTTTTTTTGAAACGCAAGTCACCAAATCACAGACATATTACACACAGAAAGAGGCCATTTGGCCCATCATATCTGCACTGGTTGTCCAAATGAGCATCAAGATTCTGCGTTCCTTTCCTGCCTTTTCCCCACACCCCATATTGTTTATATTCAAATAATGATCCAATTCCTTCTTCATTGCCTCAATTGTTTCTTCCTCCACCTCATTTCCAGTCAGTGCATTTCAGACCCAAGTACTCATTGAGTGAAAATAAATTTTCTTGCATCACATTTGCTTCTTTTGCAAATCACTTGAAATCTATGCCCTCTTATTCTTGTTAATTTGTGGAAACAAAGTGGGAACAAATTCTCTCTATCTACAAACAGCTACTCTCTACCCACTCTGTCTAAACCCCTCATGATTCACACTTGAGATCTCCTCTTAGCCTCTTTTTCTCCAATGGGAACAATCCCAATCACACAAATCTGACGTTTCTCAATCCTGGTAACATTTTAGTAAAATGTTTCTGTACTCTCTTCAATGTGTTCCTCTCCCTCCTATTGTGTGGCACCCATTTAACATTGAATTGCTTGGTGAAAAAAGGATGGCTAGAAGTGGGAGAGCAAGAAAAAACATTTAGAAAAATCATCTGAAGAACTTGGATTCAGTATGGCAATGTATTTAGTTTCCTCACAAGAAATGAAGAGTAGCTTTTTCTTTATCTACCTCTTGTATTGTGGCTGGCCATACCTTCTCTCATCTTTCCACCAACATTCAGAACACTCCTCACCAATTAAAAGATTAGGCTGAATGTTAGAATTCCATGGGCTGTTAAGGTTTTATCAAATTTTCATGGTGTGTTTCTCTTCTGTGAGGTTTAGTGAGTTTTCCTGTGTCATTAGCCATCTACCCAGTGGAATCCTGATTGTGTGTCTGATTCTAGGTCCATTCTACAACTTCCTGTACCAGGAACAACTTGTCACTGCCAGGATAATGCCAGAATTGACCAGCATCTCTAGTGCCTGAGCCAACTTTAAGAGACCAAAGTGCACCCAGACAAGCACTATTAATCCAGAGCTGCCCAGAATGGTCCCCAACATAGCACTGGGCATGACAGACAAGAGGAAAATGGCACTATGCTATATAGACAAGGACATAGAGGTCCTGTTGGATTGAGTGGTTCAGAGAAGAACAACCTTTTCGCCCAGGACCAGCAGGGAAAGTCATGATACCAGACCATACCAACCTGGTCCAAGGTTGTCACTTGGGTCAGTGCAGTCTCAGGCTGGAGGAATATACAGTGATGTAGGAAGAAGCTCAATAACTACTCTGCTAGTTTGAATGCCATGGTATTTTCTCCAATACCTCATGCTCTCACTATTGCCTGCTACATTTTTTCATCTCATACTGACACCTATACCCAATATCACAAATTCTGTGTTTCCTCTGCATTCTTTACTTGCTCCCTACCAACACTAAAATTAACAGCTGTGTACCATCCACTTTCATCTCCTTAATACTTGTTTTTCTCTCATTCCAGGAGGAAAACCACTCACAGTAGGGCAGAAAGAGACAAGTCAGGTGATGGGCTACTAATCGCTACTACGAAGATCTCAGAAAATGGATTCAATTCCCTATTCAATTATTGAAATTTAGCTTCAGCAATTAACGACAACCATGAAATAATTATTAATTGTGGTTAAAAACACATTTGGATTGCTAATGTCCTTTAGAGAAGGAAATCTGCCAGGTCAAAGTGACATGTGACTCCAGACACACAGCAAGGTGGTTGGTTCTAAACTTCCCTCGAAACTGATCTGGGCTCCTCAATTCTCTTGAATGGGGAGGGAAGTTTTGGGGGTCCTCGGACATCAAAAACCTGGCCCTGAATTCTTGTCTTCTGCTTCCAACAGCACTCTATTAGTATTTGAAATCAGCCATTACCTGTATATATCTGCATACAGTTCTGAACTGGAGATAGGGGCAGAAATCATGTGTTCTCGTGCTGCTGCTGACCCTGGGCTGGTTCTCAGCACTCAGCACTCAGCACAGAGTGTACTCCCGCAAGGCCAAAGCCCTGTTTATTGAGTCCTGATGTACCCCTATATCCTGGACATAGCTTTGACCCATCAACATTGTATACTATTGAGATATAAGTGCAATGCATCAAAAATTGGAAGAAGTTTTAACTTTCTGAGCTACCGAGCATTGAATATAAGTAATTGAAATGGAACAAAGCTTCTCTTGTCACTACACAGTAACCTCCCCTGTATTATCTTTTATTGTGGTTTTGGGGTGGGTGAGAATGCAATGCAATATCACCATGTCCCTTGCTTATTTTAAACTCGCCTCTATGATTGCTTGTTGGGGCAGGAAGCAATGCAATTTTATGTCTGTGCAAAAAGTAATTTTGTGTTTTGATTTAATGAAACCAGCAAATAGAGCAGGGTAGAATTAGTATGCAGTGTTGCACTGTTACCCTTTTGGCTCAGCGGTTTATGCGCTGTCATCGAGAACTGGATTGTTCCCAGCTGTAGGAATGTTCGTTTAATGGATACAAAGCTGTGACCGAACATGCCCAAATCCCTGGTGAATGAGGCTATATCCTTGTGTGTGATTCTGTGGAATGATCACACTTCACAGCTGCAGCCAAGGCTAGATTCACTTTTTCACATTTCCTTTGGTTATTTTTTGTGGAGAATTACTATAGTGGTATTCACAATCAATCTTTTAAATATTATTAAAAATTATAGGCCTGCAGTGTTACACTGCATAATGCTATTGCTAGGTGGCTTTAGACCAAAAGGCAATCCATGGAAAATGAGTGAACTGGTTAGTTTTGCTTTCTTAAAAAAAAATTGAAAGGAAAGGGTTCTTTTAAATCCTCCTGATTTCTGGGATCTGTGCCAGAAGAAGTTTTTTTGAATTATTTAGTTGGTAGTCCTTTTATTGCCATAATGTGGATCGGAAAAACAGCAATGTCCTTAAAGTTAACATACATTATTTTAATATTCAGGCATCTGAGCAATCTCATTACTTTAAAATTAAATGTAATTTTAATCATTGGTGATGATATTTGATGTTGCTCAACTTTGACACACAGTTCAATGTAATTTGCATGCCTGGTTTAAAGATAATGCACTATAGATGATTACTGCTTCATTGCAGAAATCAAACATCATCTTTTGTAATCTAAAAGGATTACTTTGAGGTGCGTCGCAGAATTCCTGACTGAAGGTGGCTTTAGAACTGGCTGTTTGAAATGATGAAAGAGGGCTTATGCCCGAAACGTCGATTCTCCTCCTTGGATGCTGCCTGACCTGCTGCGCTTTTCCAGCAACACATTTTCAGTGTTTGAAATGACACCAAGGTTATGAATGGTGGAGCGTATTGTTGAACCAATCACTTTTGAGCATTATGAAATTTATTCATGACTACCAGTTCCAAAGACACCAGATTTGTTTTTATGGGGAAGATGTGTAATTATCTGAATATAATTATGGCTGCACCATAAAATGAAAGATGGAGCCATATGAAATGACTATATTAAGCAATCTTCTGGAATTGGACCAGTCTCTGTAACGGGAAGAAGAATTCTGCTTAAAGTATACCAGAGAAACATCATCTTGGACAAAGTCATCCCTGTATTAGAACCTATATTTGGCTATTAATCTGTCCTTGAATCTGTGGCACCAGGAGCACTAACCTTTGGAGTTTGCACTTGCTTTTGGACTTTGAACTGACCTTGTCATATAATACTGCACAATGTAATATCAGATCTTCTGGTGCAAAGTATATAGAACAAAGGGATGCGTTCCTATGCATTCCCATAGTTGTATTACTACTGGGGTTAGAAATAGCTCCAACAAGCCTCAGAAATACATTAACATATTTCTAGGATTCGGCTGCATTCATGTTACTCTGCACAATGTGGCTGGCCATTCTTCTATATTATAATATTGACCTCGTTTTGAAAGTGCTCCATTTGGAATAACTGGTGGCTGTGAAAGGTATTGCATGAATGCAAGTTTCTATTTCACTAACAAGGTTCAGCACACCTCAAATGACCCACCTTCCAACAAATCTATCAATAAGAACCCAACACTTTGCTTCATCTTGCCCTCATCCTTACAACAGAGTCAAGTGCCAGGATTATTGCCTGAATGCAGTGAGAGCTATTCAGCTATGGCACTACATCATACAAAAATATTGTGGGGCTTCAACTATCATTCTTCTCTCCTTTTGTTAAAAGATGGTACATAACAATAGGCAATAGCTAAGAACTATTGTGGGTTAGGTCATTAGTCAGGGTAAATGTAGAGTAATAGGGTAAGGGGATGGGTTTGGCAGGTTTACTCTTTGGAAGGTCGGTGTAGATTTGTTGGGCCAAATGACCTATTTCCACACTGTAGGGATTCTATGAAACGTTCTGCAAGACAGGAGGGGGAAGAGTGAGTGTCTGCATGGTTGATTTTGATGAAGGAAGTGGGCTGAAGAATGGCAGATGGAGTTTAATTTAGATAAATACATTTTGATAAAACCAAGGCAGTCAATGGTAGGATCCTGGGGAGTGTAATAGAGCAAAGAGTTTTAGGGGTACAGATTTGTTGAAATAGAGGTACAACTCCTTGAAAGTGGAGTCACAGGTAGACTGGGTAGTGAGAAAGGTTTTCGGCTTGCTTGCTTTCATTGATCAGAGCATTGAGTACAGCAGTAGGAACATCTTGTTGCAGCTGTACAAGATGTTAGTAAGGCCACATTTGGAATACTGCATACAGTTCTGGTCGCCCTACTATGGAAAGGATACAATTAAACTAGAAGTAGGGAAAGGATATAATTAAACTAGAAATAGCATAGAAAAGACTTACTAGATCATTACCTGGACTGAAAGGTTTTAGTTATAAGGAAAGGCTGAATAAGCTGGGACATTTTGTTTCCTGGAGCATAGGCGTCTGAGGGGTGACCTTATAGAGGTCTATAAAATCATAAGAGACATACTTAAGGTAGAAGTCCAACAGCTTTTCCCTATGGTAAAACTAGAGGGCATGGGTTTAAGATGAGAGGGGAGAGTCCAGAGGGGCAATTTTTTCACACAGAGATTGGTGAGTGTTTGGAATGAGCTGCCAGAGATAGTGGTGGAGGTGAGTACAATTTTGTCATTTAAGAAACATTTGGACAGGTTTATGGAGGAGATAGGCATGGAGGGATATGGACTACAGACAAACAAATGGGACTAATTTAGTTGTGAAAATTGAACATTTCTATGCTGTAAACCTCTATGTTACAGCTGCTCATTTTACTATGTGTTTGCCAGCTAACTTTACAGTCTATGTTAGACTTGGTGCTGTATAATGTGATTGGATTAATACATGAACTCAAAGCAAAGGCTTCCGGTGATAATAAAACCCACAATATGATTGAATTTTACACCACTTTGAAATAGAGAAAATTGTGTCTGAGATCTGAATTTTAAGCCGAAATGTAGGTAGCTGTGTGGGCCTGAAAGCTGAGCAAGCTGAAGTGAACTGCCATGCAAGGCTCAGGATAGATCAATCGAAAAACATTGGCAGTAATCAGAGGACATTTCAGAATATGCCGAATGGGTATATTCCCACTATAAAGAAAAGTTCTAAAGGTACCACTACCTGTGGTGAACTAAAGAAGTTAGTGAAACCCTCAAACATAAGGAAAAAGCATATAATTGCACAAAGGTGAATGGTAGGTCAGATGATTGACCGAAGTATGAAAAGTGACAGAGAATTAATAAAATATTAATCATGGTTTATAAAATCATGAGGCCACTACAATTACAACATTTAAAAGGCATCTCGATGGGTCCATGAAAAGGCAGGGTTCAGAAGGATGAGGGCCAAGGGCTGGCAAATGGGACTAGATTAGGTTAGGATATCTGGTTGGCATGGATGAGTTGGCCTGAATGGTTTGTTTCTGTGCTGTACATCTCTATGACTCTATGACGAAGAAGTTAGAATATTAGAGGAATGTTAAATAGAAGTGTAAAAATAGATTGCAAGAGTTTATATAGATTTTTAAAATGCAAATGAGTGAGCAAAATGGATGTTGGTCTTTACTTTACAAGAAACATTTAAGTAGTAGCTGTAAATCAGGAGATGGAAGGCAGAGAAGACCTTAGTGAAATTATAAATGCAGGGATGTAATACTAAACAGCCTGATGGAGCTATGGGCTGACATTTTGCTGGGTCCACGTGGACTTCATCCTCTGATCTAAATGAAGTGTCTTAATGAATTAATAGGTGCATTGGTGCTAATTTTCCAAAAGTCCTGTGATTTAGGAAAGGTTCCATCAGACTGGAAAGGAACAAAAATAACCCCTCTATTTAAGATGGGAGGGACATAGAAAACAGGAAACTATATGTCAGATAGTTTAAAGTAATACGTGGAAAGGAGTTAGAATTGAACATGAAAGATTTTGATAGCTGCACACTTTGAATAACTCAAGGTAATTGGGGAGAGTCAGCATAGTGTCTTCAAAGGGAAATCATATTCCACTAATTTATGAAGTTGTTCACAACAGAAGAAATTTGATAAAGTGCCAAATCATAGGTTATTGTGGAAAATAGAAGCTCATGCTGTAAGGATAACATATTAGTATGGAAAGAAGATTGGTTCACTAGTATAAATGAGTATGCATAAATGGGTCTTTGTCTGATTGCCATAGTATGATGAGTGGAGTCCTGTAGGGGTCTGTCCGGGAGCCTCAACTTCTCACAATTTACACCAATGACATAGTTGAAAGGAGCGAAGACAAGGTATCTAATTTTGCAGACAGTACCAAGATAGATAGAAAAGCATGTTGTGAAGAAGTCATAACGAAATCGCAGACAGATATAGATAAGCTGCGTGAGTGGACAAATATCTGGCATATGAAAATATGAAATTGTTCACTTTGGCAGTAAGAGAGAAAAAGTAGAAAATTACATAAATGGAATGATTACATAATTCTGAGATGCAGAAGGATTTATGTGTTGGAGGGCATGAGTCACAAAGTTAGTATGCATGTAATCAGGAAGTCTTAAGGAATAGTGTCCTTTTATACAAGAGGAATTAAACATAAAAGTGAGAATGTTATGATTCAGTTATACAGGGCATTGATGAGACCATATCTTGAGAAAAAAGAATGGACATGGAAAGGATATGTTTTCTTGTGCCTGAGTCAGAACTAGCCACAGAGTCATAGTCATAGAGTAGTATGTATATATTATTTAATTATATTATAATCTATGACACTATGACTATGAAACTAACCAGGATGGCATTGTTTTAAAACTTAGGGGACCACCCTTACAGGACAGGGAAGAGGAGAATTTTTTATCTTAGAGACTAAAATGACTTTGAAACTTTCTGCCTCAGGAGACTGTGGATGTGGGCCCATTGAATGTCTTTAGGGCCAATGTGAATCAGTTCTTGTTAGACAGGGTTAGGGTTATCGGGGCTAGATAGGAATGTGAAATTCAAAGCACAGACAGATCAGCCATGATCTTATTGAATGTTGGAGCAGGCTCAAGGGGCTGAATCGTTTCCTTCTGCTCCTGTTTTCTATGTTCGTATGTTCATCTCATTCTGCCTGGTTGTCTCTGACCTCTGCAATGTGTTCAATCACTCCTTTGCGAAACTGCTCTATGCTAAACTGCTGTACTGCCACTTGCAAGATGTTGCTTTTATATTCAGTCACAACCTGGAAGGAGGTACAATAAATTTGATAACAATAGGTCTTATCTTTGGTATGTGTTGTGGCAGCAGTAATAGAGACATACAAGATAATCAGAGGGTTAGATAGGGTAGACAGGGAGATGCTTTTTCCAAGTGTGGGGACGGCAAACACGAGGGGACACAACTTTAAAGTGAGGGGAGATAGGTATAAGACAGATATCAGAGGTAGTTTCTTTACTCAGAGAGTAGTAGGGGTATGGAATGCTTTGCCTGCATCGGTAGTACATTCGCCAAGTTTAAGTGCATTTAAGTCGCCATTGGACAGGCATATGGGCGTACAAGGAATAGTGTAGATGGGCTGGGCTTCAGATTAGTATGACAGGGCGGCGCAACATCGAGGGCTGAAGGGCCTGTATTGCCCTGTAATGTTCTATGTTCTATGTTCTAAGCAGATTTTAGTCATAGCCTCTTAAACAAAGTAGACATGTCTTTATATTCTGACCAGACTTTGTCCTTTCCCTTTCTCCTCTTTGCTGTTTTTGGAGCTTGTCTTGCTCTGTGCAGTTTCTCATTATTCATTGATTTGTATTCAACTCTAAGA
The DNA here is from genome assembly GCF_004010195.1 of Chiloscyllium plagiosum. Lineage (NCBI taxonomy): Eukaryota > Metazoa > Chordata > Chondrichthyes > Orectolobiformes > Hemiscylliidae > Chiloscyllium > Chiloscyllium plagiosum. The sequence continues at coordinate 20,232,172 of NC_057725.1, read as the reverse complement.
GGAAGACATACCATGCAACTAAATCTGAAATTAATGCGTTTAGCATCATTTTTATAATAAAGACCTTCAGCAACAGCCAGATCACATGTTTTACATAGGGAAAGGAGTCCCAAACAAACCACATTCATCAGCAACCCTGAAATAATGCTCCACCAATTAACTGAAATGCAGTCTTGATTCATTTAAACAACACTGGGGTAAGGGGTGAAGTGTCGCTTTTTTATTCATTCTAGTGGATTTGAGTGGCACTGACTAAGTCATCCCATCCCTAATTACCCTTGAATTGAATGGCTTGACCAGCCATTTCAGAGGGCAGTTAAGAGTCAACCACATTGCTATGGAACTGGAGTCATGTGTAGACTAAACCAGATAAGACAGCAGATTCCCTTCCTTCAAGGAAATCAGGAAACCAAATGGGCTTTTTTATAATAATTGAGAAAGATTATATGGCTGAAATCACATTGGCTTTTTTAATTACACTTTTTAAAAAAATTGAATTCAAATTGTGTTAGGCGATGTGTTTTCTGGGCTCTGGCATGGTATTTAAGAATGTGTTCAGTATTGTATATGACAGAGACTCATTATAGATTAGATAATGAAATTTCTAAATGACAGCGCAGGTGTCAAGTTAACATCGCAACACCAATGTTGAAGCTACTGACTCTGCATGTTGCTTGATATACATCTGCCAACGTTTTCATCCAGTTGGTGTCTGTGCATTTCACATCCCAGATGTCATTTTCGGTCTTTAGATTAGATTAGATTACATTACAGTGTGGAAACAGGCCCTTCGGCCCAACAAGTCCACACCGACCCACCGAAGCGCAACCCACCCATACCCCTACATTTACCCCTTACCTTAGGAGACAATGTAGGGGCTAAAAGGGAGCATTATAGAGATCACTTTCACATCTTATTCTTTATTTGGAATCTATGCTGAGCCTTTATTATCCTTGCAGTCCATTATGTTAGTCATTGTTAACTATCTCCATTTTCCAATCATGGTCCAGGTCTCTGAGGCCTGTTAGAAACCTGGAATAGCATTTTCATGGATCCTATGAAACTTCTCAAAACAAACACATGTAGAGAAACAGAATGTGATGGCAATCTAATCTTTCAGAGCTTTTTCATTTTCAGTCAAAAACACCCTGAAGTTCACGTTGAAGCAAGGAATGCAGAAGATTGTAATTAATTCAGTGGTAGAAAATCACTTGGCATTTCCCACTTAAATTATTCTGATCCTCTAGGGAGACTATCAGAATGATTGCTGGAGGGATAGCAATGTGGTACACACACAATAAAAATAGCCTTGATGAAAAGGAGAGCTCAGGTATGTTGGAATAATGACTCCGATTGCCTGAAAGCGTTAGGAAATGTAGTTTGTTTTTATTACGTCTAATTTTAATCATTTTGTAAGTGTTCATTAACACTTAATGATCACATTGTGAAATACAACAATTTTGTGTTGTTCTCTTTCAATGGGAAAAGCCAAAAAAGAGGAAATAAGAAGCTACAGGACATTGGTTAGGCCACTTTTAGAATATTTTGTGCAACTCAGGTCTCCTTCCTATCAAAAGAAAGTTGTGAAACTTGGAAGGGTTCAGAAAAGATTTGCAAGGATGTCACCAGGGTTGGAGGATTTGAGCTACCGAGAGAGGCTGAATAGGCTGAGGCTGTTTTCTCTGGGGCGTTGCAGGCTGATGAGTGATCTTATAGAGGTTTATAAAATCATGAGGAGCATGGTTAGGATAAATAGACAAAGTCTTTTCCCTGGGGTAGGGGAGTCCAGAACTAGAGGGTATAGGTTTAGGGTGAGAGGGGTAAGATAAAAAAAAGGGACCTAAGGGGCAACATTTTCACATGGAGGGTGGTGCATGTATGGAATGAGCTACCAGACAAAGTGATGGAGGCTGTACAATTGCAACATTTAAAAGGCATTTAGATGGGTATTTGAAGGGGAAGGGTTGAGAGGGATATAGGCCAAATGCTAGCAAATGGGACTAGATTAGATTAGGATATCTGGTAGGCATGAACGAGTTGGACCAAAGGGTCTGTTTCCATGCTGTACATCTCTATGACTGCATGGCTCTAACAATGCTGCTTGAATCAGGAGCTTCAAGGAAGGGAATTTTCTACCTTTACTCAATTTGGCTTGCAGCCAAATCTAATCAGCATTATATCTTGCTGCCACTGAGTTGTACGACAAACAGTAGGACCGTGTTAACTGCAACGTTGGTGACATTTCCCACGTGTGGAGAAGAAGTGAAAAAATCATTTGAAACCGGTTGAAAGTGGGTCCATTGGTTCAGCATAAATCCTTAACTCTTCATGACGTACACAATGGATTGTTAACTTCTTGTGAAGCTTCATACTCAAACCATAGAATTCTTTGCAATTAATTTAGAATTCCATGTTGGGGTCTAAAAGCTCTTTCTCATGGAACCAATAAATATGCATTATATTGATTCACTGGGGCCCAGTCATTAGGCTCTATTTGCATGACTTGTGCTCATTTCTATTGTTAAAAACATGTGCAGATGGCAGCTGATGATGCTGGTCTTTCCTGAGGAACCAAAATAGTCTGTATATTATCAGCTTGAAATGGAAACACATTTTCAGATCCCAGTCCCACTGTTTAGATTGAGTCTGTTTGATGACAGTTCTGAAATAGCTCCACAGAGCCTGGTATCCCATCACCAAGTCACCCTTTGTTTACACATGGAGAAACCTTGACACTGATCCAGTTCCCTCAGAGCCAGGTCTCAGAGTGAACAGGATGTCTGACACTCTTGTTCTTATTTGTCAGCCAGGGATTCCTGATTGGACCAGATTATAAGACCTAATCAGGGAACTCATATTCTATAAGAGAAAGTGAGGACTGCAAATGCTGGAGATCGGAGTCAAAAAGTGTAGCTCTGGAAAAGCACAGCCGGTCAGGCAGCATCCGAGGAGCAGGAGAGTTGAAGTTTCAGGCATTAGCCCTTCATCAGGAATGTTGAGGGGGAAGGGGGCTGAGATATAAGTAGGAGGCTGGAGATGGGGATGGGGGGAAGGTAGCTGGGAAGGCAATAGATAGATGCAGGTGGAGGGTGATTATGATAGGTTGGAGGGGAAGATGGAGTGGATGGGTGGGAAGGAAGATGGACAGGTCGGACAGTTCAAGAAAGTGGTGCCAAGTTGGAGGGTTGGGTCGGGGATGAGGTGGGGGGAGGGGAGATGAGGAAACTGGTGAAGTTGTTGTTGATGCCATGTGGTAGGAGGGTCCCAAGGCCGAAGAGAAGATGTTCCTCCTCCAGGATTTGGGTAGCTTGGATTTGGCAGTCGAGAAGGCCTATGACTTGCATGTTCTTGGCAGACTGGGAGAGGGAGTTGAAGCGGTCAGCCGCAGGGGAGTGGGATTGTTGGTGTGTGTCTCCCAGAGATGTTCCCTGAAAAGTTCTGCGAGTTGGCGTCCTGTCTCCACAGTGTTGAGGATACCACATTGAGAGTAACAGATAAAGTAGACAAGCTGTTTGGATGTGCAGGAAAATTTCTGCTGGATGTGGAAGAATCCTTTGGTGCCTTGGACGGAGGTGAGTGGGGAGGTGTGGGCACAGGTTTTGCATCTCTTGCAATGGCAAGGGAAGGTGCTGGGAGTGGAGGATGGGTTGGTGAGGGTGTGGACCTAATCAGGGAGTTGCAGAGGGAATGGTCTCTGTGGAATGCTGATAGGGATGGGTGGGAAGTATATCTCTGGTGGGTGGGGTCTGACTGTAGGTGGCAGAGGATGATGGAAAGTATCCAGAAATTGGTGGGGTGGAAGGTGAGGACCAAGGAGGTTCTATCTTTGTTGCAGTTGGAGGGGTGGGGTTCAAGGATCGAGGTGCAGGAAGTGGAGAAGATGCGCTGGAGTTCATTGTTGATCATGTGGGAGGGGCAATTGCAGTCCTTGAAATAGGAGGCCATCCAGGATGGCCCCACCCTCCTATTCATCTGTCAGCCTCTTTCCTCCTCCCGCATTCCTGATGTAGTGTTTGTGCGAAACATTGACTCTCCTGCTCCTCGGATGCTGCCTGACCTGCTGTGCTTTATCCAGCGCCACACTTTCCGACTCATATTCCATGAGCTGAATTACAAACACTACAAAGTTCAGCACTACATGTTCGGACTCATGAATGTTTCTGATCTGTGTTTGCAGTTATTCATTTGCCATAAAATGTAAAGGATGTTAAATGTTTGAAATAGTAGTTTACTAAAGTCTTAAAACCAAATGCTTTTGGATAGTAGGTATCCTGTGTAAAATAACTGGTTCAGACAGCTTAAAGTAATACAGCATGAACCACATGTTTTCATTCACAGTTAACTTGAATGTTTGAAAAACTATAGTCAGCTGCTTTATTATAAAGACCATATCTTGTCAAATTTGTCAATATCAAAATATTCTCCCTGTGTCTGTGTGGATTTCCTCTGGGTGCTCTGGTTTCCTCCCACAGTCCAAAGATGTGCAGGTTAGGTACATTGGTCAATAGAAATGTAGGGTGCGGGTCTGGATGGGAAGCTCTTCAGAGTCAGTGTGGACTCAATGGGCTGAATGGCCTACTTCCATGCTGTGGGCGTCTATGAGATGTAGTCCCTCTAGTGCCCTGTATAATATAAGTGGAAGGAAAGATACCAGAATTGATTTTTCTTTCCAAAGGAAAGGAATGCAATAGCTACCAAATTGAATAGAATCTGAGAACATGGGGAATGTGTGTTATAATCTGTGTGCTCCCTAAATCTCACAGAGGTTTTGAATAATCTATTATTGTTATTTCAGAGTATTAGGAGTTCAACATCAGAACTCAGGGGAGAGGATGTTGAATGATCAGTGTGTGATGGCACTGACACATCTATCCAAATCTTAAATGTTTGGGTAACTAAAAGATGATTTCATCTGAGATCTGAGTATTGTTTTCAGAATAAGAGAGAGGTCCCTCTATCACTTGACGATGTCAACTAGCGACACGATGAAATTTGCAGAAAAACACACCGGCTCGGTGAACAAATCCATGACTTCATCCACAACCGAAGCTACAAATCTTCTCAAAGATTCGGAAGGTCCCACTGTGATAGCATGCCTACTAAGAGAAGAAAATCTCATAGATAGTGAAGACTTCAGATGTTGGAAAATCAGAGTTGATAAAACATGGAGCTGGAAAAAGTACAGCAGGTCAAGCAGCATCAGAGGAGCAGGAGAGTCAATGTTTCAGGCAGGACCCTTCATCAGCTCTGGGGAGGAGAAGGGGGCTGAGAAATAAATAGAGGGAGGGGAGTGGGGCTAGGGAGAAGGTAGGTTGGGATGGCAATAAGTGGATGCAGGGAGGAGGTGATTGTGATTGGTCAGTGGGAAAGGTGGAGTAGCTAGGTGGGAAAGAAGGTGGATAAGTTAGGTCAGATCAAGGGGATGTATGGAGTGGAGTAGGAGGTCTAGACCCTGGGTATGGTGAGGGTGTGGGGAGATTTGGAAGCTAAGGAATTCTATGTTGAGGCCAAAAGGCAGTAAGCTCCTGAGGCGGAATATGAGGTGTTCTTCCTCCAGTTCGCAGGTGGCCTTATTTTGATGGTGGAGGAGACCCAGAATGGATATGTTGTCAGGGGAGTGGGTGGGGGAGTTGAAATGGTTGGCAGCCGGGAGGTGCGATTGATTGGAATGTGTGGACCATAGATGTTCCCTGAACCGGTCCCAGATGTTGTGCTCAGTCTCCCCAGTGTAGAGGTGACCACATCAGGAGCAATGGATGCAGTAAATCAGGATAGAGGAAATGCAGGTGAATCTCTGCCAGACTGGAACTGATTCTTTGGGGCCTTGAACGGCAGTAAGAGGGGAGATGTGAGGACAGGTCTCGTACCTCCGGCAGCTGCGGGGAAATGTGCCAGGTATGGAGGAGAGTTAGTGGGGCGTGTGGACCGAAAGAGGGATTCATGGAGGGAACAGTGCTTATGGAAGACAGATAGGGGTGGGGAAGGAAATATCTTTTTGGTGGTGGGGTCAGTCTGCAGGTGGCGAAAATGGCAAAGGATGATGCATTCAATTTGGACAATAGTGGGGGTGGAATATGAGGACCAGGGGGACTGTTATACAAAGGACTGAAGCTCTCAACATTGAAGCTCTCAAAAGAAAGATTGAGGCTAAAATGATGGGAACAATACTCATCCCAAGATGACAAATGAAACTGAGAGTACAGTATGGTGGGAAGAATGAAGTTCTGGACTTCCTGATAGTCGAAATGAAAGAAACTTTGTCTCAATTGAAGGAAGTCTAAAGCTTGGGCTGGCAGCTGTATGGATCGAAGAAGCAATTGGCAGTGTTTCACAGGCTACCAAGCCATTGGCTGCTGAACAAATCCTAGAAAATTCAAGAATTGCTTTGCAAGTTTGAGATGTCACCCAGGTGAATATCATCTCCAAGTAGATGAGAGTTTGATACCAACTCAACATCAGTTCAGGAAACTTCCAGCCGCTCTAAAGTCTATCCTGGACAATAAGATAAGGAGGGGCTAGAAAAGAAGGGAGTAATCAAGGAATAAGTCCAATAGACTGGATTAGCAACACAATAGCTGTGAAAAGCCTAGAAAACTGAGAGTATGTATTGTTCAAGACGATCTCAATCAATGTTTGGTGAGTTCCCACGACACCATCCAAACCAAATGTACCCATAATTTCCCAAGGCAATGTTCTTTACTACCATCACTGTACAGGATGGTTACTTGTAAGTGAAGCTGGAGAAAGCAACAGTTTTCTAACGATTTTCTTGATGCCATTTGAGACATACAGGTGGCTACGCATGCAGTTTAGCCTGTCCACAGATTGAGAAGAGCTTTGATGCATGCAGCACGAGGTTGGCTGTGATTTTTTAGAGTGGAAGCTGCTTCACATGATGTGTTTGTGTCTGGACGTGGAAACATGATAAAAGAAACTATTGCTGATCACAATCAGATTCAAGTGGAACTGTGAGATAAATCTTTCCAGATGACCTTGAAGGTGAACAAGAAAAAGATGCAATTGTAGATGCCTGAAGTCAGCGCATAGGTCATGTATTAACAGCAAAAACACTTCACCTGATAAGGTGGGAGCTGTATCAGAGATGTACAGATATGAAAACTGTACAATGATTTGTATGTTCATGAACTATTAAGCAAAGTTCTTAATTTTCCATGAGAGTGTGAACCTCTATGTAAGTTTACTGCTGACGTTGTACAGTGGTATTGAGACAGTGTGAAAAAGCAGCTTTGTGTAGAATCAAAATTCAACTGTTTTACAGGCTCCAAGTTGTCACATGGGCTTAATCATGTTGAGAGGATTGAAAGTTTATGCTCTGGTCCTCCAATGTTCAGCACTGGCAATGACTTGACATTTTTGATGTAGAAATGCATGTATATGGAAGTAAACATATTGCCTTGCCATAGTGAGGTAGTTCTATCTATGTTGTTGGTGCTTTCACTTTAGTTTATTGCACCATTACATGAAATAGACACCATCATGAGGTCATACACCTTTCTCTGGTTCAGACTAGTATATTGTTATATTGTCACCCCATTCCTCTATATTCCTGAGAATTGTAAGTCTTGCATTTTAGGTTGTTGAAATAACTCCACAGAGGCTGGTATCCCATCACCAAGTCAGCCTTTATGCACACAGTCCTTGACTAAAGTACTGCCTCATACATAGTCAAGCATCAGCGGGTCACTATTTCTGACACACAACCTTTTATGTCAACCAGAGTTCCCAAATTAGACCAGATTAACAGCCCCAATCAGGAAACTCAAATTCTGTGAGGTCGAGCTGGCTGACCATGTCACAACCACTCATGATCTCGAATTTTCTGATGTGTTTGTCACAAGCAGAGGAGCAAAAATAAATTGGAAGAAGTAGAATGAGACAAGTTAAGGATAAGGAGAGAATTCACTCAAAAGAGCACCAGAAACAGGGAACAAGGGGGTTCCAATGAAGCTAAAATCAAGTACTTCAAATGTCATGTGATCGGCTGAGTTTCAATACTTTGCTCATATGTAGTTAAAAATGTTTTTATTGTCAGTAAAAAAATGTATTTAAGCTATGAAAGTTTGGCCGTCCCTGACATAGAGTTATTCAAAGTTAATGCACAAGCTCCATAATTAAGAGTTATACAAATGCCATTTGGACAGGCATCCAAGGGTGGAATCAAAGCCAGTTCATTGGTGCTGTGAAGCAGCAGTGCTAACCACTGAGCCACCGTGCCATCCTTCTAGGGAACTTCCCACCGTATTGGCCATCTTATTTAAGGAATGATGTAAATGCGTGGAGGCAATTCAGAGAAAGTTTACTTGACTGATACCGGAATGAACAAGCTGTTTTATGAGGAAGGTTTCGACAGAACAAGCTTGTACTCACTGGAGTTTAGAATTCTAATAGATCACTTGATTATATCAAATCTTGAGGGGTCTTGACAGAGTTGCTGTGGAGAAGTTTTGGCAGAATCTAGAACTAGCGTTCCCTGTTTCAAAATCAAGGCTCACCATTAAAAACAGAGATGAGGCAAACTGTTTTTCTCTGATAGTCATGAGTCAACTTTATTGAAACAAGATTTTTAGGGAACTTGGCTCTGTAGCTGCGGAGTGGTTTTCTTTTCCCCCTTGTGGGAGAGCCCAGGTCCAGAGGGCATAACCTCAGAATATGGGGTTGCACGTTTAAGGCAGAGATGAGGAAGAATTTCTTCTCTCAAAGGAGGGTGAATCTGTAGAATTCTTTATCACAGAGGGCTGTTGAGGCTATGTCATTAAGTATATTAAGGCTAAGATGGACAGAGTTTTAGTCAGTACTGAAATGAAGGGATATAGGAAAAAGGCAGGAAGGTGGAGTTGAGAATTATCAAATCAGCCATGATCTCATTGAATGGTAGAGCAGGCTTGATCAGCTTAAAGCCCTACTTCTGCTTCTTTGTTTGATGGTGTTATGAGTCTTTGGACCTTTGTTCTTGAAGTGTGGCAGAAGAAGTGTCCTTGAATATTTTTAAGGCGGAGATGTATAGCTTCTTGTTAAACAAGAGCTTTCAGGGTTATCAGGGGTAGGTCGGAATTTGCATTTAAGGGTACACTCAAATCAGCACGATCTTATCAAATGGTGGAGCAAGTTCAAGGGACTAAAAGCTCCTGATTTTGTCTGTTCATATTTCCACAACAGAAAATGGAAAATTCACAGCCATTCTGACTTAGTCAACATGCCAAAATTTCAGACTGTGGGTTTAATTCTTTGCTGTTTTTGTTTACAGCAGCTATAAATCTTACAGGTCTTAAAATCCACCCAATCTCAGCCAGACACTTCCAATATCTTGTTTCACGTAATGTATTTAATGACTGCACCAACTAAAATGAAAGGAAGTTACAGTAGTTGTAGAGATCATCGGACTACAGCAAGTCATCTAGTACACTCTGTCCAATTATGTATATCCAAGCAGGATACCTGTTACAGTTTAAGTAGAAGGAGTTGGAAAAAACACCAGAATCAGACTATAGTCATATCTTAGTATCTAGTACACCTTAGGACACAGGTCACCTGAACAGACATCCAAATGGGATCCAAAAGTCAAACCACATCACGAAGTAAAAAGCGAGTTTGATTTTTTTGTCTTATTGTTCTTCCCTCAGAAAATAATAATCATTTAAGAATCATCTTGTAAAGAGATTTGCAACTGTACCAGCCGATTGCTACACTTTCACTCACTGGGAAATCTTCTCTGTGATTTTGCAGTAGAGCTTACTGTGATCAGGAAGCCTTTCCGATATAGAATTTCTTGAGTGATCTGGAATCAGGGATCAAACCAACACTTTGTAATTCAACAGTAATCAGGTTGAAAAATCATTGATCATGAGTGCAGAGTGTGAATCACAAAGTTTCAGTTAAAAAAAAACTAATTGTCATATTAGGTACAAAAAGCAAAATAAAGACAGGCCATACAGTTGTAATTAATTACAGGATAAGAATAAACAAGGCAGGAAGAAGAATAAAAAGTACTTATACTTTTATTTTATTTTCAGATGTCTCCAACCATCATAAAAAACTTGAAGGAGAGATTCCAAAACTGGGTCAAATGAGATAAAATGTTTAGCTTTTATTAGTGATTATTATAGATACTTTTCATTCAACAACGTGTTTAGAGATGCTCTGACACATGTCTAGAGCATATGGACTTGGCTCTGAGCCTCCTAGGTTAGAGGTAGGGATACCATCACCATACCATAAAAGCCCCCTTAGTGTCTATTATAGATCAAATTTCCTGCCCAATCATGAAATGAAAAATCATGCCAATATGAAGTGTAAGTTTGGTTTTGTTTTCAAAATAATTAATTATCAAATACATGTTAAATAAAGGAACAAGTCTATAATGTAACTGCACAATGAAATGGAACCTAATTATTTTGAGCATCAATTGAATAGAGAGATGGCATTGTTGATTTTCCACTTGATTTTGTATCTGGGTTCAACTGGGTATAAGACAAACTTTAAAATATCAAACTGTCCTTGCTCATACTTCTCGCAATTGTTTCTTGCAATATGTTCCTTACAAAACCATCTCAGGAAAATAACTAGTTGTTCGCAGCAGCTGATGTTAAAATATGACTGCTGCAGTTCCAGCTAAAATGAATAACAATTTCACCTTGCAAAATACAACATAATGACAAGCTGCAGCTGTAGGAGTTCAGCTGACAGTGACAAAGGGAATTTCTCCTTTAGAAGCGTTTTTATTTTGTATTAACTCTTTTGCTCCTATAGGTGTTTCAGTGGTAAGAAAGATTTATACAACTATCTTGTGGTTAATTTGATGAAGAAGAAAATGCTTTTCTTTTCTAAAGCTCACACTAGTATGCTATCCTTCTTAAAGAATTGTTGTCTTGACGTTAAATAACAGCATTTTCTTTTTGAATTATGACACTGCTGTTTCTTTACCTATATAAAACAATCACTGTTTAATGCTGGGTGATATATAAAATAATTAACTAACTTTGACTAACTTTTGAAACAATACTGATTTTTAATCTTGTTGTGTTAATGAGAATGCAATAGAATAGATCTAACAACTTGTGTCAGGAATGTGATACATAGTTTTAGTTTCAAGATATGTTTTAAAGGATTGAGAATTAATCCAATCTCTGTTTGCTCCTATAATGTGCAAACATGTGACATTTATAGAGTTCTCCAATCTTACAACTTCAGAATTGATTATTCCTTTCCAATGTGTTTAGCTCTTAGAGACAGACATATACTCTTTTCTCTGCCAAATACTTTTAAAAACATATTCAAACTCATTCAGGCAGCTATTTTTGCATACTCAAAATAAGAAATGTGTATTTTTAGAAAATCACAATGCTTTGACAGGTAGTAGAAGACAGGAGCAAATAACTCATCACTAAGCAATTTTTATTGTGGGGATAAAATCCACTTCCATTGTTGAAATATGAGTGAAAGTTGTAAATTTTACATTAGAATTTGTATTTAACCTTGGATTTTGCATATATCAAATTCTTTTATGGAATTTGTAGACTTTGTTCTTCTGCCTCATAAAATTGCAACCGTTTGAGAGCTGTGTAAACTGGATCTGAATGTTTTGCTGAAGCACTGAAGTGTAATTGTTTTATAATGGGCCATAATCTCCAGTAACAGGTTATTTTACAGCAGCTGCTATTAGTTAGACTTGCACTTGCATGTGTAAGCTTTTAAGTGTTTAGTGTGGCAAGTTGGTGATGATGATAATGTCATAATGAGGGAAACTAGAAACTAGGTAGTTTAGTGAACATCTTAACTGATGACATTTAAGGATTGGCAAATAAAGCTAACCAAGGAGCGTGAAGGAAGTGTAAATTGGAGTGAGGTGCTATTTATGTACAGAGAGCAAGAAAGAAAGATCATGTGAAAAGAGAATAAGAGAGAAAAATAATGCTTGAAATGAAATTTGAATTAACGTTTGACATTTCAATAACTCCAACAACAATTAAGACCTGAAGAAATGAAACTCCACATCTGTATTCAAAATTTTCAGTGCCAGAGAGGTTGATCACATTACTAAAAGCAGTCTTAGATTTGAAATTACAAAATATGACATTTTGTGATGCATTGGGTTTATATTCCTCACATACTCCTGCATTTTACCCATCACCCTCGATTCCCCTACTTATCAAAAATCTAGCTATTTCAGCTTTAAATATACACAAGAAATCTACTCCCCACAGCTCTCCGTGATAAGGAGTTCCAAAGACTCTCAGCTCTATGAGAGAAGAAATTTGTCCTCATCTCAGTCTTAAGTTGGTGCCTCTTTATTCTGAGATCATGCTCTCTGGTCTTAGACTCTCCCACGAGGGGAAACATATCCTCAGCATTTACCCTGTCCAGCCTCTTAATAATCCTACATTTTTCAATTATTCTTTTCTTTAATTCTTTTAAATTCCAATGAATACAGTCCCAACCTGTTGAACCTTTTTCATAAGGCAATCCTTCCATAACTGGGTCATCTTCATGAACCTTCTCTGCATTGCCTCCAATGAAATGATATTTTTCCTTAAGGAAGGGGATTACTCTGCATGTGGTTTCACCAGCACCTTGTACAGTTCCAACAAGACTTCCCGACTCTTATTCTCCAACCCCCTTGAAATGAGGGTCAGCATTCTGTTAGCTTTCCCGATTACCTGCTAACCAGTATACTAACATCCTGTGTTCTGTGCACAAGTGCCTTTGTATTGCAGCTCTCTGCATTTTTTTCTCCATTTAAATAATATGCTATTCCTTTGATCTTCCAAAATGAGCAACTTCACATTTTCCCATATTACACACCAATTATCAACTTTTGGTCCACTTACAATATCTTTCTGTAATTCTGCAACACTGTCTCAACCTCCTTTTCACCTATTTTTATATGGTCTGCAAATCTGGCTGCAATACATTCACTTCCCTCCTCCAAGTCACTGATATATATTGTAAATAATTGTGGTCCCAGCACTGATCCTTTTGGAACCCCATTGGCTATAAGACATCTACCTGAAAACGAGCCCCATAATCCCCATTCACTGTTTCCTGCTCATTAGCCTATTATATAGCAACGTCAATATACTACCTCGAACACTGTGGGCTCTTATGAATGAAATTTTTGTGTGGGACCATGTCAAATGGCTTCTGGAAGTCCAAATAGAACACGCCTACTATTTCCGCTCTATTCACCAGTTGACATTTCCTCACAAAACTCTAATAAATTAGTCGACTACGATTTCCATTTCATGAAGCCATGATGACTCTGCTTGATTGGATGGTGATGTTCCAAATGTTCTGCTATTACTTCCCTAATAATTGAGTCCAATTCTTTTTCAACAATAAATGTTAAGCTAACCGGACTATAGCTATCTACCTTTTGCTTCCCTCTCTTTTTGAATAGTGGTTTCACTAGCAGTTTTCCAATCCTCTGGTACTTCTCCAAAATCCAAAGATCTTTGGAAAATTACAACCAATGCATCTCTGTAGCTACCTTTTTGAGAATCCTAGGATAGAAGTATTTAGGGTGAGGGGAATTATCTACCTTTAACTCATTAGTTTATCTAATACTACTTCTTTAGTGATGGTGATGGTCCTAAATTCCTCCCCCTTATTCATTAGTATTGGTGGGGTGTTCGAATTATTTTCCACTGTAAAGACAGATGCAAACCTTTATGCCATTTTCTTACTCCCCATAACCACTTCCCCTGGTTCATTTTGTAAGGGCCCTATGTTCATTTTGACCTTCTTTTCCTTTTTGTATATTTAAAAAGCAGCTCTTACTGTCAGTTTTATTATTTCTCGTTAATTTTATTTTCCTTTGTTTTTGTTATCTTTATTATCTTTTTGTCCTCCTTTGCTGGCTTCTGAATTTAGTTGAATCTTTGAGGCTATCACTGAATTTTGCCTCCTGATATGCTTTCTTTCAACTTACTACTCTGTTTAACTTCCTTGTTTAGCCATGATTGGCTTACCCTTCTCTTAGAATCTTTCCCCTTTGCTGGGATATATTTTTGCTGAAAGCTATGAATAACCTTCTTAAACATCTGCCACTACTTGCTTACTGTCATTATTCCTAATCTATCCACCCTGTTCACTGTTGCTAACTCTATAATCATTTCAATGCAATTCCCTTTATTTAAGTTAACCATAGTAGTTTCTGACCCAAGTTTCGAACTATAAAACTGAATATTAAATTCTATGATGTCATGATCAGTATTGCCTGATTTAGATTTATTTATTAAACCTGTCTCATTACCCATTGCCTGATCCAAGGTAGCCTGGCTCCATATTGCTATAGGAAACTATACCTAATACACTCTATGAATTCATTGCCATAGCTACCCTTTCTAATTAAATCGATCACAACATGAAGATTAAAGTCACCTGACCCTAGTCCTTTTTTTTATATGCTCTGATTTTCTGTTGATTTATAGCTTTTTCTACAGCATGGCTGCTATTTGTGGGTCTGTACACTATTCCTAAAAACGCCTTCTTTCCTTTGGTCTTTTTTCAACCTTTACCCAAATGGGATCCACATCAATTCTGCCTAGATTGTCTCTCATAACTGTCCTCATTTCATCTTTTATTAACAGTGCCATCCCACTACCTTTTCCATCTCTCCTGTCTTCCCGAAAGGTCACGTGTCATTGAATGTTAATTTCCCTGTTTTGATCTCCTTGTAACCATGTTTAAGTAATGGCTATGAGATCATATTCATTTACCTTGATTTGCACAATCTTTATGCATTAAGATACAAAGTCATTAAGTTTATTCTATTACTGATTTTCCCTACACTTGTATGGTTCCTTGGTGCAATATGATATTCAAACATTCCGTTTCTTCATCTGTTTTCTGATAACAATCAGCCCCATCACTAATCTGCAATCCTACCTTCACTTTCACTTTCACTTTTGATTTTCTAACTTTACATGCAAATGAACCTTTCTGACTATTTACTTTAAATCCCCATCCGTGCCTCTTGTTATGCCTGATCCCAGCATGATTCAAGTGGAGCCCATCCCTTTGGAACTGCTCCTTCCCAGTGCTGGTCCCATGAACTCAAACCCATTTCTTCCACACCAATCTTTGAGCCACGCTTTTACCTCTTCAATCTTGTTGACCCTACACTCATGTAATAATCTGGAGATTATTTCCGTTTTGGTAAGTAGAACAAATTCACATTTTTCAGTTCAGCGAGGTGTTTTTCTTAGATCAATAGCAGATTAAAAATGACATAATTTGGCCAGCAACTTTAGAATGCTCAGGTGTAACCATATATCTGCCTCACACCTGAAGATGTCTGGCACTTTCACAAAAGTAATAGTTCATTAGCATCAATACTGATTTTGACACATTGAGTTCTATACCGACAAAGTTCATCATTTTAAAATGCCTCAATCTTTTAAAACCATCTCAATTACCATTTTCCAGGATATACTTTAATGAAGCCTCCAACTGCACACTTATTCATTTAGGGGAAATGATGCTGTGGTGGTAATATCAATTGTGCTAGTAATCTAGAGATTAATGCTTTGAGAACATGAGTTTAAATCCCACCATGGCAATAAGTTAAATTTAAATAATACATCTGGAATGGAAAGTTATTTTTAGTCTTAGTGACTATGAAACTAATTCGTGACTATGTAAATACTGACCTGCTTCATGAACATCCTTGAGGGAATGCCTACATGTGACTCCAGACCTGCAGCAATGTGGTTAATTCTTAATGGCTTTTTGAGATCAATGCAAGTCTCTCATTTCAAGGGCTATGAGGGATGGGCAACAAATACTGGCCTTGACAGCAATGTCTACATACCATAAAACATAAAACCGAACAGAGCTTGCTACAAAATACAGCTGCCATTTTCTGAGAATCTACTGTGGTCAACTTGGCATATTGATCTAGAGCTGAAAATGTGTTGCTGGAGAAGCGCAGCAGGTCAGGCAGCATCCAGGGAACAGGAGAATCGACGTTTCGGGCATAAGCCCTTCTTCAGGAATGAGGAAAGTTTGTCCAGCAGGCTAAGATTCGAACTCAGCACCGCCTTCCTAACCTGCAATCTTCTTCCCCACCTCTCCCCCCGCACCCCAGTCTCGCCTATCACCCTCACCTTGACCTCTTTCCACCTATCACATTTCCGACGCCCCTCCCCCAAGTCCCTCCTCCCTACCTTTTATCTTAGCCTGCTGGACAAACTTTCCTCATTCCTGAAGAAGGGCTTATGCCCGAAACGTCGATTCTCCTGTTCCTTGGATGCTGCCTGACCTGCTGTGCTTCTCCAGCAACACATTTTCAGCTCTGATCTCCAGCATCTGCAGACCTCACTTTCTCCCCATATTGATCTAGAGGTTAACCAGTAGTCTAAGGAAATAAGAGGGTTCATGATGGTATAAGAATCTGCACTTACTTACATTTGGTATTTGGCATCTGCTTCAATTTTACAAAAATGGCAGCAGAACCTTTGCACTTTCAAAGGATATGATTATCACTTTGAATATAGAGGTAGTCAAGAAGATGGTAGCAATGCACTTTCGCATTTTCTAGTCAGTTGTGTTGTTAAGTAAGCTGCATATAAGTAGTTCTTGGTATTTGCTGGATTCAAACCAAATCAACTACTGCCTTTAGTAAAAATTGATATTTTTCTTGTTTTGGTGTGTCAAGTCCAAATATGGTCTATCTGCAATTTGGATGTATAGGGTAGAGCAGTGCCAATTTACTGGAGCATTCAAAGTATCATTGAATAATTGAGCCAAACAGTGCTATGGTATTTCTGGGAACTTTTGGCTAGTCAACCTGGATCATTAAGTGAGACAAGGAAATGTAGACCATTACTGGCGGCCAGAAGAAACACTCTCAGAATATATTAAAAAGATAGCCTAGACCCTAACATTTTGTTATTTTTAAAGATAGGCATAAGGTGTTCTGTTCCAGATACAACACGATTTGTCAAACTACTTGATGTTGACCAAACACACTTTATTTTTACACTACAGTTAAAATACAGACAAAATAAAAACAAAAGAAAATAATTAGTTTAACTGTAACTCTATTGAAATACTTAATAAAATTATATATATATGATCTAATTGTTCCAATATAGTGACATCCCATAAGTACACTCTTGGCAACAGCAAATCCAGTGAAATAGATTGTCTCATGTGTAATTTTATCAGCAGGAAGAGAACCCCAGCTTTTAACTGTAACAGAGAGAGAAATAAGAGTTGCCACAGTCAGCTTTAAGACCCCAATGAAAACTGAAAGCTAAAATAAAAAATCCTGGTTCCATGGTAACTTGCTCTCCCACCCATTCGGGTTACTTCTATTGTTCCAAATTAAAAAAAAACAAAGGCCTTACAATCTGTTGACCTTATTGGCTTTGAGTATACAGTTTGACACCTCAGTTTCAAATTTTCTTCATAAAAAAAATCCAAGAGAAAATACACCCCTTAAAACCAAAGGATTGTCACAATTGGGGATTGAGATTTTCCTATTTCTCGATGCACAACTCATAAGCTAATACAGTAGCAAGGAGAATTGATAAATAATTATAGGTTTACTTGTAGGCTATCATTTTAACTGTTTAAACTCTAACTGTACACTTTTTATACACATGTGGCAGTGGGAAGGCGTTGCCTAAAATTGGGTCTTCCAAGGTCGCTGGAGTTAGATAAATGGTGTGTTCTTTCATGGCGGTGTGTACACTCCATCTTCGTCAATGAAACTTAATTAGGTGAATAGGAACTTGAAGATTCCTGAAAAAAAGACCTGTCTATCTCCACTTGTATTCCTTGAAGTACAAAGTCTTAAAAGACTCAATTTTCGGCATCACTCTGATTGTATGCAATCCAAACTGTCTTTTAGCTTGTTTCCCTCCCTGTAGGTGCAGGGCTGTTTAATTTTCCATTTCGTTCTTGAGGGAGCAAAGCATCCATAATGAATAATTTCCTCTAACAAGACAATCTAAGCTCTACATCACTTGCATAACTGTAGGTGTCAGTGTTGCTTCAAGTAATTAATTATGATTGGTCAATTCTAAGTGAATGAAAAAATAGGTATATTGCAGGTGTTTCATGTGCGTGTACAGATTTTCAGATGCTATGTAAGAAATTTATCAGGCCAATCAAGCTGCCAATCATGAATTATAGTTGAATAAATTCAGGATAACTAGCAGACAATAGCAAAGTGTTAAGGTAAATTGTTGTCTTTTCACACAGGATGTCGCCATTGATTTGCTGCACTAATTCATGCCAGAATCTCCTTTTTGAATTTGAGTACAAGGAGATCATTAATATTAAAATTGGTTAATACTGCTCCATCAGGAGACTTCAGAGAAATATCATAGGATACTTAGCAAATAAACTTGTTAATTCCATATCTTAAATTAGATTCTACCTCCAGTACCAACAAGCCCAGACAAAATAGAAACACAACAGTAAATGTGCCTGAGTTGAATTGCTTTCGAGAACATTTCAAAGCACACTATTACTTTGTTAAATATTAGCGATAGATATTTCTTGCCAATGTGCTTTCTTTCTCTTTCTGTAATGAGCTATTGGATACACTCTCTCTGAACTCAAACTAAACTGCCATATTCCAACAATTTAATGCTAAACTATCCACAGCCCCTATTCATGGCTCTACAACTAAGTGTTGTCCATCCAAAAAAGTACAATAAGATGTATTTGTGATATAGATTATAAAGGTAGCTTTAGACATACATGTATGCTTTCTGCAATAGGTGGAACAGGCTTGAGGGTCTACATGACCTATCCCACTTGTATTTCCTGGTTCAAACAGTTGAAGTCATCTGTCATCATCACAAGCTGAATGAGGCAGCGGTTTCACCCATAAAATAATCCGAATACAGTTGGAGGATGTACAGTTGCGCTGAACTTTGAGAGTGTGATAGCGCTCGTTGTTTTGTCTTTCCTGCAAATGGTCACAAAGCTTTTACCACGCATACATTTCTTGTCGATAGCTGCAGTGATGTCAGAGGTACTCTGCTGCACATATTCACAGCTGCTTCTTGTTGAACTTGGAGGATTTTAGTCCTTCCTGTAGCTGGACCAGTGGAATACCAATCTCTTGCTCTTTCAGATAACAATGAGCATAAACTACGGTGTGCCTATTTTGTGTGTGAACAAGATTGTGCCTACTCCTTATGCAGTTTCCCTTTCTCAGTTCACTAAGAAGATTCACTGGTCAAACATACTCATTTTGGTTAATTGTTCATGGGTGTTGGCCATGAGTTGGGATCAGGTTGAAACTGATGTTTTGGAATAAAATGTGCCAACAACTCAAATGCATATTCTCATTCTGAGTTGAAATCTCATCAATAGCCTTGTCCATCCTTATCTTTGTGGCCGTCTTTGTCTCTGGAATTATCTGCAAAATCTGTGTTCATTCAAATCTAGCCTCACCATTGATCATATCTTCAGCTTTCTAAGCTGTCAGTTCTGGATTCCGTCCTTGGACCTATCCATTTTTTTTCTCTTTCTCTCTCTCTCTCTCTCTTTCTTTCATGATATACCTTAAACTCACTTTCTTGACTGAACATTTGCTGACCTAATCTAATTCCTCTTTCTTTGTCGTGGGGCCATTTTCTTTTGACTTGAAATATGCTCCTGTGCTTTGGGATGTGTTACGATGTTAAAGATCCCATATAATTAATTACAAGTTTCTGTCTGGGGACTAATGTCTCGTCTGTTATAGAGGATGAATGGAGAATGCTACTATAAAGTGTTTGTATCAGGACCTCCACTTTCTTTGATTTCATCTCAAGAGAAACCTTAAAGAAAAGAAAATGAAGAGAGTTTTCATGGATATCAAGGCAAGCATGTTCCTAGGACTTCCTAAAATTAATAAACTTTTTTTAACCTGGAACTCAGGGCCTATGAGGGTGAAGAAATCAATTATTTCAAAAGGAAATCACCTGGGTCCTTGAGGGAAATAAACTTGCGGGGCTAGGGATAGAGAAAGAGAATGGAATTAACTGGATGGACATAATGGCATCTTTCAGTACCATTATCACTCTATGACTTTCTCATTGTGTTCATGGGTGTTTGGCATTAATTGAGATCAGAAGGAAACTGTGCAGTTGGATTAGGAGTTACGGATGTAAAAATTGGTTTCAGGCCTGACCTTTATCCCGGTGCCAACAACTTAAATGTATGTGGTGAAGTGACAGACAGACAGACAGCAGATTGAAATTTAATTTCACAACAAAGGGGAATTGATACATTTTGGGAGAGAATCAGGAGAGAGGTACAAGCCAAAGGAAGATGTTGGCAAAGTGTAATGTCAAGCAATTTGAGCACCTGGGTTTAAAGTGGCCACAGCAGATGGTGGGGCTTAAATTCAACAAAAGTCTAGAATTAAAGGTCTAATGATAACTATGCAATTATTGGCTTTTAATAAAAAAGGCATCCTTACTTGGTCTGGCCTACATGTGACTCCTGACCCACAGCAATGTAATTGACTCTTAACTGCCCTCTGAAATAACCCAGCAAGCCAAACAGCTTAGACTGCAGTGGTTCATGAGGGTATGTCACTATCGTAAGAGCAACTGAGTAATAAATACTAACCCAGCCAATGATTTCATTGAGTGTATTCATAGAGTAAATAAAAATAAATCATTTCCAGTGGCTGAAGGGTTGATAACCAGAGGACGCAGACTTAGATAATTGACAAAAGAAACAGAATGGATATGCGGGAAATCATTTTAAATCAACGAGCAGTTAGAATTTACAATGTGCTGCCTGACTGGGGATAGACACAGATTCAATAGTGGCTCCAAAAGGGAATTCAACAACAATTAAAGCAGAAAGGAATTGCAGGGATATCTGGAAAGTCTGGCTACAGGTATGTGGTAAAAAAGATAGGCCTTTGAAAGATACAGCAGAGGCTGAAAGGGCTAAATAGTCCCTTCTGAGCTGTAATGTTCTATTCTAAATACATTGTGTAATGGTTTTGCAAATATTACCTCTGCTAGGTTTAGAAACAGGAATTAGCAAGTGCATGGTTATTATGAATGGAGGATACAGGCTGTGCGGCGGCATTGTGCCTCAGAACCTGCCCTTGTCAAAATGTGGGCGAGGGCCTTCTCCTAAAACATTTGACAGCTGCTTTCGCACAGCTGGCTCACAATCTGTTTTGCTTCTCTCCCTGTTGTTGGGAGCCTCCTGGCCCTGCAGCAGTTCTTGTTAATGAAGATATTAACAAGGATCTGAGCACCCAAAACAACACTCTGTTTCTGGATCACCTTCTTCCCTGTGCCAAGTCTTGTCACATTAGCTGATGCAGTATTTATTCCTATGCGTACCTTCTCATATGTGCATGATATCCTTAACAGCAGTTCAACTCCAGTTTGAATAAGCAAGATGGGTTCAATGCTGTTACTAGAAATTGTCAGTCTGAGGATGTAGCATGTGAATGTTCACATTGGAAGCAAGGTGTGCAGTAGGGGTGTGCCTGCACACACAGTGCTTGCAATTACGTTGCCATAATTTTTGATGATACTGAACTATTTCCTCATTAGTTTCAAAGAAAGACAAACTGTGAAACCATGTTCCCTTGCTTAATGACCTTCATCAATGTAGTTCATATCTGGCCTTTTGCTGAGGATCACCCTTCAGCATTAAACAAGGCTAATCTCCTTCAGAACACTTTCTAAAGAAACAAATCCGGGGATTTACTGTGGCTGTTATTGCACACAAATTACTGCCAAATCTCCTTTAGTTGGACAATTGGCAGGCTGTGTCAGTTTAAGAGAGAACAGCAGTTCTTAAAGTTGGCAAGCTCACCTCATTTTGCTTGACAGCAAGGCAGGTTGGGAGGTCTGGCTTGCTCTGGTCAATTTCATGTGCTGAAAATCCAGTGAAACACAGGTGGGAGACAGGGAGAGCTTAACTAATGGGACTGAAAAGGGGAGATTGGTCAAGGCCAGCTGCTGAACTGGGAATACAGATCATCTAAAGAAAACTTGAGGCTTTCGAATGCAAGAATACAAGGAAGCAACATTACATAACTCAATTTTAAAAATAAATCTAAGTGTAAGTTGTTAATATTTCCTTAATTGTTATGCTTTATTGCAAGGAAGTTAAAAGTAGAGAAGTATTTGTGAGCAGGTTGTTTCCATGCTGTATGACTCTCTGACTCTATGACACCCACCAATATTAAAACTGGAAGATGGAAGTCTCACCCACCAACTGGAGACCTGGTGAGACATTCATGTTATCCTCCTTGGGGAAGGGTTACTGGTTTAAGTACCTACTCGGTACTTCTGGCTCACATAGGGTCTCCTTAAGAAGAAGGATGCTGGGGCAGAAATCCCCTCTCCCCCTTCCTTAGGTCCTAACCTCTGTAATTTCTCCCTAAATCTCTCTATCTCTTTACTTCCCTCTGCATTTTTGTTCCTTCAGGCCTGTTTCTTTGAACAAGCCTTTGGTTATACACTCTATTAATTGAAATTAATGAAAGGGAGTTTTTCAAAATGGAGAACTGTGACCAGTGGTGCTCCACAGGGATCTGTATTGGGACCACCGTTGCTTGTGATATACATAAATGATCTGGAGGAAGATATAAGTGGTCTGATTAGCAAATTTGCAGATGACACTAAGATTGGTGGAGTAGCAGATAGTGAAGGGGATTGTCAGAGAATGCAGCAGAATATAGATAGATTGGAGATTTTCATTAGATAGACGGAGGTTGAGGGGGGATCTGATTGAGGTCTACAAAATCATGAAAGGTATAGACAGGGTGGATAGCAAGAAGCTTTTTCCCAGACTGAGGGACTCAATTATTTAGGGTCATGCATTCAAAGTGAGAGGGGAAAAGTTTAAGGGAGATATGCATAGAAAGTTCTTTACACAGACGGTGGTGGGAACTTGGACTGTGTTGCCAGCGGAAGTGGTAGAAATGGGTACGATAACATCATTTAAGATGTATCTAGACAGACACATGAATGGGAAGGGAGCAGAGGGATACAGATCCTTGGAAAATAGGTGACAGGTTTAGATAGAGGATCTGGATCAGCGCAGGCTTGGAGGGCTGGAGGGCCTGTCCCTGTGCTGTAATCTTTGTTCTTTGATTTATGTGACTCAGTGGTAAACGTGCGTGTGATGTGCATAGGGGACATTGTTATTTTGCTTAAGCTGTCTTATAAATGCAAATTGTTGTTGTTAAAGAAACAAGTTTAATGTGGATCTAACAACCATTAGGCTGTTAAGGAAAGCTACATTAGTGGGCAAATAATTACCCAGACACCATGGATCAATGATTATCAATGAACAGGTGTTGAATAGTAGTTGAAGAACACTGTTACACTGAATAGACTGTTGCAGGTGTAACTCTGCAGCATCACTCCTTCCTATATTTATGATATTCTTCTCTGACTTCCAAGGAATGGAATCTGAACAAGTATAGAAAAGGATACAGGATTATGGTATCTTTGCATTATAATTAGTTACTTAGCAACAGGAGTGGGTCAGAGGCTAGGAATACAGTACTGTGGCAGGTCAATAAAGGAAATAAGAACAGAACTTACACAATTAACGGTAAGTGTTGTATAGTGTTGTATAGTGTTGTAGAACAGAGACCTAGGATTTCAGGTGCATAATTCTTTGAAATTTTCTTCACATGTAGACAGGGTGATTTAAGAAGGCTGAGGAAGGGTCACTCCGCCTGAAGTATTAACTCTGATTTCTCTCCACAGATGCCAAGATCTGCTGAGCTTTCCCAGCCATTTCTGTCTTTGTTTATGTGGTTAAGAAAGTGTTTAGCACACTTGCCTTCATTGTTCAAACCATTGAGTACAGTAGTTGGGGCATTATATTACGACTCTGCAGGATGTTGGTGAAGCCTCGTTTGGAGTACAGTGTGCAGTTCTGATTGCTCTCCTCTGGGAAGGATGTTGTTAAATTGGAGAGGATTCAGAAAAAGATTTACCAGGATGTTGCTGGGAATGGACGGTTTGAGTTATAAAGATAAACTGTGACTTTTTACACTGGAGCATAGTAGATTGAGGGCTGATCTTACAAAGGATTAAAAAATCATGAGGGGTATAGGTAAGGTAAATAACAAAGGTATTTTCCCTAAGGTGTGGGAGTCCAAAACTAGAGAGTATATTTTTAAGGTGAGAAGAGAAAGATTTAAAAAGGACATGGGGGCAACATTATTAGAGTAGTTCATATGTGGAATGAACTGCCAGAGGAAGTGCCAGAGGAAGTGGTGGGTGCAGGTACAGTTACAACATTTAAAAGACATTTGGATAAGTAGACTCATAGAGTCATAGCGATGTACAGCATGGAAACAGACCCTTCGGTCCAACTCGGAATGAACTGCCAGAGGAAGTGCCAGAGGAAGTGGTGGGTGCAGGTACAGTTACAACATTTAAAAGACATTTGGATAAGTAGAGTCATAGAGTTGTACAGCATGGAAACAGACCCTTCGGTCCAACTCGTCCAAGCCGACCAGATATCCAAACCCAATCTAGTCCCATCTGCCAGCACCCGGCCCATATCCCTTCAAACCCTTCCTATTCATATACCCATCCAAATGCCTCTTAAATGTTGCAATCGTTCCAACCTCCACCACTTCCTCTGGCAGCTCATTCCATACACGTACCATCCTCTGCATGAAAAAGTTGCCCCTTAGGTCTCTTTTATATCTTTCCCCTCTCATCCTAAACCGATGCTCTCTAGTTCTGGACTCCCTGACCACAGGGAAAAGACTTTGCCTATTTACCCTATCCATGCCCCTCATAATTTTGTAAACCTCTATAAGGTTACCCCTCAGCCTCTGACGCTCCAGGGAAAATAACCCTAGCCTATTCAGCCTCTCCCTATAGCTCAAATCCTTCGCTCCTGGCAACATCCTTGTAAATCTTTTCTGAACTCTTTCAAGTTTCACAACATCTTTCTGATAGGAAGGAGACCAGAATTGCACGCAATATTCCAACAGTGGCCTAACCAATGTCCTGTACAGCCGCAACATGACCTCCCAACTCCTGTACTCAATACTCTGGCCAATAAAGGAAAGCATACCAAACGCCTTCTTCACTATCCTATCTACCTGCGACTCCACTTTCATGGAGCTATGAACCTGCACTCCAAGGTTCCTTTGTTCAGCAACACTCCCTAGGAGCTGAAAATGTGTTGCTGGAAAAGCGCAGCAGGTCTGGCTGCATCCAAGGAACAGGAGAATCGACGTTTCGGGCATAAGCCCTTCTTCAGGAATCACTCCCTAGGACCTTACCATTAAGTGTATAAGTTCTGCTAAGATTTGCTTTCCCAAAATGCAGCACCTCGCATTTATCTGAATTAAAATCCATCTGCCACTTCTCAGTCCATTGGTCCATCTGGTCAAGATCCTGTTGTAATCTGAGGTAACCCTCTTCCCTGTCCACTACGCCTCCAATTTTGGTGTCATCTACAAGCTTACTAACTATACGTCTTATGTTCGCATCCAAATCATTAATGTAAATGACAAAAAGTAGAGG
>NC_057725.1:20148704-20206630 GCF_004010195.1 Chiloscyllium plagiosum | reverse complement strand
TCAGGATTCCCTCCAACAACTTGCCCACCAACGAGATCAGGCTCACTGGTCTATAGTTCCCTGGCTTGTCTTTACCACCCTTCTTAAACAAGTACATGAATAGGAAAGGTTTGGAGGGATATGGGCCAAATGCAGGCAGGTGGGACTAGTTTGGTTTATTCTGGACTAGTACGACCAAAAGCTTGGATTTCATGCTGGCTAGCTCAATGACGTTATGACTGGATGACTCTATGCTGTACATCAGGGAAAGGCCAAATGATGGTCTGGGTAAATGGTCACCAGTGTTGCTGGATACAGCCAGCATCATGATGTCTTGTATTTCAGAAATGTTCTCAGTCATTTTTTTTTGACGGGCAAAATCCATATGGCAAACAAAACTCTGTTAACTCCCATCTGACAACCCGGTACTCTATATTAAGACCATAAGATTTGGGAGCAGAATTAGGCCATTCAGCCCATCAATCAATCATGGCTAATGTGTTTCTGCGATCATCTCATCTTTATTAATCAAGAGCCCATCTGCTCTGAATTAATAAAATCAACCCCAAAATACCATGGATGCTGGAAAACCGAGATTAAAAGCAAAGTGCTGGAAATGGTCAGCAGATTTGACAGCATCTGTGGAGTGGGAACGTTTTTGAGTCAAATATGACTCTCCTTCAGAACTAGCAGTTTGTGGCTCTATGTGACAAGTGAAAACGGATGAAAATATTGAATATTTCATAGATTAAATAAAGAAAGTTACACATTTGTCCAAAGTCATTAAAGATACTGAGACATTTTCCTCTTCTTTCAACCGTCAGACCAGACCTGAAGTTAATTATTACCATTGCTTCCTATTGACGCAATGTGATACATCAGGCAATGTCATGTTCCCTGGTAGCTTGCCGTTCCTTGGAATTATGTGCTGTCTCCTTTGCAGGAAAAGAGCTTTGTGTTCATGCCAGATCTCGCACTCACAATCAGTCAGATTTTGCGGAACGGGCTGTAGTAATGGTAAAGGACCTAACTGCTGAGACTGCAGTGTGCTAATATTCTCCACGGGGGATGGAATATCTATCATTTTCAACAGGAACAGAGCTTGGATCAATGTTCCTAAGGAGGTTGACTTGAGTTGTGGAGGAGGGTTTAATTTAACTTGGTGTGGGGGTGGGAATCCAAGATGCGGCATCAGACAGGAAAGATGCAATGAACAATCAATGAAGAGGATATAACAGAATAAAGAATAGTGCAGGAAGAGCAGGAATTAGATGAAGTAAAGAAGGACTGGAAACTACACAGAACCTTTCATGTATTGACATTCAGATAGGCGTTAATACAAACAATGCCACTCAAGGACATTGAGAGAGGTAACAAGTTGTAGTATGTTGTTTCTGATATGGCTAAAAAACCCAATCTCAGCTAAACATGAGGGAAACTGAATACAAAATATTAATTGCTAATGTATTCAGAAGGAACAAGTAAGGCTGTAAAGAGAGAGTGGATTGAGGTAATGGCAGCAACTATATTCTTCATGTTCCAAAGAACATATGAACAAGGAAACAGGAATAGACTACTCAGTTCTGTGAGCCTGCTCTGTCATTCAATAAGGTCATGGCTGAGCTGATTTTAATTTCAACATTCCTGCAATATTCCCAATAATCTTTCATCTCCTAGGTAATCTATCTACCTTTGCCTTAAAAATATTTAAAGATTCTGCATCCACTGCCTTTTGAGGAGGGGAATTCCAAAAACTCAACACTGAGAGAAAAATTGTTTCCTCACCTGTTTTAAATGGGAGCTCCTTTCTTTTTAATTATGACCCTCTTTCTGGATTCTTCCACAAGACAAAACCTCCTTTTAGCATTGACCTTAGCAAGTCCCCCAGGATCTTATGTTTCAATTCAATCATCTCTGACACTTCTTAACTCCAGTGAATTCAGGCTTAGCCTGTCTAGTGTTTCCTCACAACTCAATCTGTTTATTCCAGGCATTAGTCTTGTACAAATTTCTCTGAACTGATTCCAATGTATCACCATCCTTCCATAAGAATGGTAACCAGTACTGTACACAGTACTCCAGGTGCGGTCTAACCAATGCCATGTATAACTGAACATAACCTCCCTACTCTTGCATTCAATTCCCCTCTCAATAAAACGTTACATTCTATTAGCTTTCATGATCACTTGCTGTATCTGCATCCTAACCTTCTGTGATGCATGCATGAAGGCACTCAGATCTCTCAGCATCTGAGAGCTCTATAGCCTCTCACCATTTAGAAGATATGCTTTTTTTTTTACCACTGGTTCCATGCCAGGATGGTGTGTGACTTGGAGGAGAACTGATAGGGTGTGCTGCTTCCATGCATTTACTGATTTAAGTAGTCAAGTTTGCAGGTTTTAAAGGCTTTGTGGACAGAGCCTTGGTGAGTAGCTTTATTGCACGTTACTTATATGGTATGTATTACTGCCATGGTAGAGGGGGTGAATGTTTAATTTAAGTGAATGTTTAAGACCTGAAAAAGGTGGCTGTATGGAGCAATGCTCCTGAGAAGAGCAGGCATATAGTGACTTAGTTGCTTAAAGTGAAGAGTTGGTGTTAGTTCCAGATCAGATAAGCCCAGATGTGGTTATTCGTCAGAGTACTTTGAACTCAAGCATATGATAGTTCCAGAAAGTATGGGGCTGCTTTGTTTTGGAATGTGTTGCACTTCCTGAGTGCTATTGGAGCTGCACCCACCCAGACAAGTGGAGAATATTCCATTACACTTCTGGCTTATAGCACCATTTGGATGGTGGATAGACTTTGAGGCATCAGGAGGTGAGTTAATCATCGAGCTTCTGACCTGTCTTTTAGCCACACCATTTTTTTGGCTTTTCCAGTTCTGTTTTAATGGTAGCCCTCAGGTAAGAACTGAGGATTTGGTGCTGATAATTCAGTTTGTGATGTAAACTGTGCAACTTGCTTTTAATGTTAGTTGCTGTAAAGTTGAGTTTTTTTTCAAGTTAGTAACTCATAGCATTTTTCTGTGTATCTGAAACTAATAATTATCTTGTAAGTATTTTTGTAACCATGGTGATTTCTTTTAAAAACAGTTTTGGAGCCTGCATTTAGAGTGAATGGGTTTTGTATGTTAATGGGCTTTTGTTTATTTTTGAATATTTATAATCCAGCACCACACATCATGGGTTCTTCAAAGGTTTGTTGGAGAATGGTGGGATCTGGGTTTGTTTTTAAGCTTTAGGAAAATGTCCATAACTTAGAGAATTATACTTTCACTTTTAACTTTGGATGCTGTTAGTCCTCCAAAGACCTTGGAAAAAGATGCTTGTATAGAGCAACGCTCCTGAGAAGAGCAGATATATAGTGAGTTAGATGCTTAAAGTCAAGAGTTGGTGTTAGTTCCAGACCAGACTAACCCAGAAGTGGCTATTTAAACTGAATACATTGGATCTCAGGTGTATGATAGTTTCAGTTTATAAATTAAAGCAACAAGTATTAGATGCAAGGACACTAGTATCTGAGTATTATGAGTGATGCTTTGAATAGTGTCTAAGGACTGGTGTTTTGGGTACTCTACGAAACTGGTTTTGCTGTTTCTTCTTCATATAGAAAAAGAATTGGGAGTAATAGAATTATACTTTTACAGGCTGTATAAAATCTTTGAATTTGTATTCCTGGTAGATAGTGTGGAAGGATTATGATCAATTTTATCGACATTCCTTTGGCAATAAAACAGAATCTTTGTCAAAACAAAACTCTGCAGCATTGAATAGGATGGAATACAATATCCTCTTATTGTCACGTGTACTCCATTGTAGGAGTACAGTGAAATGCTTTTAAAAGTCTGCTTTCTTATGTAGACATCTTAGGTACAAGTACCTAGGTACAATTCTTGGATACAGCAGAGGAATAAAAGTAGTTACATTACTTTACGGAATTGAAAAATAAGTTTAAAAGTTGAACATCATCAAAGAGTTGATAATTACAATAAGGTAGGAAATTTCAAACAAACATCACAGTGTAGCAGCTCAGTGCAGGGCCTCCGCTCGCGGTCTTATTGCCTGCACCAGACCCCAGACCAACAGCCACCCCACTGTGCTCCAGCCTCCAGTCCGCTCTGTACCGGCACTCAGCTGCTCCAAGGTAAGTTCCAGGACTGCCTCCTCCGCGCTGGTCTCCACCTGGAGCTGCGTCCCTACACTCTGCTCCGAGGCTGCTTCCCACTTGTTGCTCGGAGACTTGCTGCTTTCACCTGCCACTCCTCCAAGATTTGCCTCCAGTGCTAAGGGGGAGAGAAGAAGGAAGAAAGAGAGAGGGAATAAAGTTAAAAATACAGGCAGAGCAGAGGAGCTCCAGCCGTAGCATCCTACTCTGCCACCACCTTCCAGTATTTGCTTGCTTGTGTTTTAGAGAGAGACCACTGAGTTAAAACCAAAATAAATAATTTTAGAAATCTATCCAACCAGATTCCTGACTGGGATCTGCCTTGCCTTATAGTGCCATCTGCTCGGACTGTGACAAGTTGAATGACTGATGGAAGCTCAGGCAACTTCAGGGTTTGGTGCCAAGTTGGTATTGCAAGTACTCACTTAAGACTGAAAAAAACCAAAAGAACAACAGGTGCTATAAGTCTGAAACAAAAACAGAAATTGCTGGAAAATCTTAGCAAATCTGGCAGCATCTGTGGAGAGAAATCAGAGTTAAGGTTTTGGGTGGCGTGACCTTTCCTCAAAACTGAGGACCATTCTGAGGAAGGGTCACTTGACTTGAACCATTAACTTTGCTGAGATTTTCCAGAAACTTATGTTTTTGTTATTCACCTAGAGTCCCTGATGGAGTAAGTAGATTGAAGTCAATGTAGAATAAAACCGGGCTGTTAATAAATGAGATTCTGATCAAAATCGCTGGATGGGTTTGGTTACAATGAGGGACTGACAATGAGGGAACTGAATCACGTTCCTTAAAGCCTTGATTTCCACGCACTTTTCTCTTTCAAAGAAAACGCCACAAAATCCATCCCTTTGGACACATTTTGACTCCCTTTTTAATCTCCTCTTTTGCAGTCCAATACCTATTCCCATATCCTTTCTGTAAAGTGTCATGTGAATTTTTTGATGCTCAGTGTGCTATATAAATAAGTGCTGTGCTTGTTGTGTTGCTGCTTAATAGTTTTAATGCAGGTTTGATGTCTGAGAACATTCAAATGCCACATGCAAATGCTTCAATGTTGCATGAAACATCCAATTAGTTATCATATTAATAACCTGATGTACATATTACCATATCAATTTATAAATTCATCTTCCACAGTTTCACTGAACTGTTATGTTTGTTTCCCCTCTTACTCCAGCTATTCAAATTGACTTTCTCTGATTTACATGATTCATCTGCTGGTTTGGAAAAATGCTGTTATTTTGAAAGATTTGAGTAACAAGCTTGAATAAAATATGCATCCCGTTACTTTAAACCCTGTCATTATCTCCGTAGTTGTGAAAACGCTCTTTGATAATTTGAAATGTAAATGTGACATTTTATTCAGAAGCAAATTAACAGATCTGTCATAAGGCTTTCCTATTTCTTGGCTGCTGAATCCAATATCAGATCGTCGTTAGTGTAATCTGCCACACAACAATAGACAATTACGAATGAAGATTGAGTTTGTCAGCTGCAAATGTATGAGGAATACTGTAGTTTTCTTTATTGCAGGTTTGGAATGATCTTCAAAATGACAATATGTTCACCATACACTTCAAATATTGCTATTGGTATTCAATCTTTATGTTTTGTTCTCACCTTAACAGTCTACATGGTCTCAATCTGGTCACTGCAGTGTAACTGCAATTTGTAATTTATGGACTAACTAGCTGGTGTTGTCTGTGCGTTGGACACTTTGACCAGATCCTTTACGAAAACACTTTCTACCCAAGCATTATTAACGGTGAGGCAGACCAAAGGACTCAAAATTAAGTTTATGCTTCAACTTGCCAAAATATTCCTTCTTAAAAGCAAAACGTGAGCATTTCACAAATTCCCATGAATTCTAGTTCTATCTGTCTGAGAAAGTATATTATGCTCAATGATCCATGTGTTTGAGCTGGGCTGTTGGAATCTCCTTCCTCTCTGATATAGGGCCGGTTGTCTTCAATGAAACTGGATGTTGCTGTGGTTAGGATTTTCTTTCCTTTCCTTTTTCTCTCTCTTTCCTTTTTCTCTCTTTCCTTTCTGTCCAGTTGGTCAGAACTCCACTATTGGGTCAGGTCAAGTCTTTGCTGAGTCTCCACCGTGTATTCATTAATAGAATGGCTTCCAGGTGTGCGTTCTTACCCTCCTTGACCCAAATCTTCCAGAATATTCTGTGGCCTGGGGTCAAGAGCTGGATTCAAATAATCCAATGGGGTCATGTCAACTTGCTTCACTGTTGCCTGGGAGGTATAAAAGTGCACATATTCACTCAGGCAGTCAAGATGCTAGAATATCAGATTGACATTTCTCAAGAGAAAATCTTTGTGGTGGTTGTAGCTGGCTCCTCTTGAACCTTTGTGACCTCTTTGACCTTAAGTTTCCATTGTTTTCTGTAACTTATGGCTGTCAATTTTCTGTCAGGCCTGATTTCTCCAGCTCTGGATCAATTTAGAATGTACAACTTTGGGTCTGTGATCACTTCACCACAGTCCCTCTGTTGATCCCTTGAAATAACTAACATTTACACTCTCATGCAGGCGCGTATCAACTCTCAGATGAATAGCCTAATTCCCTGATTATCTAGGCTCCTCATTGTATGTTGACAACGGCACCCTTTATGCTAACTATATTCCTTGTGCGATTTACAAGGATGTTGCCAGGGTTGGAGGATTTCAGCTATAGGGAGAGGCTGAACAAGCTGGGGCTGTTTTCCCTGGAGCGTCGGAGGCTGAGGGGGTGACCTTATAGAGGTTTACAAAATTATGAGGGCCATGGCTAGGGTAAATAGGCAAAGTCTTTTCCCTGGGGTCAGGGAGTCTAGAACTAGAGGGCATAGGTTTAGGGTGAGAGAGGAAGGATATAAAAGAGACCTTCAAGGCAACTTTTTCACACAGAGGGTGGCATCTGTATGGAATGATCTGCCAGAAGAAGTGGTGGAAGCTGGTACAATTGCAACGTTTAAGAGGCATTTGGATGGGTATATGAATAGGAAGGGTTTCGAGGGATATGGGCCAGGTGCTGGCAGATGGGACTAGATTGGGTTGGGATATCTGGTCGGCATGGACAGGTTGGACCGAAGGGTCTGTTTCCATGGTGTACATCTCTATGACTCTATGACATCAATAAGCTTAACAGTAGTATTTACAAATAACTTCATACATAAATTTACATACTCTGGCTTGCCCTCAAGCCTCTTCTGTGACTAACAGCACTCTCTAGAGTAAAAATCATACCGGGCAACAATTTGCACAGTCTTTTCACAACACAGTCTGAGTTCATTAATTTCTTGGCTCCCACTGTAGGAGCAAAGAGCGTATCGTTAGTTTCTGAAGGTGTACTTTCTTTCAGGAGATGAAATTAACAATAAGGATGGTGAGGTAGCTCAAAGTAATTGGGGTGTATAACACTGCCAGGGGTGATAGTGGACATATCCATGGGTCTATCTGCACATTTGAGACCCATTTCCAGAAGTCCTCCCACTGATTAATCACTATCATTTCCCTGATACCCTTTTGAATTTGCTCAATGTGTTGAATAACAGTAACAAAAGTTTTGTACATTTACCAGTTATAGTCGTAGATGTACAGTTATACAGTACAGAAACAGACTCTTTCGTCCAGCTTCTCCATGCTGACCAGATGTCATAATCTAATTTACTCCCATTTGCCAGCATTTGGCCCATATCTCTCTCAACCTTTTCTATTCATGTAACCAGATTTTGGAGTAGAGCCTGTATTCCTGATGAAGGGCTTTTGCCAGAAACGTCGGATTTTCTTGCTCCTCGGATGCTGCCTGAACAACTGTGCTTTTCCAGCACCACTTTACTCCAGAATCTGGTTTCCAGCATCTGCAGTCATTGTTTTTATCTATTCATGTAACCATCCAGAAGTATTTTAAATGTTGTAATTGTCCCCTTGAGTCTGAACCTGGTGTAATTTTTCTGATAGGAGTTCAATGACTGTGGCGTACTTAACTCAATAACCCCCGAAAGTTTGTCTGAGATTGTCACTGACATTGACAATGGTCTCACTCCTCCTGTGGGTGTCTGGGAGCTTGATTAGGCCAACCCTGGATTGTACGTATGCCTAATACAAAAACTGGTGTTTGGATGTTCCACATGAAGGTCCCATACTGGAGCTGTTTTAGGGAAGTTGTGATACAGTATTCTCCTTTCCCCCTATTACAATGTTACACTGGTGATGTCTGTATTCAGCCTCTGTATCTCTACAATACAATTAGAATGGTGTTTGTCTGAAGCCACACAAGGCATGTTCATTTGAATGTATGGGTTCAGGACACGCAGTTGCTATTTTTGTCTGATGACATTTATCCAGAATGGTACCTATCAGCCTGCTTTCTTTCTCAACAGCTGACTGAAGGATGCTGTCATATTTAAGCCAGATTCCCTCTCAGATAATGCTGATATTTTCCACTCGGAAGACTTGTAACCCATTTTGATTGGGTGTTAAGATTGGGATCCCCAGTATCAGAGTCATTGCCTTCCTTGGGAGTCCCGTTATAATTGTCATTAAATGAGAACTTAATTAGTTGCTGTTATGATTTTAAATATTGCTTTTCTCTTCCTGCAGAAGTGTCTTCTATCTACTTGATATTAATCCAAGATGGGACACGTCCTTTCTTATTCTGCTTGAGGTTCTCCCTCAACTGTTTGATCATCCACTGGCCATAGTTGTTGCACAGGGTCCTATTGTGCTGCCTGTTGTCACCATCTATCTGTTCCTGGATGATGTCATTTATGGTCCTGATATGCCCTTCTAGCACCGTTACCTGGTGTGGTTCCACCTGAGTTATTTTAATTCCCCCTCAGCATCTTGCTGATTATCCCAGACTAATTTTACCCAAGTTCTGTTTAACTTGCTCGGTTAAAAGTCTGAATTTATCATCCAAATGAGCTAAATTGAGGCTATTGACTGTGGACACTGCTGCTCCGTAACTTGTTGCCAAGTCATTCAACATATCTCTTTCATTACATCATGCTGGCCTCAATCTGGCCTCCCCTGTGTCAATCACTGTTTTCTGACTTAATAACCAATGGGTCAAATACAAGTATAATTCCAGAAGTTGAGAAGGGCAACACTCTGCCAGATGGTTTTCGGATATATCCAACACCACCGGTAGCAATTCATGGCGTATACTGTTGTACAGAGTTTTGTTTGTGTATTTTATAACCAATGTATTTTGTGGTCCTGAATAGTCCTTGAACAAGTGTGCGTGGAGATGCAATTCTCGCTGGTGATTTAGCCCATTTCTGTTTTTGTGGAAGACATTGTCTCCCTTATGACCTTCCAGTTTTTAGCTCTTTCTCTGGCCAGGAGTCAAACATTCCATTTCTGTATATCCATTTGTAGAAAGGTCCCACCAGTCATCCATGGTGTCTGTGCTCAGATAGCAATAATTTGAGCTCCCCTCTGTCTTCCTGTACACAACCCGCTGGTTGTTAAACCCAAGTATCATGGATTCGTTGGGATGAAACCACAAAATACCAGAGTCACATTCACCTGCCTCCAGTGGGGTGAACCACAGAGAGTCAGGATAGGTGTACTCTTACCAAATTAGTGCTTCTGAGAATCATATCCTGTCAGTCCGGTCAATGATGTAAATGAACAGGCTGGACACCATCATCCTAGAGAGGGGATCAAAGTGGCATCTAATGTTATCCTTATCTGACCAAGATTAGTTACTTTCCCACTCTGCTCCACCTATGGGAAAATTTATTCTGACTATCTGGTGTTGACCTGCACTTGGCAAAACTCCTCAAAATTTGCTTTTATTGAATTCTCCCAAATCCTGTATTGTTCGTCAATTGGATGCATGTGTCATGCCTCACCTCAGGCCTGACATTGGTTCATTCACAATGGGAGTTTGGAAGCATTGGCACTGTCAGAGGTCCTGATGATTAAACTTACTTCCTTTAACATTTTGTTATCTAGATGACCCAATAGATGAAGCTGATGATGATAGCTATCTGTCATGCTGCATGGTGCTGTAGCCCTGTATGACCAGGATAGGCTACAGTGGCAGTATGGACCAAACGCAGACAAATGAGACTAGATTAATTGTGAAACTTGGGCAGCATGGACGAGTTGGGCTATAGGACTGTTTCCTTGCTGTAAACACTCTGAGTCTAGAGGTTTATGGCATAATCTTTCTCTAAGAGCTGCTGGGGACTTGCACTTCTACTATATCTGAATGGGAGCATTGCAATGACCATCATTGTAAAGAGTTGTGTCTGTCTCTGGGCTACAGTGCCACATTGAACACTTTTTTCACTTCAGGCCTCAAGGTACACTGAGACCCTGTGTCCCCTCACTGGGATTGATGGGCCAGCTCCTGAGGTTGATGCCTCAGGGGAGACCGTGTCCAGTGTTGGTCCAAGATTCTGGTCTGAATGGGTAACCAGGGCTGGTCCTGGATTGGGATTGGGCGTTTGAATTGGGTCTGGATCAATGACTGGTCTGAGGACTGAGTTAGGACTCTGGTAAGAGTCCACTTCTGCCAGTTTCCTTAGAAGCAAGTGGAATTGGTGGTTGTTGCTTTGGACTCTGTAGCCCTTTAACTGTTGAACTTGGTTTTTCCTGTATCCAGCAAAATTCTGTACACAGGCTGGCTGGCTTTGTCGATAACTGAGTGGGAAACTGAATATCTGAGGGACAGGAATGTTCCTGGCTGCACAGTTTGTAACATCACCTGCTGCCCTACCTCCCACTAGGTTCACCTTCCCATTAAGTACTCCTTGCATTGCTTTTTTCTTTTGGCCATTCTGATGCTTCCTGCTTTATGTGCAACCTGTACAGATTTTTTAATAGAATTTTCACAATTTTCTCAAGGAAGAGGGCTACAACCTCAAACTGTCAAGTACTGTCCAATTGAGAGTTGATACTTCCTATGGGGCGACTGGTCAGTAGAACATGAGAGGGCGAGGGGCTATGAGTCCAGCTGAACTGAAGGATAATTTTCTTATGAGCATGAGGACAAAGAGCAAAAGCTCTGTTCCAGGTCAGATGTTTTGTTGGCTGAACTTTCGCAAGCATTACTTTTGAGGGTGTGAATCATCCTCTCTACAAACCCGCGGGATTAACAATAGTAGGCAATGTGGAACTTCAGGCTTTTGCCAAATATATTCAGGGATAAGGAGCATGGCCTAGGTATGGGAGAGAAAGAGATTAATTATCTCTTTGATGAATTTGGGGTGCCAAATCAGGCAGGGGAAGAATACATGCAGTATAAGCTCCAAACCCTGGTCCCATGTAGAGGAACAAGAGGGAGACGACTGAAACAATGGAAAATTATTATTGGGGCCATCCATCTCCGTATGTCCATCCCATAGAAAGAGATCGGGATCAGCAGCCCTAATAGTCTATTCTGGATCAGTGGTGCTGGAAGAGCACAGCAATTCACAGCAATTCAACAGTTTCCTCATTTCCCCTTCCCCCACCTCATCCTAGCTTCTAACCTCCAGCAACTCGATCCCCTGACCTGTCCGGACTTGTCCGACCTGCCCAGCTCCTTTTCCACCTATCCACTCCACCCTCTCCTCCCTGACCTATCACCTTCATCTCCTTCCCCACTGACCTATTGTACTCTATGCCACTCTCTCCCCACCCCCACCCTCCTCTAGCTTATCTCTCCACGCTTCAGGCTCTCTGCCTTTATTCCTGATGAAGGGCTTTTGCCCGAAACGTCGATTTTGCCTGTCTTCGGATGCTGCCTGAATTGCTGTGCTCTTCCAGCACCACTGATCCAGAATCTGGTTTCCAGCATCTGCAGTCATTGTTTTTACCTTTTAGCCCTAATGGTCTAGTTGGGCGTACAGAGATGGATGGCCCCGATAATAATTTCCCCTTGTTTCAGTCATCTCCCTCTTGTTCCTCCCCATGGGATCAGGGTTCGGTGGTTTTCCTGGATGTATTTTTCCCCTGCCTGATTTGAGATGCTCTGATTCATTAATCTTTCTCCTAAGCCCAGGCCATGCTCCTTATCCCCCATCGCTCGGTCTGGATGTTGTCAGTGGGATCAGACTGTATACAGGCTTTCCTCGCTGCCTCCATAGCAAGAAGAACATTTGGGTGCTAGTTCCCCTGTTTTGCAGAGTCAGCTCAGTCTGATTTAGGTGTCCACAGGCGTCTGGCAAATGCAGTTCAGTACACTCCCTTTCACTGCCTGTCCTTATTTAATCCCTCGACAGGGTCTCCCTGATTGTATCCTACAGTGGCTCGGATTGCTGTTCTCATGGCCTGCAGCTCCCCTCCTCCCACATTCCAAGAGTTGGGAAAGGCAGAATGGATCGTGGGGCTCAGGCACACTAACATTAGTTTTACCTCCTTGAGATCATCAAACTTGTGGAGATCCCTTTGTTGGTGGGTGCTGTTGTAAACAGAGTTGAGAGTGTGGTGCTGGAAAAGCACAGCAGGTCAGGCAGCATCCGAGGAGCAGGAGAATCTATATTTCCGGCATAAACCCTTCCTGATGAAGAAATAGGTCAATTCTCTTGCTCTTCAGACACTGCCTGACTTGCTGTGCTTTTCCAGCACCACACTCTCGACTCTGATCCCCTCGGTTGTCCGTACTTTCTGCTGTTGTAAACATACAGAGCTCAGCTGTGGGCTTAAGTACTGGGATGATTTTTTTTCCCTCCACCAACAGCACCAACTGCAAATGGGGTTCTGTAATTGGATGATTGTTCTGGCTGTCTTGACAGGTTGGGATCAGTGACAGGGTAAGGTTCTGAGGTGGGGGTCCCCAATCTTCACCGTTCTCGGCGTATCCACAAGTTTGTTCTTGCATGTCCTGCCCGACTATCCCATAATCACTGTCCCCATCTGATTCTATCGTCCCAAATGGAAAGTTGGGACTTTGGTTTTTCAGTCTCGTGCTGGCATTTTGAATGGCCCACAGCGCGGGCTCTGTGTTTTCTTTGCCTGTCTGGTGTAGGACTCTGAGCACAATCTGGTGGTTTAAGCATTTCTCGGTCAGATTGTCCACAGCTTTTTGGAAAGCATCCCGATCACTGACTGCGCACTGTGCCTCCCGGTACGTTCTATCGCACAGGGTCTGAAAACACGTTCACCTGGTTCCTCTGCTCCTGCCCTGCTGCTGCTTCGACTCTTTCTCCAGTTCCCACTTCACTTCCTCGAGTTCCTTACTTGGCTTGACCTCCCAGCTGCTCCATACAGCTGCCTATCACTTTATCTTTGCTGAGGTTATAAGCATGCTTCCCTTTAGCTTACCACACCACCCCCCAAAGCTTCTGTCCCGTGGGTCCCAGATCCATATTTGCTCACTGCAATAGTCGACCCACCTAGGCCACTTCTTTCATTGGTACTTCCTTATTATCTCATAGAACATAGAACAATACAGCGCAGAACAAGCCCTTCGGCCCTCGATGTTGCACTGACATGTGAACTATTCTCAGCTCTGATTAGGAGATGGCGGTGTTGGACTGGCGTGTACAAAGTTAAAAATCACACAACACCAGGTTAAAGTCCAACAGGTTTAATTGGAAGCACTAGCTTTCGGAGCACCGCTCCTTCATCAGGTGGTTGTGGAGGACACAATTGTAAGACACCAAATTTATTTCAGCAAGGCGTTCGATAAGGTTCCCCACAGTAGGCTATTGTAAAAAATGCGGAAGAATGGGATTGTGGGAG
Source organism: Chiloscyllium plagiosum (assembly GCF_004010195.1). Classification (NCBI taxonomy): domain Eukaryota; kingdom Metazoa; phylum Chordata; class Chondrichthyes; order Orectolobiformes; family Hemiscylliidae; genus Chiloscyllium; species Chiloscyllium plagiosum. The sequence goes on along the minus strand of NC_057725.1, from coordinate 20,192,798 downwards.
ATATAGCAGTTTGGATCAGTAATTGGCTTGCTGAAAGAAGACAGAGGGTGGTGGTTGATGGGAAATGTTCATCCTGGAGTCCAGTTACCAGTGGTGTACTGCAAGGGGGAAGCGGCAGATTCAAACCACTACAAATGCCGGAGGAAAGATCACAGAAGCGCTTCACAGGAGGCTCCCAAGCACTGAGGATGTCACCTAGACAGGGGACAAAACATCTGCAATACAAATTCCCAGCTCGACAAACAGAACCACAACAACCAGCACCCGAGCTACAAATCTTCTCACAGACTTTGTAAATATGGGGGTCTTATGGTCCAGTCGTCATGTCACTACCTCTGAACCAGAAGATCCAGATTTAAGTCCCACCTGATGATGACGTGTTGCACAGCATGTCCAAACAGGCTGGTAAAAATGACTCTACTTGTAAAGTGCTGACTTTGTCTCAAGCCCTAGGCCTACAATCAGGTGGCAACCATTTGAGACAATTGTACTTGTTTGTTGTTAAGAAGGCATACAGTGTTTTAGCTTTTATTAACAGAGGGATCGAGTTCCGGAGCCATGAGGTTATGCTGCAGCTGTACAAAACTCTAGTGCTGCTGCACTTGGAGTATTGTGTACAGTTCTGGTCACCGCATTATAAGAAGGATGTGGAAGCTTTGGAAAGGATATTGAGGAAATTTACTAGGATGTTGCCTGGTATGGAGGGAAGGTCTTACGAGGAAAGGCTGAGGGACTTGAGGCTGTTTTCGTTAGAGAGAAGGTTGAGAGGTGACTTGATAGAGACATACAAGATAATCAGAGGGTTAGATAGGGTAGACAGGGAAAGCCTTTTCCAAGTATGGTGATGGGCTTCAGATTGTTATGACAGGTCGATGCAATATTGAGGGCCGAAGGGCCTGTACTGCGCTGTAATGTTCTATGTTCTATGTTATAGCAAATGTTTACAGTGTGATGTAACTGAAATTATACATTGAAACATACCTTGATTGTTTGTTGAGTCTTTCATCTGTTTGAATACCCTGGTAGTTTCACTTCTTTCATGTGTAAATCACAAAACTTTTTTTTAAAAAGTTACATTCTCAGGTTAACTGGAACAACTGGTGTTAGCCAGACAATATGTTGAAGGTGTTAGCCCCCTGTGTTCTCTGTCTGTGCCATACTGTTTAGGCTGATTCTAATCTAAAAAGTTAGATAACAGAGTTTTACATGACTTCATGCAGTTTTTGAGCAAAGTACAATGTAACTCTGCAAGTATGAATTCACCCCACAAATGTATATATGTGTGTGTGTGTATAGTGCAGTGGTGGTCACCTGTAGTGTGACATGAACCCAAGGTCCCAGTTGAGGCCCTCCCTATGGGTACAGAACTTAGCTATCAGCCTCTGCTCGGCCGCCTTTCACTGCTGCCTGTCCCGAAGTCCGCCCTGGAGGATGGTCACCCGAAGGTCCGAGGTCGAATGTCTTGGACCGCTCGACCCTCTACACTATCCCATCATCATCCATGTGCTTATCCTAGGATTGTTTAAATCTGCCTAATGTGGCTGAGTTAACTACATTGGCAGGCAGGGCATTGTACACCCTTACTACTCTCTACGTAAAGAATCTGCCTCTAATATCTGGCTTAAATCTATCACCCCTCAATTTGTAGTAATGCCCCTTCATACAAGCTAAGGTCATCATCCTAGGAATCTCCTCTCATCTCCTCTCACCCTGGGCTCTGTGCTATTTCTCCCATTGTTTCCTTAAAAATGTACTTCTTTCCTCTGTCTCTCTCTCTCTCTGTGTCTCTCTCTCTTTCTCTCTCTCATTGTCTGTCCCTATCTGTCTCTTTCTCTCACATTGCCTGTCTGTCTGTCTGTCTGTCTCTCTCTTTCTCTTACGGGCCTCTGATTCTATATTAGCTGCTTTTTCACTTCTGAGACTCTAGGTCCTTGACCCTTTTCACTTTGTCTTACCTCGGGGGTCCCAGACACCACTCTAGCTTCTTTGTATCCTTGTGGGTCCCTAACTTCAATATCTGGTTTCTCACAACCTCTTGGGTCCTCTTACCCTGTATTTATCTTCCTTGTTCCTGCAGTTCCTGCGTCCTGGATTTGCTTTTCCATAAGTGCCCGACTCTGTGTTAACTCTGGCTGCTTGTCCTCCTCACCTTATGGAGGAGAAAGTGAGGACTGCAGATGCTGGAGATCAGAGCTGAAAATGTGTTGCTAGAAAAGCACAGCAGGTCAGGCAGCATCCAAGGAACAGGAGAATCGACGTTTCGGGCATGAGCCCTTCTTCAGGAATGAGGAAAGTGTGTTCGAGGAGAAAGTGAGGACTGCAGATGCTGGAGATCAGAGCTGAAAATGTGTTGCTGGAAATGCAGCTTTCCTCATTCCTGAAGAAGGGCTCATGCCCGAAACGTCGATTCTCCTGTTCCTTGGATGCTGCCTGACCTGCTGTGCTTTTCCAGCAACACATTTTCAGCTCCTCACGTTATGGCCCAATCACTGGTCAGAAACTTGCACCCGCTTTCACCCACTTGAACCCTGGCCATCATGTGGCGCAGCTGCCCTCTCAAATCCAGCTCAGGCTGGATGTCCGAGAGTTCTGTGTTGGTGGGGTCCGATTTCAGAGGTTATACAAACACATCAAATCGATGATCACCCAGGGACACCAGTATTGACCCTGCTTTGGGCACTTTGACCAATTTATGTATTAAAAATACTTTACTCGAGCACTCACGGTGAGGTGGTCAAAAAGGGCACAGAATTCGGTATGCATTTCGACTTGATTTTGTTAATAAAGTATTCCCTCCTAAAAACAATGTGTGATGGCTTCTAAAAGCTTTTAATATTATTTGGCCTGGAAACTGGAAGCTAAAGAAATAGCTGCTGCCTCACTTTTTTGCTATTTTAGTGGTTGGCAGAAGAAAGAACACCAAAATTCCTTTCTTTCTACAGAATTTACTGAACAGCAGTAGGCTATGTAGCCAAGTGCTGATGCTATTCGTAAATTTCCACAATATTCACTCTCTCTCTAGCCCTATCTGCTGAGAAAGGATATAACATGTAACTATCCCAGAGTTTGAGCTGGGTTGTTGGAGTCTCCTTCCTCTCCAATGTAGGGCAGGTTTCTTCCATGAAAGTGCTTCACACAGGGGATGGATTCTCTCGCTCTCTCTCTCTCTCTCTCGCGCGCACTCATTCTCCCTCAGGTGGTTGGAGCTCCACTGCTAGGCCTGGCCAGGTCTTCACTGAGTCTTTATTCAAGGGGTGACATACGGGTGTGTATTTTTATACCCCTTTGTCCCTGACCTTCCAGAATATTCTGTGGTTTTTAGCCATTGGGGTCCTGAATGAGGTTCAAAGCATCCAATGGGGTCATAGAGTTATAGAGATGCACAGCATGGAAACAGACACTTCGGTCCAACTCATCCATATCGACCAGATATCCTAAATTAATCTAATTTCATTTACCAGCACTTGATCCATATCCCTATAAACTCTTCCTATTCCTAAACTCATCCAGATGCCTTTTAAATGTTGTAATTGTACCAGCCTCCAACACTTCCTCTGACAGCTCATTCTATACATGCACCATCCTCTGCGTGAAACAATTGCTCCTTACGCCCTTTTTAAAATCTTTTCCCTCTCACCCTAAACCTATGCCCTCTAGGTCTGGACTCACCCACCCCAGGGAAAACACCTTGTGTATTTATCCTATCCATGCCTCTCATGAGTTTATAAACCTCTATAAGGTCACCCCTTAGTCTCTGACATTCCAGGGAAAACAGCCATAGTGTATTCAGCCTCTCCCTATAGCTTAAGCCCTCCAACCCTGGCAACATCCTTGTAAATCTTTCTGACCCCTTTCAAGTTTCACGACACCCTTCGATAGGAAGGTGACCAGAAATGTCAATACTCTTCACTGGCTATGCTGGGGAGGTGTAAAGTGCATATACTCAGCCAGTCAAGGTGCCAGAAAGTCTGATCGATACTTCTCCACTACATAACCCTCGGGCTGGTAGTAATTGGCCCCTCTTGAACCTTTGTGACCTCTATGACCTTTGTTTCCACTGTTCTCCAAAGCTGATAGCTGCTGTTTAATTTAGTTTGGCCAATTTTCTATCAGGCCCAATTTCTCTGGCTGGGTGGCAATTTAGAACTTCAAATGTTGGGCCTGTGGACAGTTGACCACACTTGATTGTTGCTAATGTCTCTTTAGCATTAAGTAGCTACAATCCTAACTCTCAAGGGAGGTTTTCCCTCCCACCTCCCACACTAAGTCTGATAATGAATTTATAGGTCCCTTTGAAAGAAGTCACTGGATTGTCTTTATGATAGTGTTTTAGTGAGCTGCTGTAATGGTTTCGTTGTCCTCACATTGTTCAAAACATCTGATTGGAGGAGTGAGTAATTTCACCAAAAACAGTAACAGAGAAAATCAAGATAGGAGCCACCTACTGCAGATGCTGAAAATGAAAAGTGCTGGAAATCACGGTGGGTGAGGCAGCATCCATGGAGGGAGAGAGCAAGCTAACCTTTTGAGTCTAGCTGACTCTTCAACAGAGAAAATCAACTTCAGCTAAAATAATTTCTCCTTCTTTTACAGCAATACATTCAACACTCGTGGCTTAGCTACAGTTTATACACTTACTTGAGAACAAAAGATTTAGTTAAAAAATATTGATTTGTGGCGTGATGGCTTCTAAAAGCTTTTAATATTATTTGGCCTGGGAGCTGGAAGCTAAAGAAACAGCTGCTGCTTCACTTTTGCTATTTTGGTGGTTGGCAGAAGAAAGGACTTAGAAACGTCAAAATTCCTTTATTTCTGTAGAATGTAGAGAGCAGCAGTAGGCGATGTAGCCAAATGCCAATACTATTCATTACTTATTCTTTTTAGAAATAATTTTTTTGAAATTCTGGTAGTAACTGTCAGTAAAGATTGATGAGGGTGGCACGGTGGCTCAGTGGTTAGCAGTGCTGCCTCACAGTGCCAGGGACCTGGGTTTGATTCCAGCCTCGGGCACCTGTCTGTGTGGAGTTTGCACATTCTCCCTGTGTGTGCATGGGTTTCCTCTGGGTGCTCTGGTTTCCTCCCACAGTCCAAAGCTGTGGAGGTCAGATGAACTGGCCATGCTAAATTGCCCATAGTGTTAGGTACATTAGTCAGGGTAAATTTAGGGTGTGGGAATGGGTCTGGGTGGGTTACTCTTCAGAGGGTTGGTATGGACTTGCTGGGCTGAAGGGCCTGTTTCCACACTGTAGGCAATCTAATCTAACAAGGCCAGCATTACTTGCTGGGCCAAAGGGCCTGTTTCCACACTGTAGGGAACCTAATCTAACAAGGCCAACATTTGTTGCCCATTGTAATTGCAGGTTACTAATGCCAAAAGTGCAGACAAAACACTGAAGTTCATTCCTGGAGGAATACAATTCTTAGACAAAGAATTTCTTTATAATATTGGCTAAATCGCCCTTAGAAATATTGTCATGTTTCTCATGTCCACATTGTAGAAGTAAATGTAGAAACACTGGAGAATTTTAAAAAACATTTACAAAAATGGAAACAAAACTGAATCAAACTATTGGGAAAAATTTAACAAATTGAGTCTCAACAGTTAGGTGATATGAGAGAGGTCCTTAAAATTATAAAGGTTCAGTAAGGTAGACATAAGATTTCCACTTATGGACAATCTAAGACGTCTTAAGAAAACCAGTAGGAAATTCAGAAGTATGTCTATTCAGTGAGATGAGATTGTAGAACTTTATATGGTTGGATTGAAAAGCTACATAGCTAGATGAGAAGATTGATAAGCACATCAGACAAAAGAATAAGGGATATATTGATTAGCTGAGATGAGGTAAGGTGGGAAAGGGCTCATATGCAGCATAAATACTACCATTAGCACCACTGCTATGCTGTGAATTTTAGCTCAATGAGATTAGGCTCTGATCCACTCCCATTTGTTATTGCAAATGAGGTTTGAGGTTTTATGTGAGAAGTTGACTGTGTTATCTTAAGTTCATAATTTATTTACGGGGAATATCAGCAAAAAGTTTAAGGGAATAACTTGCTTTTTTAAAAGAAAAAGCAGGAGGGCAATGATCAATATAAAACTGACAGTTTTGTTTTCAATTTAAAAATGCACTTGATCACAATTGAACTTGAAAATGTAAGTACATTAAACTTAAAAAGTAAGCATTTGCATGTTCTGTCTTGTATGTGGGTATGAGGGTACATTTCTGAGGAACAGAATATTCCTTTCTTCTGCTGCCCACTAAATGCTGCACTTGCAGATAAAGTTTGGTGTTGTCTGGTATTGATTATAATGTATTTGCTGTGGCCTTAGCTTCTCTCCCAACAGTTTTACTGTGATTTGTTCCACTTCTTACTACTTTGTGTTTGAGTGCAATTTGCCACAAATTGGCAATTTTGTGGCTCAGGCTCAGTCCTGTCTAGAATTAAATTGAAATAGACCTTTCTCTTTTCACTAAGATTATCTTCATGTTGTTCCTTTTTTTCCTATTTACTGACTTTTTTTATTGTTTTCAGTTATTTACAATTGTTGATCACCCTTTAATGTTTTCAAATTCACTTCTAGTGGCATGTCGAAAGTTGATGACTTGATGAGTATCCAACTCCGAGCAAAGGTATACTTAATGTGTCTCTGTTACTCGACAGAGAGAGATATACTACTGCTCAAGTGGAGGAAAGAAACAGAGTTAAACAATCAAATTGTTAGCTTTTATTCAACTTCCGAAACCCAGCAACAGTTTGTGGCTCTCAGCAAAGCAAGATATTCAAACCTAATGTGTTCGCTCCAGGTTCTTAAGGAATGACTAGATGTTACTCCCACATAAAAATATCACATCTCTAAACCCTTTTGAAGGACCTATTAACCTCGTCTCTAAATCCTTTCCCAGTTGTGATTAAATGTATATAAAATATAAATAGCAGTTTTCTGTATAAAAATTCAAGTTGTTCAATGCATTATCAGTGGTTTTCCACTCGCTAAAATGGCAATTGTCTTTGGTACAGTTGTTATGAACAAACAGCACCTGCCAGTTTGCCAGCTTCACTTGATTAATTGCTGGTATTCACATTGATTGCCCAATGGTTGACAAGTGGAATATACAGCACGTTAATCAGTCATTGGAATTCAGGATCTGAGACAATAGACAATATCAATCAGAGGGAAAATGCTCATAACTATCAAATTACATTAGGATTTGTCTTAAAGTCATAAACTAAGGTAGTCGACAGGTCATTTAGTTCAGTGATTCTCAAAGAACTACCAAGTAGTCCCATTCCCTTGCTCTTTGCATTTGCCTGCAAATTGGTATTATTGAGCTGTGGGGTGCATATCAAAGTTAATTCCTTTCTGCAAGAATTAGTCACATCCTACTTCATAGCTGGATAGATAACTGACACTCATCCAGCTCTTTACTGTGGCTTCATGCAACTGCTTGTTCACGAAGATGGCCAGAGCCCAGTAATTGCATTGATTCACAGGCTAAACAAGGAGAGGGTAGTATGTAAGGGAGTGTGCATGTCTCCAAACAACCATGAATACAAAACAAAAAAGCTACTTTTATGCATTTATCAGAAAAGAAACACAATATTTTCTTTAATGGCACTGAAAGCATTACAGCACAACTCTGGAATGGGCACAGAAGGCACTCCAGGTCATCCATTGCTGATGGCCACACCTACAGTTACCTGGACTGGTCAAACCACCAGAAACAAATGTGTAACAGATGTGAGAGTGAGACTGGTCAAAATCCATTGCGAGCAACTCGTCTGCAAACAAGAAGGATATCATTTCAGAGAAGCAGGATTCTAAGTTCAACACCACAGCCGTAAGCCAACATCTTTGGGAAATCTATCCAATGTTAATAGAATCACCAAGGCCTTATAATCTGTATCACAGAGTTCTGAAGGAAGTGGCCCTGGAAATATTTGATGCTTTGGTGGTCATCCTCCAAAATTCTATAGACTCCTGAGCAATTTTTACCGATTCAAGGGAGGCAAATGTAACCCCAGTATTTAAACAAGGGACAGAAAAAGCCCAAAGAATTATAGGTCAGCTATAGCATCAGAAATACTAGAGTCAATTATAAAAAATGATTTAAAAAATCGGTTGGAAAGCATTAATGGGATTAGACAAAAGTCAGCATAGGTTTATGAAAGGGAAATATGCTTAACTGATCTTCTAAAGTCATTTTAAGGATGTGACTAGTAGAATAATTAAAGGAGAACCAGTGAATGTGGTGCATTTGAATTTCAAGAAGGCATTTTGATAAGGACCCACATAAGAGGCTAGTAATCAAAATTAAAGCACATGAGATTTGGGATGATAGACTGCCATATATTGAGAATTGGTTGACCGACTTGGAAACAGAGAATAGGAATAAATGAGTCTTTTGCCAAGTGGCAGCAGTGACTCATGGTATACTGTAGGAATATGTGCTTGTGTCTCAGATACTTGTGAATTATATAAATGAGTTAGATGATGGAAGCACATGCAATATTTCCGAGTTATTATCTGCCCTCATTCTTTCTATGAAAATGAATCATCATACTTTTTGCATTACATTTCACCTGTCCTTTGTCAATTGCTTTTTGTGCAGTGTACACCACTTGAAGAGCACTACTCTCATCAACCTTCAATTCTATTTCATCAAAAACTCAAATAAGGTAGTTAAACACAATTTGACCGTAATCAGTTTGTACTCGTATTTCTTCATTAATCTACTATTGACCACAAATCTTTCCTGAAGTATTATTTATTTAGGATCTTCCATTACAGGGATTAAACTGACTGATCTATAGTTGCTGGGTTGCAGACTTTTTTTTTCAACAAAGTGTAATACTTTTCTCAGCGGTAATTGGAGCTGGAGGAACTACAATGAGGACCAGATGCCTGACGGGAAGGTCAATTTTAAAAGATATAAAGGTTTACCTCATGTATAGGCGGAGTGCACACTGAGCAGGAGCGGACACAGGATCGCTGGGTAAGTGAGGCTTTATATATGGGTGGTTGCTTTACCCAAAACGCTCCTTGGGTAGTGTCTCCCACCCACCCTCCTCCTCTAACCAAAAGAAAAGTTCTGTGTGCTGGATTGGTAAGATGACTAGTTTCTAGGAATTTCGAATAGTAGGAATGGAGGTTAGGGCAGTTGTATGTTCCTCTTGCAGAATGTGGGAGGTAAGGGTCACCAGTAATGTCCCTGCTGATTGCATCTGTGGGAAGTGCACCCAACTCCAGCTCCTCGAAAACTGCGTTAGGGAACTGAAACTGGAGCTGGATGAACTTTGGATCATTTGGGAGGCAGAGTGGGTTATTGAGAGGAGTTACAGGGAGGTAGTCACACCTCAAGTAAAAGAAGAAAGTAGATGGGCTACAGTCAGGGGACGGAAAGGAAAGCAGCAGACAGTGCAGGGATCCTCTGTGTCCGTTCCCCTCAACAACAAGTATATTGTTTTGGATACTGTGGGGTAGGGGGGTGTTTGGAGAGACTTATCAGGGGTAAGCAATGAGGCACAGGTCTCTGGCACAGAGTCTGTCCCTGTTGTTCAGAAAAGATGGGGGAAGAGGAACAGAGCTTTAGTTATTGGGGTCTCCATACTTACGGGAACAGATGGTAAGTTCTGTAAGAACGAGAGAGACTCACGGTTGGTGTGTTGCCTCCCAGGTGCCAGGGTTCATGATGTCTCTGATTGTGTTTTCAGGATCCTTGAGAGGGTGGGGGAGCAGCCCCAAGTCGCATTCCACAACAACATAGGTAGGAAAAGGATCGGGATTTAAGGCAGAAATTCAGGAAGCTGGGGGGAAGCTTAGAGCTAGAACAGAATTGTTATCTCTGGTTTGTTGCCTGTGCCATGTGCTAGTGAGGCAAGGAACAGGGAGAGAGAGGAGTTGAACACGTGGCTACAGGGATGGTGAAGGAGGGAGGGTTTTGGATTCCTGGATAATTGGATCTCTTTCTGGGGTAGGTGGGACTTCTACAAACAGGACAGTCTTCACCTGAACCAGAGAGGTACCAATATCCTGGGGGGTAGATTTGCTAATGCTCTTCAGATGGGTTTAAACTAATTCAGCAAAGGGTTGGAACTGAAATTATAGTTCGAGTAGATGAGAGGTTGAGAGTAGTGAAGACAACTAAGATTTCAAGATCACAAGAAGGCACTGGCAAGCAAGAAGTTGGTTTGAAGTGTGTCTACTTCAATGCCAGGAGCATCCAGAATAAGGTGGGTGAACTTGCAGCATGGATTAGTATTTGGGATTTTAATGTTGTGGCCATTTCAGAGACATGAATAACAGGAATGGTTATTGCAGGTTCCGGGAGTTAGATGTTTCAGTAAGAACGGGGAAAATGGTAAAAGAGGGGGTGGTGTGGTGCTGTTAGTCAAGGACTGTATTACGGTGTAGAAAGACCGTTTGAGGACTCGTCTATTGATGTAGTATGGGCTGAGATTAGAAACAGGAAAGGAGAGTGACCCTGTTGGAAGTTTTCTATAGGCCTCCAAATAGTTACAGAGATGCAGAGGAAAGGATAGCAAAGATGATCCTCGATAGGAGTGAGTGACAGGATAGTTGTTATGGGGGACTTTAACTTTCCAAATATTGACTGGGAATACTATAGTTTGAGTACTTTAGATGGGTCAGTTTTTGTCAAATGTGTGCAGGAGGATTTCCTGACACAGTATGTAGACAGGCCAAAAAGGGGCAAGGCCACATTAGTTTTGGTACTGGTTAATGAACCCAACCAGGTTTTAGATTTGTAGGTAGGTGAGCACTTTGGTGACAGTGACCAAAATTTGGTTATGTTTACTTTAGTGATGGAAAGGGATAAGTATATACGCAGGCCAAGAGTTATAGCTGCGGAAAGGCAATTACGATGCGATTCAGCAATATTTAGGACGCATAGGATAGGGAAGGAAACTGCAGAAGATGGGCACAGTTGAAATGCGGAGCTAATTCAAGGACTAGCTACTGTGGGTCCTTGATAAATATGTGCCTGTCAGGCAGGGAGGAAGTTGTTGAGCGTGGGAGCCGTGGTTTCCTAAAGAAGTTTAATCTCTTGTCAAGAGGAACAAGAAGGGTTATGATAGGATGAGACGTAAAGGCTCAGTAAGGGTGCTTGCGAGTTACAAGTTAGCCAGGAAAGCCTGCACATCCCTAGACACAATGGGTAATTTACCATGGTCAATATACTTAACCTGCACAACTTTCATCTGTGGGAGGAAGCCAGAGTACCTGGAGAAAATTCACATAGACATAGGGAGAATGTGACTCTATGACTGTTTGCATAGAGTTTGCAAAGAGTCTTAGAGATGTACAGCATGGAAACAGACCCTTCGGTCCAACACATTCGTGCCGACAGGATATCCTAGCCTAATCGAGTGCCATTTGCCAGCACTGGGCCCATATCCCTCTAAACCCTTCCTATCATATACCCATCCAGATGCCTTTTAAATGCTGTAATTGTACTAGCCTCCAACACTTCCTCTGGCAGCTGCTTCCATACATGCACCACCCTCTGTGTGAAAAAGCTGTCTCTTAGATCCCTTTATATCTTTCCCCTCTCAGTTTAAACCTATGCCCTCTAGTTCTGGACTTCCCCACCCCAGGGAAAAGACCTTGTCTATTTACCTTATCCATGCCCCTCATGATTTTATAAACCCCCTCAGGTCACCTTTAGCCTCTGGCACTCCAGGGAAAACAGCCCCAGCTTATTTAACCTCTCCCTATAGCTCAAATCCTCCAACCCTGACAACATTCTTGTAAATCTTTTCTGAACGCTTTCAAGTTTCACAACATCCCTCTGATAGGATAGAGACCAGAATTGAATAAAGAAGAACAAAGAAAATTTACAGCCCAGGAACAGGCCCTTTGGCCCTCCAAGATTGAGCCTATCCAAATCCACTGTCTAAACCTGTCGCCTAATTCCTAAGCATCTGTATCCCTCTGCTCCCCAACTGCTCATGCATCTGTCCAGACGCATCTTAAATGAATCTACCGTGCCTGCCTCTACCACCTCTGCTGGCAACGTGTTCCAGACACCCACCACTCTCTGTGTAAAGTACTTGCTGCGTGTATCCCCCTTAAATTTTTCACCTCTCACCTTGAAAGCATGACCTCTTGTTATTGAATCCTTCACCCTGGGAAAAAGCTTATCTCTATCCACCCTGTCTATACCCTTCATGATTTTGTAAACCTCAATCAGGTCCCCCCTCAATCTCCTTTTTTCTAATGAAAATAAACATAACTTACTCAACCTTTCTTCAAAGCTAGCACCTTCCATACCAGGCAACATCCTCGTAAACCTTCTCTGCACCCTCTCCAAAACAATCACATCCTTTTGGTAATATGTCGACCAGAACTGTACACAGTATTCTAACTGCAGTCAAACCAATGTCTTGTACAATTCTAACAAGGCCTGCCAGTTCTTATACTCAATACCCCATCTGATGAAGGCAAGCATACCATGTGCCTTCTTGACCACTCTACCCACCTGTGCAGCAACCTTCAGGGTACAATGGACCTGCACTTCCAGATCTCTCTGCCCATCAACTTTTCCCAAGGCTCTTCCGTTCACTATATAATTCACTCTAGAATTAGACTTGCCTAAATGCATCACCTCACATTTGTCCGGATTGAACTCCATCTGCCACTTCTCTGCCCAACTCTCCAGTCTATCTATATTTTCCTGTATTCTTTGACATTCCCTTATGCTTTCTGCTACTCCACCAATCTTCGTGCCATCTGCAAACTTGCTGATCATACCAACAGTGCCCTCTTCCAGATCACTGTTATACATCACAAACAACAATGTCCCCAGCACTGATTCCTGTGGAATACCATGGTCGCCTTTCTACATTTCGAGAAACTCCCTTCAACTACTACTCTCTGTCTACGTTGCTCAACCAGTTCTTTATCCACCTAGCTAGAACACCCTGCACACCATGTGACTTCACTTACTACATTAGTTTACCACGGGGAACCTTATCAAATGTCTTACTAAAGTCCATGTATATGACATCAACAGCCCTTCCTTCATCTATCAACTTGGTCACTTCCTCAAAGAACTCCATTAAGTTGGTAAGGCATGATCTCCCCCATACAAAACCATGTTACCTATCACTGATAAGCCCATTCTTTTCTAAATATAGATAGATCCAATCCCTCAGTACCCTCTCCAGCAACCTTCCCACCACTGATGTCAGGCTCACTGGTTTGTTGAATATCTCTACTACCCTTTTGTAAAGGGGGACAACATGAACAACCTTCCAGTCCTCCTGCCTCACCTGTGTTTAAGCATGTCACAAAGGTATCTGTCAGGGCTCCAGCTATTTCCTCTCCCCTATGACTATGGCCCTATGAGTCTTTTTCTTCCCCTTCTGAACATCAGTGCCTGCCACGGTGCCATGATCTTGGCAACTGCTGCCCTCTCCTGGTGAGCCATCTCCCCCAACAGTATCCAAAACGGTACACATGTTTTGGAGGGAGATAACTGCAGGGGACATCGCACTGCCTTCCTACTCTTTTTCTACCTTTTGGTCACCTATTCACTGTCTCCCTCAGCAATTCTAACCTGCGGTGTGACCAATTCACTAAACATGCTATCCACGACCTCCTCAGCATTGTGGATGCTCCACAGTGAGTCCATCTGCAGCTCCAGAGCCATCATGTGGTCAAACAAGAGCTGCAGCTGGACACACTTCTTGCAAGTGTAAGAGTCAGGAATGTCAGCCACGTCCCTGAGCTCCCACATCAGGCAAGAGGCACATGCCACGGGTCTGAGGTCCCCTGCCACTGTATGCCTTAGCTTTATATCAACTAACTAAAACCAAACAATGCACTTAAATATATGAAAAAGAAAGAGAAAAAATAAAAACCTTACCTTATAGAGTCTTTTTCTTCTGGTTAGAGGAGGGGAGGGGCGGGAGGGAGATACTACATGTGCAGTATCTCAGGTTTAGCCGCTGCCCAAATGTATACTAAGTGCTTACCTTCCCGGCACCCTCCTGGCCTCTACATCACCTCCGCTCTGTCTCCCACTGTCCTGGACAGGAAATTGCACGCAATATTCCAAAAGTGGCCCAACCAATGTCCTTTACAGGCGCAATATGACCTCCCAAACTGAACCATGGTCCCTGGTAGTGTGAGGCAGCAGTGCTAACCACTGTGTCACTATGCTGCCATAAAATCCTGAAGGTTTTGATTTTTAATTGACAAGAAGTCCTGTTAACATAAGAAAGGCTTTTATTTTTCCAAACTATCTTGAGGCAGGGAGTAATTTGTCACAGCATTTCACTGTTATCCAGTTTTCTACTACTTACTATTTCAGTTACTCTATTATCCTGACACTGTTTGCATTAATGTAAAAGAATATAAATGAGGAGTGAATTATTACCTTTGTAGGTTTAAAAAGAAATCTTCGTACACTTTGTTTCATATTGAATGGCTACCACAAATTTAAATGCAATTAAGTTACACCAAAGGTGAAAGTCACTTGTCTACAACAACCCAGCATTTTTCTAATCATCCCCCTTTTTTGTAATGCATGCACTGTTATTTGCAATTACAATTTACCCAAGTTACCCAAATATACATGGTCATACAAAGAAAAATTATAAGCTGTGAACAAAGCAGTGTTATTTCAGGTTTGTCCACTTTTATCAATCTCTGCATATGCAATTCATTGATTCATATTAAAATTGTTCAAGTCTTTTAATGACATATATGTGACTTGCTGTTTTCCATTTGTCTACTTTCTACTTGTTATAGGGGTGATGTTACTTCACTGGGGAGTATTGTTCTTGGTCACAGCAAGATGCTCATCTTTCAGTTTCATAAAGTCTCTTCTGAGTTTATGACTTCCAGAGCATGAAGAGCTGTTGTTGCTAGTTTTTGATTTGAATGAAAGTTGCTTCTTGATTCACACCTCAAGATTGATGCACGTTTGTAGCAGCGAGCTTGTGTGGATGTTCACACTGTGATGACAACTTATGCAAAAACCTTGCCGAATAATTCACAAATCCAACACATTGTTGCATGACGTACACATCCATTGGTTGCTGCAACTCTATCTCTGCAAGCTCTTACCTTGTCAGAATCTGGTTAAATTCCTTTCATTGTCTGTACAGGACCTAGGTACTTGACTTCAGGCATCTTCAGTTTCATTTTTTTTTCTCATCCTGTATTTTTTTCTGCTGTTCTGTGATGACTGCTTTGTCTGCTCTGCTTTCACATATTTACTATCTGTGGCCAGCATCTCAGTGAATAATTTCTGACCCTTCCTATCCATTCTTCCATTTTCTATGGAAGCCATCGGTTCCTCGAACTTGCTTTTGGCTAGTACTTGAGTCAACAGGAACTCTCAGCAGATGTTGGGATAATCTCAAGTTGTCATTTACTTTGAAATGATTAGATTAGATTACTTACAGTGTGGAAACAGGCCCTTCGGCCCAACAAGTCCACACCGACCCGCCGAAGCGCAACCCACCCATACCCCTATATTTACCCCCTTTAACCTAACACTATGGGCAATTTAGCATGGCCAATTCACCTAACCCGCACATCTTTTGTGACTGTGGGAGGAAACCGGAGCACCCGGAGGAAACCCACGCAGACACGGGGAGAATGTGCAAACTCCACACAGTCAGTCGCCTGAGTCGGGAATTGAACCCGGGTCTCTGGCGCTGTGAGGCAGCAGTGCTAACCACTGTGCCACCGTGCCGCCCATTATATGATATTCACCAGAAACACCTCAATAATATTCACCAGAAACACCTCAAAGTCATCTCAAGATGTATGCATCTGTTCAGCTGTCAATAGTTTGTGGCCCGCAAAATGCTGTAAATCTCTTCACGCACATTTAGGGTTATTTGTTCAAGCTTCATCTGAGGTGAGTGCATTTTGCATGACATCTACAGTTTGGAACTCCAGATCTTCATTCTTACTATTGCATTCAGCTCTCAGATTCATTTGTCCTTTTGAACTCAACAATTACCTTTTTGAAGCTTCATTTTTGTTCCATCACTTTGAGCCATTTCACACACAGCTCATAATTTTGCAAGCACAGATATATATCGACGTTTCACAATCAGTTGATGCTATCCTTCTGCAGTCAATATTGTAACAGTCACAAAACATTTATTATTGTTAGACCTGACTATGTTTTACAGTGAAGAGTGATCCATCAGAATCATCCACTAGCCAGCTTTCGGGACTTGCTTTGCTTCTTTCTGGCCAAACATTTGCCTGTAACATTTTTCAGCTTCTTGCAGTTAGCTTTGCTCATACTGATTTAAAGAAGGTCGGTATAGTTATAGATGTAAAGAAATAGATTGTCTTTTATTTGGTATACTTGAACCTCCTCTACTTCTATCAAAATTATAAAGACTACAATTTTTCAACTCTTTTCAGTTATGAGGAAACCATTAACTCTGTTCCTCTCACAACAAATGTTACCATACCTTCAGCATTTTCTGCATTTACTTCAGATTTCCAGCATCTGTAGTATTCAAATAGGTGGATATTTGATAACTGGTGTTGTCGAAGGATCTTTTTGAATGCTGTTAAATATCTATGACACTTTATGGACATACAGTCCTCAATATTTTAGTGTTTTAACATGTACATCCTGCTCTCTAGTTTTGTACATTCTGCTATACCTTTCTGGAAATGTTGTTTATCTATTTTTAAAATGTTTGTACTAGTTTGCCCTTAAATGTCTCCCATCATAATCCAAAGCTTTGCCTGTCTTCACATTAATATATGCTCTAGCTGTTCATTCACAACTTCGAAGACTCTGCATATGTCAATAGTTTTCTTAAGAGTGCATTTTCCGCCTCTCAGCAGATGTGCTCTCATGGTGGGTTCTCTAATATCAAAGACAATCCTATCTCTGCTGAGATCATCTTTCAGTTAGAGTCATAGAGATGTATAGCACGGACACAGACCCTTTGGTCCAACTTGTCCCCGTTGACCATATATCCTAACCAAATCTCCTCCCATTTGCCAGCATTTGGCCCATATCCCTCCAAACCCTTCCTATTCATATACTCATCCAGATACCTTATAAAGGCTGTAATTGTACCAGCCTCCACCACATTCTCTGGCAGCTCATTCCATACACGCACCACCCTCTGTGTGAAACGTTTCCTCTTATGTCTCTTTTACATCTTTCCTCTCTCATCCTAAACCTATGGCCTCTAGTTCTGGACTCCCCCCACCCCAGGGAAAAGACTTTGTCTATTTATCCTATCCATGCTCCTTATGATTTTATAAACCTTTATAAGGTCACCCCTGAGCCTTCAATGTTCCAGGGAAAACAACCCCAGCTTATTCAGCCTCTCTCTATAGCTCAAATCCTCTAACCCTGGCAACACCTTTGTAAATCTTTTCAGAATCCTTTCAAGTTTCACAACATCCTTCCGATAGGAAGGATACCAGAATTGCACGCAATATTCCAAAAGTGGCCTAACCAATATTCTGTACAGCCGCAACATGACCACGCAAATCCTGTACTCAACACTCTAACCATCAAAGGAAAGTATACCAACCGGCTTTTTCACTATCCTATCTACCTGTATCTCTACTTTCAAGGAACTATGAACCTGTACTCCAAGGTCGCTTTGTTCAGCAACACTCCCTAGGACCTTACCAATAAGTGTACAAGCCCTGCTGAGATTTGCTTTTCCAAAGTGCAGCACCTTACATTTATCTAAACTCCATCTGCCACTCCTTGGCCCTGTGACCCATCTGATCAAGATCAAGATCAAGATCGAGGTAATCTTATTCGCTGTCCACTACACCTCCCAATTTGGGTGTTATCTGCAAACTTACTAACTATGCCTCCTATGTTCACATCTAAATCATATATATAAATGATGAAAAGCAGTGGACCCAGCACCAATTCTTGTGGCACACCACTCGTCACAGGCCTCGAGTTTGAAAAGCAGCCCGCCACCACCATCCCCTGGCTTCTACCTTTTGAGGTAAAAACAATGACTGCAGATGCTGGAAACCAGATTCTGGATCAGTGGTGCTGGAAGAGCACAGCAATTCAGGCAGCATCCAAAAAGCTTCGAAATCGACGTTTCGGGCAAAAGCCCTTCATCAGGAATAAAACCCGAAACGTCGATTTCGAAGCTTTTCGGATGCTGCCTGAATTGCTGTGCACTTCTACCTTTTGAGTCAGTTCTGTATCCAAATGGCTAGTTCTCACTGTATTCTAACCTGGCTAACCAGTCTACCATGAGGAACAGTGTCAAATGCCTTACTGAAGTCTATATAGATCACGTCTGTCACTCTGCCTCATTAATCCTCTTTGTTACTTCTTAAATCAATCAAGTTCATGACACATGATTTCACATGCACAAAGCCATGCTGCTGACTATCCCTAATCAGTCCTTGCCTTTCCAAATACATGTAAATCCTGTCCTTCAGGATTCCCTCTAACAACTATCCTGCATAGACTCAGGATCCACCAGATGTTTCAGTTCTATCGCAGGGATCAATAGCCTTCCCTGTCCCTTTGAACTTTAATGTTGAACACATACTGTGCTTTAATAAAATCAATATGGGGTTTAACGTATATTTTCCAAAACTTCAAACTTGTTTGTTTGGGTGTTCTGCTCTTTGGTGAGGTCTAGGATTCAATATAGCTAACCAAAATTATCTCCAGTTCTGAAAACTGTATTGCTACACTTAATTGCTTGGTCTTATATAAGATTATAACTTAATCTATAATTAATTTACAGATTTTCTACTGAGAGTGAAAAATGTTCAAATTATGTCCTTTTCATTTACACAGTAATAGAAAGTGGAATGTTCATAGCCATTCTGACTCACCTAGTGCTTCATAATAGCAGACTGTGGTTTTTAATTTTGTCTTGCATTTTAAATTCACTATAACTCGCTTTACGGTAGCTCCAACACACAACTTCAACTGGATATTTCTGTTATCATGTTTCAAATGATGTCTTTGCCACAAATTAAAGTGAAAGCAAGCTATAGCAGACAAGGAGCTGTACACAATATATAATTACATCTCCGCAAATACACTTACTGTCTAAAAGAGACTTAGTTACCATTATCATATTCTTCATAGTTTTGGCAACTGTTACTATTGCAAACTTGATGTTTACATTTCTAATGGAAAGTGTCTATGTAAAGTTGTGGATATATGATATTGTGTTGTTTCAATGTTGTGCATGATGTGTCAAACCTCCATCTGCACTGAACAGAATTTCTCATGTTTGAAACAATTCTATTACAGTTTCTAACATTTTAATGCCTTTGTTATTTTCTTTTAAAGCAATAATAGAAATGCAAAATATATAAGAATTAGAAATAATGACTTTATGCAGAATGAACTTAGGACCTGACTTTTAACTCCTGACAGATATCACTTCTGTGGAAGGTGAGGTGAACAGCAAACTCTGGCCCTCACAAACTGCGATCCAAGAGATTTTAATTTTGGCCAACAAATACTTCATAAATAAAAACCAAAAGAACTGTGGATGTTGTAAGTCAAAAACAAAAACAGAAATTACTGGAAAAGGTCAGCAGGTCTGGCAGCATCTGTAGAGAGAAATCAGAGTTAATGTTTTGGGTGCAATGACCCTTCCTCAGAACTCAGACATCCTTTATAAACCCGAGCTAATATATCTTTTTAAGAAGCATAGCTTTGTGAAACAAAAATCATTATTGCATTTATTCCATTTAATGGACTTAATAGCAAGCCTGTATATAGTAGTTTTGCATAAAATATAAGTGCCCATAGAAAATATGCTTAGGTTATAAGATCAGTGATATATTGTGATGGAGTTCGTTTTGTGATTAGGAACTATACCCTCTGAAATCGTCTGCTACCTACTTCAATTCAAAACCAGATCACTTCAGGTTAAAACCTTTCATCTTCTACTGCTTTACAGAAAAAAAATAGAATGGCTAAATTCAACCAGTGACAGTCTTCAAATTGTTTCCCACTAAAAGATGGATGTGATCATGTTGTTGTCTTGTAACCCCTTTAACTCACAGACTGTACTCATCAGTAAAGATCTCTTGCTACTAGTTTGAATTTTTGGCTTCCTTTGTAACACACAGTTTATATAATGTTTAGGATTTTGAGAGGCCATTACTTCTAAGAACAATACTTTAAAGACACTGCAGTTTATTTAAATTCTTCACATCATTTATATTACTATAGGTGACAAACCACACTCCATCAGCTAGGGCATGAAGAACATTTTTTACAAACCCACCGACTCCCACAGCTACCTGGATTACACCTCCTCCCACCCTACCTCTTGCAAAAATGCCATCCCGTATTCCCAATTCCTCCGCCTCCGCCGTATCTGCTCCCAGGAGGACCAGTTCCACCACAGAACACACCAGATGGCCTCCTTCTTTAGAGACCGCAATTTCCCTTCCCACGTGGTTAAAGATGCCCTCCAACGCATCTTGTCCACATCCCGCACCTCCGCCCTCAGACCCCACCCATCCAACCGTAACAAGGACAGAACGCCCCTGGTGCTCACCTTCCACCCTACCAACCTTCGCATAAACCATATCATCCGCCGACATTTCCGCCACCTCCAAACAGACCCCACCACCAGGGATATATTTCCATCGCCACCCCTTTCTGCCTTCCGCAAAGACCGTTTCCTCTGTGACTACCTGGTCAGGTCCACGCTTCGCTACAATCAGGCAGGTCAAGGCATTGCAAGTGGTTGGCACCCATTTTGTTGAGTTAGAACAGGCCCAGTGCATGTTTATGTTCTTTCCTTCTACAAAGAACAGCAACATTTTTATGAATACAGTACATGGAAATGCAACACACTATGAGACCAACTAACAATCCGAAATTGGTTGTCAGTGTAATTCTTCACACACTCAGGATTATCCTAGAAATGTGGTACATTTGCAGAACCAAATCTATTGCTGTAGCCCCTTAAATTGTAATTCTTGTGAATTATCTTGATGAGCAACAAGGAGGATTGATAAGGGCAGAGTGGTAGATGTGAACTATATTGTTTTCAGTAAGGCATTCGACAAGGTTCCCCATGGGAGACTGGTTAGCAAGGTTAGACCTCATACAGGGATAACTAGCCATTTGTATACAGAACTGGCTTGAAGGTAGAAGTCAGAGGGTGGTGGTGGAGGGTTGTTTTTCAGACAGGAGGCCTGTGACCAATGGAGTGCCACTGCTACCCTTGCTAATTTCTCATATTAAGAGGGATAATATAAATATTGCCACATCAGGTAAAGATCATCTGCTCAAGGTAAATTCACATCATCAACTATGCTAGAAGGTATAGTGAATGAATGGTAGGAACTGTGCAGATCATCCACTCCTTGATATTTTATAAATGTATCCTTTGTAAATTTCAAAGTCATTCATGTTTTGACCATCTTCCTTCAGTTGTTGGATAGCTACCCACAGATTTGATCAATTTGCATCGGGTTGCTGAACACAAACTACTGAAATAAATTACATATGCTTGTTTGCTTTGTGTGGTTAAATCAAAATAAAACACTGTTGTCCCTTAAGAAACGATTCTTTGTAAAATGTAAGGATTGGTGAATTAATGTGGATTAAATGGTCATCTTCGTCAATCATTTTTTGGTGATCATCAGTTGGCTGATTGGTGTTGAGTTTATGAATTTGAGAAATTCATATGAATTAGGAACTATAACAATCCCAAGGTCAATTCCTGAGGTAACTCATTCCAACTCTATCCTGAAATATCAATCAAACAAGACATTATTTTCTATCCACCACCCAGTTCAAAGATTTAGAAGACTTATTTACAAGTTCCATATCTGGAGTTTAAAGGTGCTGAGTATAATTTTGATCCATTTGAAGTTTAGTTCCAAATTTGGAATATACTTACATCACCTGTTTGCTTACAATAATGATGGAGTTCAGCACATGACTGCAAAAGAAAAGGTTGGAATATTTGCAAATATCTTCAGACAGAAGTGTTGAGCAGATGATCAAACTCTATTTCCTCCCATTGTTTTTAGCACCACAACCATCAGTCTTCAGCTAGTTCAATTAGTTCCATCTTACATCAAGAAAAACCAAGAGGCACAGGAGACTATGGGTGCAAACAATATTCCAGCAATAGTACTGAAGGTTTGTGCCCCAGATTTAGCTGTGCCCTTAACAAAGCTTTTCCAGCTACAACTTTGGAATCTGCCCAACAATGTGAAAAATTCTCCATGTCCTGTCCACAAAATGAAGGGCAATCTAATCTGGCCAATTACCATTGCTCTTGTCTATTTCTGGCAATTAGCAAAATAATGAAGGATGTTGTTGACAATGTTATCAAGCAGCTCTCAGTCAGTAATGGTATGCTCACTGTTACTCAGTTTGGGTTCTGCCAAGCCAACTCAGCTCCTGACCTCATTAACACTTTTGGCTTAAATGTAAAAGTGAAGTGAAAGTGATTGTCCTTGAAACCACGGCAATATTTGAAAGAGTGTGGCATCCATTCGGAAGTCAATGAGAATCCGGTAAACGCTACACTGGTTGGACAGAGTGTGGCATCCATTCGGAAGTCAATGAGAATCCGGTAAACGCTACACTGGTTGGATTCCTATCTAAGAAAAAGGAAGATGGTTGTGGTTATTGGAGGTTATTCATCTCAGCCCAGGAAGTTACTGCAGCAAGTCCTCAGGGTAGTGTCCTCAGCCCAACCATCCTCAGCTTCTTCATCAATGACCATCCCTCCAATCTTTTTAAAATAAGATTGCGCAGTATTTGGCACTATTCACAACTCCTCAGGTACTGAAAAAGCACATATTCCTATAAAGCAAGAATTGGATAACATCCAGGCTTAGGCTGATATATGTTAAGTGACATTTTCATCATGCAAGTATTGGGCAATAACTATTTTTATCAAGAGAAAAACTTAACCATCCTTCCTTGACATTCAATGCCATTACCATTATTGAATTCCTCAGTATCAACATCTCGTGGATTACTACTAACCAGAAAGTCTACTGCACTAGCCATGTACATCCAGTAACTCCAAGAAGTCAGACTCTGGGAATTCTTTGCTGAGTGATTTGTCTCTTAATGTTCTAAAGTCAATTCACCAAACACAATATATAAATTAGGAATGTGATAGAATACTCACCTCGTGCCTGGGTGAGTGCAGCATCCACATGACAGAACCTCAAAATTCCAAGATTCTAAGATGGCACCATAAGTATCTAAAGCAACATATCAAAAAAAGGTGTTTCATTCTATTTTACAGAAACACATGAACTGAAAAAATAAATTCAGAAGCTTATTGCTCTTATGAAAATACAGTTTAAAGGCAATTACTTCTTTCATTATTGTTTTGACTACATCGTGGTGTGTGGAAGAATTAGTGAGCTGAAATCTATCATCAAAAAGACGCTTGTGGATTTTTGCTATATAATAGGATGCAAAAAGTGTATTCAATTATGCAGCCAATATGAGTAAATTGTCTTTAAGTCAGTTTACTTGTGATGGTTCATTAAAGTTTATCAAAATAATATGGTGGTTGATTTAATCTCAATACACTGGAGTAAACCTTTTGCATTGTTTGTTCAAAGGTAGGCATGTTAGAATGGCTAAGTGATTTTTTTAAGATGACCAAGTATTTGTACCTGTGCAATCACGTTTCAGTAATAAATATGGCTCATACACTACTGAACTCTGAATGTCTGAATAAATATTTCTTGCTAACTATTGGGATTTTGGTTAATTACTTGCATTATTAGACAGAATAATGAAGATAAGGATTAGGTATCTTAGGTAGAATGCTGCCATTAATCCTATGTTAGTACAGGGTTTTTTTAGTAGCTTGTGGTAAAGAATGAACCATGAACAAATTAGCAGATGAGGTGCTTAGCTTAAGTAACAGGATAAAGGTTTATTTCATCGTAATAACCACATGCAGGTTACGTTGTACAGATGGTAATGTGAGAAAAAGAAGCTATGTCGGTCTCCAACTACGTATGTCTTATTCAGGTCAATACTGCCTGATATTCCACCAGTGTTATATACCAGAGTGGGGAGGGCTTCAGCCTAGCTCAGATTAGTCCTTTTGTATTCATTCACTTATACAACAGCATCAAAATTCATACATTAATTTTATCTCACACATTCACAATAACATTTGATTTTAACTTTGCGCATTGGTGGAAAACAGGAGGTAGCAGATAATCCATCCATTACCGATTTAAATAGGACAGTGTGCAGAACAGGCATTAGATCTGCTACCAGAGGATAATTTTATTAGAACAACTAGGACGTGAGGTAACAGACCTTCTGTCCATTATTGATACATTGACATTAATGAAAAAGAAACAGGGCAATAGACAGAACAGGTCTTTGAATTGCTTTCACCTTCTTTTTTTATCTTGGCCAGAAGTTAAAATCAGTCCTTATTAACACTCATAAAATACCAATCAATACCAATGAAACTGAGTAAAATAGATTACTTTCAAAATAAGACTTGGCAATGTGCTTTTGAGATATATTCAAGATGGAAAGAACCTTGTCCCAGAGATACTGGGCAGACAATAAAGCACTTCTGAATTGAAATCACTTTTGCAATGTAGTTAGATTTAGTTTTTCAACAATATGGAAATAGGCCCTTCAGCCCAACAAGTCCACACCAACCCGCTGAAAAGCAACCCGTTCAGACCCATTCCCCTACACTATATTTAGCCCTGACTAATGCACCTATCAATATGGGCAACTTAAAATGGTCAATTTAACTGACCTCCACATCTTTGGATTATGGGAGGAAACCGGAGCACCCGGAGGAAACCCACACAGACACGGGGAGAATGTGCAAGTTCCACACAAACAGTCGCCCGAGGCAGGAATCAAACTCGGGTCCCTGGCGCTGTGAAGCAGCAGTGCTAACCACTGAGCCACCGTGCTGCCCCCAATTTAAACAAATGCAAATGTTGAAACATAGAAAATATGAGCAGGGGTAGGCCATGTGGCCTTCGAGCCCTGCTCCACCAGTCAAAATGATCATGGTTGATCATCCAATTCAGTATCCTTTCCCTGCTTTCCTCCATATCTTTTAAACTTACAAACAATGTCTAACTCCTTCTTGAAAACATTCAATGTTTTGACCTCAACTATTTTTTATGGCAGAGAATTCCATAGGCTCACCACTCCCTCGGTGAAGAAATTCCTTCTCATTTCAATCCCAAATGGCCTATTCAATATCCTTAAATGGTAGCTCCTGCAGTAAGGTGAGGATTATGGTTATTCTCCCTGTATTTACCCCATCCAGGCCTCCTAGACTTTTATAGGTTTTTATGAGATCCCCTTCATTCTTCTAAACTCCAGTAATTTTAGACCTAACCAATCTAACGTCTCATCATACATCAGTTCTGCGATCCTCACTATCAATCTAGTAAAACTTCACTGCATTCCTCCTATTTCCAGAACATCCTTCCTCTAATAAGGAGACCAAAGTTGCACACAATACATAATGTGTGGTCTCACCAAAGCCCTGCACAATTTCAGCAAGCTGTCCCTACTCCTGTGCTCAAATCCCCTCTCTCTATGAAGGACATTGCCTTTTTCACTTGACAAAAGATCAGTTAGACTCGAAACATCAGCTCTTTTCTCTCCTTACAGATGCTGCCAGACCTGCTGAGATTTTCCAGCATTTTCTCTTTTGGTTTCAGATTTCAGTATCTGCAGTAATTTGTTTTTTTGCCTTTTTCACTGCCTGTTGCACCTGCATGCTTACTTTCAGTGACGTGTGTACAAGGACATACAGATCTCATTGCAGCTCCCTTTCCCAATCTATCACCATTCACATAATCATCTGCCTTCCTGTTTTTGTTACCAAAATGGCTAGCCTCACATTTATCCATAATATACTTCATTTGCCATGTATTTGCCCACTCACTTAGCTTGTCCAAATCACACTGAAGCATCTCTATGCTCTCCTCACAGTTTTCCCTCCCAGTTTTGAAATCTTCTGCAAACTTGGAGAGATTACATTTAGATCCTTTTTGTAAACTATTAATATATAATGTTATTAACTGGGGTCCAAGCACTGACTTCCCCCTGTCTTCTACTGGCCACTGCCTTCCTCGAGGAAGAAGACTCATTTATTCCCACTCCTTGTTTCTTGTCTGCCCAACCAGTTCTCTATCCATGTTAGTACACTACCCCCAATCCCATGCATTTAAATTTTAAATACTAATCTTTTGTGTGGGACCTTATCAAATACTCTCTGAAAGTTCAAGTAAACTATTAGCTCCCCCTAATCAACTCCATTCATTACATCCTTGAAACATTCCAGTGTATTTATCAAGCATGATTTTCCGTTTGTTAATCCATGCTCTGTCTGATCCTGTTATTGTTTTCCAAGTGCTTTGCTATTAAATCTTATATAAAATACTCTGGTATTTTCCCCACTATCAATGTCAGACTGTCTATAATTCCCTGTTTTCTCTCTACCTTTTTTTAAATAGTGGTGTAACATTAGTTATCCTTCAATCCATAGAAACTGTACTAGCTAATGTTTACACAGCAAGTGTCCACATATAGCATGATAAATGCAATACATTTGTAACATTAAACTTGCTGAGTGTTTGCACTGCTACTCCTGTTCTAAATTAGATTAGCAGATCCTCAGACATAAAAAGACACTTATAACATCACTCTCACCCAAGTCATATCTTCCCTCAGCATGCTGCTTTGTTCAGGAAATAAGCCCTCCATCCTCTTTCAGTCTTGATGGAATGTAAGATTGCATCTAAATAAAGGATAAAACTTTGCTCCACTTTCATCTTATGTTCTAATTGTCTCCCATCCACCTTCCTATGTTTAAGTAGGTGCACAGACGTTTAGCCACCAGATCATTCAAGACATTAATCATAGAGGTATTACTAAAATATCAAATGAATGCAACAGATATATTTTTGTAATGCTACCAGTGTTCCAACATGCTATGCCTTAGTGTAGACAAGAGCGAGCTATGGAATCACAGA
Source organism: Chiloscyllium plagiosum (assembly GCF_004010195.1). NCBI lineage: Eukaryota > Metazoa > Chordata > Chondrichthyes > Orectolobiformes > Hemiscylliidae > Chiloscyllium > Chiloscyllium plagiosum. The sequence goes on along the minus strand of NC_057725.1, from coordinate 20,165,785 downwards.
TATGCCAACTCAAGAGTATGGTTCTGTTAGCATCAGAAATCAAATTAAGGATTACTGAATGCACTGTTACAAGAAACTATGATGTCCAAAGAAAATCTTCCCTTTAGTCTTGAGCAGAAGCCACTTTACAGGGATTACATAATTGCTGTGAATAAATAGTCAATGAAAACATTTGATTTGTAGAGTGGACATCTGATTCAAGATCATGCTGAGACTATAATCAAGGTGCTATGTTCAGTCCCTGCATTAAATGGATGTACTACACCCACACAAAACTTACTGAGCCAAATAGCAAATGCGTTAAGTACCAAAAGAGCTGTACACTGAATTAGGGATCCAAATACAGATGCTTCTTGACCACAGCAAAAATGTTGTTGGCCCATCTCAGATGTTACCTCAGAGTTCCTGTGGAAAAAATGTTGTCCCTGGATGACACATCTAAGTGTTTGAGATTGCATGAAAGAGCTGGCTTTCAATCAGATTAAGTTGAATGTTCCTGAGGGAGATTTAGAGGACTCCAGGATAAATGGGAAGATATTGTCTTGAAAATGGAACAAAAATCAGTTGTACCATGAGGACAGTGCCCTTACAAATCATGCGGTACACTCTTTACGTATGCAAATTGTAATCCTTGTGTTATGAAGATGCTATATATCGCATTTTTTTGAATATCCATGTTTTCATGGATTGTGCACAGTTGCTCATTTGGGTATCTGATCTTTTTTTAACAGACCACAGAAAGGATAGTGGAACATCTTTTTTTTCAGTCATTTATAGAGTCATATAGCACGGAAACAGACCCTTTGGTCCAACTCATCCATGCTGAATCAGTTTCCCAAACTAGACTAGTCTCACTTACATGTGTTAGGCCCATATCCCTCTAAACCTTCCTATTCATGTACCAATCCAAATATATTTTAAACGTTGTAATTGGACCTGCATCTATCACTTCCTCTGGCAGTTCATTCCACACATGAAATACCCACTGAATGAAAAATATGTTCCTCAGGTCCCCTTTAAAGTTTTCTACTTAAAAATATGCCCCCTAGTTTTGAACTCCCTCACCCTTGGGGAGAAAAAAAAAACCTTTGCTATTCACCTTATCTATGTTCTTCATGATTTATAAACATCTATAAGGTCATTCCTCAACCTCTTATACCCCTGTGAAAAAGGTCCCAGCCTATCCAGTCTCTACTTATAACTCAAATCCTCCAGTCCCAGCAACATCTTGGTAAACGTTTTCTCAAGCCTCTCCAATTCAATCATATCCTTCCTATAACAGAGTGACCAGAACTGCACACGGTACAGAATTACCTCAGTTATCCGGACATCAATTATCCGAATTTCGGATTATTCGAACAAGATCTCAAGGTCCCTGTAATACAGATCCCATATGAAGAATTTCACTAACTCACAATGAGTCAAGCATTTCAATGGTGGGCTGACTGTAAAATATTCACTCCCCCCCCCCCCAACCCCCTGATGAAGTTATTTTTCTCAATGCCTGAAATCATGTCAATTCCCCTCTCCTCTCACCCCACATTATTATTTTCAACTAGTTCTAAAGGTGGTTGGTTTCTTGTTTTTCAGCGCACTGGTGGCTGGTTAAACCATATGGCGAATCTTGAAAAGTGAAATTTTGTTATCGTTATTTTTACATCAATTAAAACTATCTGTCGATGTCAATTCCCCCCTCCTCTCACCCCACATTATTATTTTCAACTAGTTCTAAAGATAGTTGGTTTCTTGTTTTTCAGCGCACTGGTGGCTGGTTAAACCAGATGGCGAATCTTGAAAAGTGAAATTTTGTTATCGTTATTTTTACATCAATTAAAACTATCTGTCGAATCTTTCAACATTCCCCCTCCCCCCATCTCAAAGTTGAGGGAAACAAAAAGCTTGTTATTTCTGCTCATGCAATTTCAGTAACTCTCCCTCCGTCGTTCAATTCCCACTTCACTCCCTGGTGTGAAAATCACTGCAAAGTGAGCCTATGCATTTACAGAGCAAATTGTAGTGAGTTAGCACAAGTGAAAAAGAAAAGGAGGAAAACTTGACAGGAGGAAACACAAGGAAAACATTACCTCCCCCCCCCAAAAAGAAATTGATGAGAGGACAGAAACTGAAGTCAGCAAAAAATCTTTCCTCTCTTTCTTGTGTTCCCCCTGTATTTTGCACCCCTCTCTCTCTCTCTCTCTCTCACACACACTCTCTCTCAGGGCTCGGTGGTCAATGAGGAGGGAGGGACCACACTTGGTTAGTCTGGACGGCGGGACGACATGGAACAGAAAGATGCCGCCTGATGTCAAGGACCAGGATAAAACCGAGGAAAATGCCAGCGAAAAATTTCACAGAGTTCAGTCAAATTCTAGCTAAAAAGTGATCTCATTTGTAAAATATCATGAATTTTTAAGCAATATCCAGTGTTTGTATACTTATATCGATAGAATGAAATAAAATCTCTGTAAACATGCTTTTTTACATAATTATGTTCAGTATGGCTTCCTTTGTTCACGATCAGATCAGTTATCAGAACAATTAGATATCCAAACAAAATACTCCCCGATTATTCCAATAATCGAGGTTGTTCTGCACTCCAAAAGTGGCCTCACTAACATCCTGTAGAACCTCGACATGATATCCCAACTCCTATATTCAAAGGTCTGAGCAATGAAGGCAAGTGGGCGAAATGTCCTCTTAAATAGGGCTCATGCCTGAAACGTCGATTCTCCTGCTCCTTGGAAGCTGCCTGACCTGCTGCGCTTTTCCAGCAACACATTTTCAGCTCTGAACCTATTTACTGTAAACCACCTGATTGGCATTTATGAATGTCAATCATTTCAGTTTGTATGGATATTGTCCAACTGGGTCCAGTTGGGTGTATGGCCTGCTGCGAGAGAGAAACTAGAGAACTCAACCCAAAGCAAAATATTCTGATGCTGATAATCAGAAATATAAACAGAAAGGGCTGGAGAAACTCAAAAGATCAGGCAGCATCTGTGGAGAGAGAAAGAGAGCTATTGTTGTGTACTTAATATGAATTTTCTTCAGAACTCTTCTCCCAGTTCCAATTCCTTGAGGAGTACATTGAGAAAATCTATTCTTCGAAATCTAGAGAATCAGGTTAATTTGGCAGCAACGTCGTGCTATTTTATAATTCTGGTCTTATATCTTCAGGCAACAGATATCTGGAGTAAATTGGATTAATTTGCATTCTTTTTGTTTCTATCAGCTCATTATGTTTGTGGATTTAAAAATATTCTCAGGCACCATTTAGTAAATTACATTTTTTTAAGTTTGCTATCATTTAATAAAAAGTTTTGCATCATTTCATATGTGACTCATTCATTCTCAGGATATCTTATAATTCAGAAATTTTATTGATTTTACTCAGAAGATAGAACATTCAAGCTGATATTTACTACAAATGCCTGAAGGCATATTGTTCCATTTATACAAAGGTTTCTGATATTACAAGTATATGACAACTGTATTTTAATGCAGTTAGTCGTTATCATAGCGATGGTTAAAAGTCAGTGTGCCAGGTCTTTCCATTTTGTATTTTAACAGCTTACTGTTTTACACAAATATTGAACTATAACTTAACTTCTATACTGCTTACTGATCATTTACTAAATATAAAATCCGAAGCCAGCTACTAAACATAATCCACATACACTAGTTGTTTGAAATTTGCTTTTTTAAATTAATGCACATTTCAAATTTCTTTTGTAACTTCATTATTACTAATTTGAGTGGAATTGTTCTCAGCACATACGTGTATGACTGCTCACTGTGTTTAATATGCAGTTCTTTTATCTTCCTCTTTAATGGAGGCACCAATTTATTTATTCAAATTGTTTTATATCTCTATGAATTTGGCACAATAAAGAATTACACAGGAGCATATTAAGTATTTGTATTGTATAATTATCTCTCTTTTGAGCTTCCTGCTATTTCATTAGAATGTTTAGAATTTGCAAAATTATATTCATCCTTGTATTTAACAAGCTGTGAAGTTTTTAAAAAAGATTTTGCATGTCCTTCTGCTGTGTAAATCGTGATTTAATTGTTTCTGAACAAGTACAGAGATCAGGAGCTGGAATGAATGTGCCAAAGGGGTTACATTGAGGGAGAAGAGTGAGAAGCAAGAAGGACATGTGAGATACAGGGCTTGGGTAAGGATTGAGAATAGGTTTTAATTCAAGGGATTGGATTTGATGTTAGAGGCAACCATGGAAACAAGTTGGGACCTGAGTTGATGTGTGGAGTTCGGAATGACTGAGGGTGGGATGAAGTGTGGGTTCTTTGATATGAGGTTGCCTGTGAGAGTTGCAGTCCAGTTCCGGGGTTATGTCAAGTCACCCATACACAGTCGCCTTTGAGAAGATGGGGGTGAGCTGCCTTCTTGAACTGCTGAAGTCCACATGCTGTAGATAGATCCACAATTCCTTTTGGGTGGGAATTCCAGGATTTTGACTCAGTGATGCTGAAAGAATTACGATATATTTCCAAGTCAGGATGGTGAGTGACTTGGAGGGGAACTTCCAGCTGGTGGTGGCCTTCTGGTTGGAGGTGGTTGTAGGCTTTGAAAATGCGGGTCTAAGGATCTCTGGGGAATTTCATCAGGCATCTTGTAAATAGTACACTACTGCACATCAGTGGTGGAGTGAATGGATATGGTGCCAATCAAGTGGGCTGCTTTGTTCTGGCTGGTGTCAAACTTCTTGAGTGTTGTTGGAGTTGTATGTATCCAGGCAAGAGCGGTGCATTCCATCACACTCTTGACTTGTGCCTTGTAGATGATGGACAGGCTTTGGGGAGTCAGGAGGTAAATTACTTGTTGCAGTAGTCCTAGCCTTTGACCTGTTCTTGTAGTTCTGTGTTTATGTGGCAAGTCGAGTTGTATTTTTTGGTCAATGGTAACCTCCAGGATGTTGATTGTGGGGGATTCAGTGTTGGTAATGTTAATGAATGCCAAGGGGTAGTGGTTTGATTTTCACTTGATGGTGATGGTCTTTGGCATTTGTCAGTTGAAAACTCTACTTGCCATTTTTCAGCCCAACCCTAGTTAATGTCTCAACTTTGTTGCTTTTGAACATGACTGCTTCAGTATTTGAGGAGTCGAGAATGGTGCTGAGCATTGTGTAATCATTGGCAAACACACCCCCTTCTGACCTTAACTTGGAGTGAAGATCATTGATAAAGCAGCTGAAGATGGTTGGGCTTGGGGAACAACCTTGAGGAGATCCTGCAGATATGTCCTGGAGTTGAGATGCTTGATCTTCAGCAACATCAACCACCTTTACTATGTGTCAGGTATAACTCTAACCAACAGCGCTTCACCAGAGAGTCTCACTGATGATGTTACCTTGTATGGTGACGAAATGTCTGAAAAGAAACCTTCAAGCTCAGCGAGCTAACTTACATACTTAGAGAGCTTTCCCCCTATTCTAGTTTTGCTAGGGCTCCTTGATTTCATACTTAGTCAAATGCTGCCACAGGTCAAGGATAGTCACTCTCTCCTCATCTCTGGAGTCCAGCTGTTCTATCCATGTTTGAAACAAGGCTGTAGTGAGGTCAGCAGCTGAGTAACCCTTGTGGAACCCAAACTAATCACGAGTAAGCAGGTTTTGCTGAGTAACTGCTGCTTGATAGTGCTACTGACAATATCATCCTTTAACTTTGCTGAAGACCGAGAGGACAGTGATGGTTGATAATTGGCTTGTATATCCCTCTCTCTGAGAAATCTTCTACATAGCTAGGTAAAAGCAAGTGTTATTGCTGAACTGGAATCTCTTGGTTAAGGGTGGGCAACGAGTTCTGGAGCATGAGTACTTCATGACTGTGGCCAAAATGTTCTCCCATAACTTTTCTAGCATCGAGTGCCTTCAGCTTTTCTTTGAGGTCACATGGAGTGAATCAAACTGACTGAAAATTGGTATCTATGATCCTTATGAGGAGGCTGAGATGAATCATCCATTCAGCACTTCTGACTGAAGATGTTTAAAGTACTTCTGTCTTTTTTTTTGCAATGATGTGAGGGGCTCCTGAACTATTCAGGATGGGGATATTTGTGAAATCTCCTCCAGCTAATTGTTCAACTGGCCACCATCATTCACAACTGAATGTGGCAGGACTGCAGAGTTGAGAACTGATCCATTGGATGTGGGATCAAATAGGCCTCTCTATTGTATTCTGCTTAATTTTAATTGATCCACCACTGGTTGCAATGCTTTAAGTTATTTAGGCACCAAACCTGGAATAGTCTCTTGACACTTTTCTACCCCTCTACCTCAATTGACCCCTTCAATCAAACTCTTTGACAAGGTGTTTGGTAATCAGATTGATTGGCAAGTGAGCCAACAGCTTTAGGCAGAGTCTGGAAAGTGGAGTTTAGGCGACCATCATTGTCAGGTAGGAATTCATTAATTGTCAGAGCAGATTTGAGGGGCTGAATGGTCTACTCATTCTCTAATTCAAACGATCTAATGTATCTAACTTACTAACTAATCTGCGACTTCTGCTATCCCTTGTTTTATAAAACTCCTGTGAAACAATTTGACATAATATCACTAGATCATCACTTCTTCTTCAGATTACTAAGTGAGAGAGCCAGGTAATGTTGCAGAGGCCTGGGTTTGAATTCCATCATGACAGATACTGAAATTTGAATTAAATGAAAATCTGGAATTAGAATCTAACAGTAACCAGGAATCTATTGTCAAAAAAAACCCACCTAGTTCACTAATGTCCTTTGGGGAACAAAACTGCCATCTTTACCCAGTCTAGTCTGCGTGTGACTCCAGACCCACAACAATGTGGCTAATTCTTAACTGCCTTCTGGGCAATTAGGGATGGCTTAGTCAGTAACACCCACATACAGTGAATGTATTAAAATAAAATAATGTTATAGACATTCTATAAATTCAAACTATCATTTTGAAAAGGCTTGAGCTTAAACAGAATTTTACTTTAGGCATACTTCAAGTAAACAGGACATCTAATATCTTTTAAATGTTTACATATCTGTCTCCTTGGTTATTACAAAATTATGCATTTTTCATCATGATCCTTCTCTTTCTTCCCTTTACTAGCTTCTCCGAGCTAATAAAAACCCCTTGAGTCCAGATTTAAAGCTTTTTTTCCCATTAATATGTTTGTCACTTTTATTGGTATTTATGAGCAACAGAATGTTGAAGGAATGTCGCATTTTTCAGCTGCACAAAGAAAATACAACCTCTAGGGGGCACCATAAATCCATTAGTGAGCATCAGAACAGAAAGGATCAAAGAATATGAGTGAATGAAGTCTAACTGTGATGCTGCCATTATCCAGTGTTTTTCAGTGTCATGGGCAGGGTATTCACAGAGAAATTATACATTATTAAAGGCTTATTTCAGATTATACTGTCGTGTGCCAATAGATTAGAAAACTCTGGAAGATTTCCTTCTCGCTGTGTGTGGTGGAAATAAGGTTGTTATATTATTGAAATGTACCTTAACACACAGTTTTTCAGAATTAGTTATGCCTCATCTCTTGCAGATATCTAAGTTCATGCTAATAACAGCCTCCTCTTCAAAATTACAAATCAACTCTGAAAATTCTTTCTCATAACTATTGCTGAGAGGGGAGAAACATTTCTAATTAAATACGTGAGTGTTGACTGTATAATATCAAATATGAATATCTATATATTTATATTGAGGTGAAGATCAGGAGGCTTAATGTGAGTTACCCACTGACATCTCCATGATACAATTAATGATATACCCAACCTGAAATCTGCACTCCGTGATATGCCAAGACCTCTCTCCAGCCTTAGTCATAGAATCATAGCGACAGAGAGATGTACAGCATGGAAACACCTTCCTTCTACAAACTGACAAGAAAAAGCACAAAGTCTCAGTGTGAATTTCAGTCAACAAAAACTTGGATTTTATCCAGTACCACGGTGCATACTTAGTGTTTCATTCTTGCTCAAGTAGTTCCTACTTCCTAGTGCATTATTTTTGAAATGTAGCCATAAGTATAAACACAATTAGTATAAATTTTATTACCTGTGAGTAATTGATGTTTTCTGCAGGTACATTGTTCAGACTAGAGGCAGAATACTGAGAATTTTCTTGTGATATCCAATCTGATTTAACAACAGTAGGAATAAACAATCCAAAAATACTAGTGCCATTTTTAAATTAGCTGGAATTGGGAGATGCTGTGATGTTACAATGATAAATTGATGCCTGAAGGTATTGTGGACATTTTTTAAATGAAATGTGTTTCTTAAAGGAGGTCTGGTATAGTCAAAAATGGCTATGGATGTAAATCAAATAGCTGCCTGGAGACAGAGATCCTGAGATTGTTGGCTGTATATGTGAATGGAGCTTCAAAGAACAATCTTGAGGGGAAGAGGCAAATCAAAGCTTTGTGACTGCAATGACAACAAGGAGCTGACAAGCCTAAACTATAGGCACATTTTGTGCTTCTCTCTTTAAGACTACAGAAAGGCGTGGAACAAAAAGCCAATTTTAACTCTACTGGAATGTGCTGGTGTGACTGAACGCTGTCATGTATACCAGGTGGGGTTTACTGTGAAGGTTACAGTCATAGAATTAACCCTAGATACCCCTGTATTGCAGGTAAAGAATACTCCTCACTCTGAATGCTGCAAACCATTTACAAAATGAAATCAGAACAAAGGAACTTCAATCAGCCTATAAAACCAATAATTTTCAATGTGAACTATTCAGCTGCCTGTATCAATGTTACAGGTACCCTCCAGAATGTCTGCATCAGTCACACTGAAGCTACTTTTGATTGAGGGAGGCTATAGGAATATTGCCAGAAGACTGGAGGATAGCAAATGTTGTTCCCTTGTTCAAGAAGGGGAATAGAGACAATTGGCAATTGTAGACCAGTGAGCCTTAATTTGGTTGTGGGTAAAATGTTAGAAAGGGTTACAAGAGATCGGATTTATAATCATCTAGAGAAGAATAAGTTGATTAGGGGTAGTCAACATGGTTTTGTGAAGGGTAGTTCATACCTCACAAATCTTGTTGAGTACTTTGAGATGGTGGCCAAACAGGTGGTTGAAAGTAAAGCGATTGATGTGGTGCATATGGATTTCAGTAAGGCATTTGATAAGGTTCCCCATGATAGGCTATTGCACAAAATACAGAAGCATGGGATTGAGGGTGAATTAGTGGTTTGGATCAGAAATTGGCTAGCTGAAAGAAGGCCAAGGGTGGTGTTTGATATTCATCCTGGAGTTCAGTTACTAGTGGTGTCCTGTAAGGATCTGTTTTAGGTCCACTGCTGTTTGTCACTTTATAAATGACCTGGATGAGGGCATAGAAGGATGGGTTAGTAAATTTGCAGATGACTCCAAGGTCGGTAGAGTTGTGGATAGTGATGAAGGATATTGTAAGTTATAAAGGGATATTGATAAGCTGCAGAGCTGGGCTGAGAGGTGGCAAATGGAGTTCAATGCGGAAAAGTGTGAGGTGATTCACTTTGGAAGGAGTAACAGGAATGCAGAGTATTGGGCTAATGGTGAGATTCTTGATAGTGTAGATGAGCAGAGAGATCTCAGTGTCCATATAAATAGATCCTTGAAAGTTGCCACCCAGGTTCATAGGGTTGTTAAGAAGGCATATGGTGTGTTAGCTTTTATTGGTAGTTAGATTGAGTTTCGGAAACATGAGGTCATGCTGCAGCTGTACAAAACTCTGGTGCGGCTGCACTTGGAGTATTGTGTACAGTTCTGGTCACCGCATTGTAGGGAGAATGTGAAAGCTTTGGAAAGGGTTCAGAGGAGAATTACTATGATGTTGCTTGGTATGGAGGGAAGGTCTTATGAAGGAATGCTGAGGGATTTGAGTCTGTTTTCGTTAGAGTGAAGAAGGTTGAGAGATGACTGAGACATATAAGGTAATCAGAGGATTAGATAGGGTGGACACTGAGAGCCTTTTCCTCAGATGATGATGGCTAGCATGAGGGGACATAGCTTTAAATTGAGGGGTGATAGATATAGGACAGATGTCAGAGGTAGTTTCTTTTCTCAGAGAGTAATAGGTGCATGGAACGTATTGCCTGTAACAGTAGTAGACTCGCCAACTTTAAGGGCATTTAAATGGTCATTGGATAGGCATATCGATGAGAGTGGAATAGTGTCGGTTAGATAGGCTTCAGATTGGTTTCACAGGTCAGTGCAACATTGAGGGCCGAAGGGCCTGCATTGTGCTGTAATGTTCGATGTTCTTTGTTCAATCAACATCCACAGAAGTAAGGACATGCTGAGGAGGGAGTTACAGATGGACAAGGGGAAGGAGAGAAACAGATAGGTCACATTTTATTCAGGTAGTAACAGATATATCAACAGTGTTTCAGCTTCCTTCAGCCCTCCGTAAGGCTCTGTTTCTGAAGGCTAAGGCGATCATCTCCAGTTTCTGCAGTTTGTTCAGAAAACTAAATCCACTGCATATTGGGGATAGTGACTCTGCTTTACAAGGGACTGTGTAAGTCACCACTGCACTTAGTTTCTTGCCTCTGGTTCCACTGAGGACAGAACTAGCAGTTGGCTGCACACAAATGCTGAAGGCCAGTGATGGATGAGCAGTCCCAGACCTGGAACCTCAGGCTGATTCTGCTCGGTTTAATTTTGTTTTTGCCTTGGGACTATTTTCAGGTCACAAACCTGACTGCTGAAGTAATGGGTCTGCTGGTTGCTCTTTGCCAGAGCATTTATTTGTTATGCTATTATTTTATCAGAGCGAGAAGTTATTAACTATATTGTTGTTCACACATAAATCCCTGAATGTAAACTCTTAGGATCTAAAAACCCCTCAAATCATAGACATGATCGCAAACTGTAAAAAACGAATAGCCTAACCTCAATACAACATACACAGCTCCACAGGAATGAAAAGGTTAATTGTAACTTTGCAGATGGATGAACCAATTGAGCCTTTGGCTCATTAAAAGATTGGAAGTAATATTATCACAGACAATGATGTAAGGTAAGTATCATTGCCTAACGTGATTGAGAAGCTGGAAGAAACACTGTCATAAACAATAGTACTGAAGGAGCATTCACACATCCATCAATTCTGGCGTCAGGCATTTCTTACCATGAGGCAAAGATTGTATTGTTACTGTTATGGATGCAAAATCATTGTCTGTCTAGTCCTGCATAGGCCAGGGAGTACAGTAAACCAAAAATAAAAGGGGTGTTAAAGGTTAGCTGGATGATAACAGGATATATTTTTGAGATAAATGTGATAGGAATCATTAAAAAGAGAGGAAGACACCAGTGTGTGGTCACTGCAGTCAAGAGAAGGACAAAAACTTGCAATCTCTAGATCCAGGTCTACAATCAGCACCGGTAATAATTTAGGTGTGTATGTGGTTGTAAATTACTGATAAATCATAGAGGGGCTTAGATTGGGGCTTTTAAAAAAGTTTCATGTCAAGTTGTGAAGAAGTTTGAATGATGATACAGTAATCTCCTCAACATCTGATATAGATTAGATTAGATTACAGTGGGGAAACAGGCCCTTCGGCCCAACAAGTCCACACCGACCCGCCGAAGCGCAACCCACCCATACATTTACCCCTTACCTAACACTACAGACAATTTAGCATGGCCAATTCACCTAACCTGCACATCTTTGGACTGTGGGAGATATGAGGAATAGCGGGCTGTGGGAGGAGTGGGAGAGGTGATGGTTACCTGAATCTGTCAGGTGCATGAGAAATACAGTTGGTGGCTGGAAGGACCTGACTCATTGATGCTGCTAGATGAATGTATGTGTTTTAAAACTAGCTGGGCACAAATACTGATATCCCCTTCCAATTGCCAATACCTTAAAGACTCCATTATCCGGACCCCAAACATCCGGAATTCTCATGAAATTGGTATCTGAGATTCAAAATAGGAATTCCAGATGTCTGGCATCTGGATAATGGGGGCTTAATTGTAATTTGTGTATACTTCAGGCAACCTTGGGTTTTGTGTTGTGGATGTGTGTAAATTCTGAACAAGTTGCAGAAGAACTTGCATGGGGAAGGGAATTACGTGAGTTCATTTGAGAATGAATCTAAAGTTGAGTCCCATTCTGTGTCATGTGTATTGTGTTTATGTCATTCTTCAAGTTGAAGAGCTACTGTAAGGTGAGGACAGGAAAGGAAATCCTTGCAAGTGAAGTTTCCAGGATGTACAATATGGAAATGCAAGCACAGAAATGGTGAGGAGATCTGGGAAGACTCACCTCCTAGGCCCCATTTTTAACTGGAGGTACACTTGAAGGAGCTGAGGGATGAGAACATCTGAGAGTATGGAGAAGTGGACACCTTCTTCAACTATGCAAGCATAGTTGGGAGTGAAGATATAATTGACTTTCTGGGGTAAGTTGAAATGTGTAGCACTGGAAAAAGCATAGCAGGTGAGGCAGCATCCAAGGAACAGGAGAGTTGACATTTTGGGCTTATGCCTGAAACATCAACTCTCCTGCTCCTCAGATGCTACATGACCTGCTGTGCTTTTTCCAGTTCCACACTTTTCAACTCTGACTCTCCAGCATCTGCAGCCCTCACTTCCTCCTAGTCCCTGAGGTGAAACAACAGATGAAGTGAACAGCATTGTGGCTCTTTAACCTGGAGACAGTGGATCAGGAGGAGCCAGGACTTCTGGAGAAATTTCTGATGAAGGATTGTCAACATGAAACATTAACTTTACTTCTGTCGATCTGTCTGTCCATGGATACTGCTTGATCTGTTGAGTATTTCCAGCATTTGTCTTTGTTTTCTCTGCTGGATTTGGGTTTTGCTTTAGTGTTGAATCCACTTATTTTATTTACTTCTGTTAACAATGTCACCAACATGTATAATTTAAGTGCAGATATCCAAAAATGTAAAACAAGATAAAAGAATTTTGTAGCTTCAGGCTAATTTTCTCTTTAAAGGAATTTTGCTATGTCCTTTTTCTAAATGTTTAATAATAGTATGTATTTTATTAATATACCTTTACATGATCTCCATAGAGACTGATAACTTATTAAAAAGGATAAATTTCTCATTAACTGATGAAAGTAACTGAGGGACAGGATTTCAGATTCTAGGGCATTTACAGTAACAAACAAATTAAAATCAACATCAATTAACATGACTTAGTAGGGAACTAAAATATCAAAGTAAGAAGAGGTTCTTTTGTATCAACTAATAAATGCAATCAAAATATGCTGTAGAAAATACTTTTATTTTAAACTGTGTATGTGTGTGTGTGCGTATGTGTGCGTTTTTTTATATATATAGTGTATGTGTGTGTAATATATATATTGTGTGTGTGTGTTTGTGTGTGTATGAGGTTATGTGTGTCTACCTTATAAAATCATCTGGGAAAAATGGAAGAAACTGAAGTGTTATTAGATGGATCACAAAAGAAACTACTTTATCATCATTACTAAGTCAAAGAAAACCCTAAATATTGTGAAGGACAGAATGCCGCACTAATGCAGTCTTGTTAAACGGATTATACACTCATTCAGTTTCTCCATTAGTTAATTAATTATAGAATGATACCATTTGTATCATGTAAGAAATATGAATTAAACACTGAATTAGTCAAATTGAACTTTCTGAATGACACTTTAAACGGATTACATGAGAGACATTATACATCGACTGAAAAGGATGTGATTTAGAAGCTTTTGTGTTTATAATATTGAGTTGCAAATGTGATGCAACAGGAATTACTGAAGCAATTTTAGGAAGTGAGTTCATTTTGTTTGACTTGTGATAAACCATTTGCTGAATTCTTCTGAGCCCTGGTTTTCCAGGGACTTGTTTGGAAAGAGCCTCTGCTTTACATGGATCCAACTTTCTGTGGTTATGGTATTATGGTCATAGTTATTATTTTTCTGTAGTTGAGTTTGAAGGAACCTTGATACCTGGAATTCTTTTTAAAGAGGTCTACAAAATGTCATTGGAAATGTGCTTTAAAAACGCATTTCTTGAAAGTCACGTCTTGTGGTAACTATTTACTGCTGACTTGCTGCCTGAGTTTATTTCTGTCAGATTGCAGTTTGGGAGATTTTTGTTGGGACTTTGTGTAGGGCAGCACGGTGACTCAATGGTTAGCACTGGAGCCTTAGCGCCAGGGACCCGGGTTCAATTCCAGCCTGTCTATGTGGAGTTTGCACATTCTCCCCGTGTCTGTGTGGGTTTCCTCCGGGTGCTCTGGTTTCCTCCCACAGTCCAAAGATGTGCAGGTCAGGTGCATTGGTCATACTAAATTGGCCATTGTGTTAGGTGCATTAATCAGAGGGAAATGGGTCTGGATGGGTTACTCTTTGGAGGGTCGGTGTGGACTTGTTGGGCCGAAGAGCCTGTTTCCACACTGTAAGGAATCTAATCTAATCTAAAAGACTTTTCAGTTGGTGAACAGCGTGGGAATAAAAGAGCTGCCCAGCCCAGGTGTCCTGCTTCTGAAAGAACTTTTATTGTGGTTTGGTACCTGGAGCGGTGATCCAGTCTGAACTCTTCCTGTCCTTCTGAAGAACTGCTGTAAGAATCCTCAACACCAGGAGTTGGAAACAATCCCAGGGGTATCTGTTTGTGTTCAGTGACATCTGTCTATGTGTGTCAGATCAACAGCCATTTGTACATTCCACACTTTATTCTTTCATTTGCCTTCATCGACTAACAGTTAATTGACCAAAAGTTTCTTTTATCCCAAAATGCCTCTTCATGTGTATTTGTGTGTGGTTTGGACTATTGTATTTTAATATGACAAGCTAAGTATATTAACCAGTTTTGCATCATCATTTAATAAGTATTATTTATAGTAAGTCAATGATTTTGTGTTTATTAAAGAAACCTGGTTGATGGATCTGATTACAGTTGACTATATTGGGAACCATGTATTAAATTTAATTTATGTTTTGACCCATGGAATTGTGAGAAGACAGAAAGACAGTGCACTCCTTCAACCTTAGTCGTGATAGCTTTTTAGCAAATTGAATTAGATTATGCTTCACAAGCCTCATTGTATTCTTAGAAAATAAGATTGGACACAGAAAGCCAGGAAAATTGCAGGTAATGCTGGAAACACTCAGCCAGTATCTTCATAGAGTCCCCACAGTGTGGAAGCAGGCAATTCAACCCATCGAGTTCATGCCAACCCTCTGAAGATCATCCCATTCAGACCCATCTCCTACCCTCTCCCTGTAACTCCCATGGCGAACCCACCAAGCCTGCACTCCCTCGAGTGTATGGACAATTTGGCATGGCCAATTCACCTAACCTGCACAACGTTGGACTGTGGGATGAAACCGGAGCACCCAGAGGAAACCCATGCAGACACAGGGAGAATGTGCAAACTCCACACAGACAATTGCCCGAGGATAGAATTGAACCCAGGTCCCTGGTACTGTGATATAGCAGTGCTAACCACTGAGCCTCAGTAGAAAGAGAGAAGCAGTGTTAAATTTCAGGTTTAATGACTTTTCAATAGATTTCTGGCAGGTTTTCCTGCATTGGATCATGGCAAGGCAGGGCTTGTTTCCTTCTTTATGACCCCCCCCCCCAAACGCATTGGAGATGTCTCACTCAATCATTCCACACATGCACCCATGTCTCCAATGTCACACACACACACATCTATGTCTCCAATCATTTCACCCACACACATCCATGTCCCTTTCTATTGTGGCCTTGCAAACGTTCCAACACCCTGCATACTCCCAAGTCAATTTAGAACCATGAGAGACCCTAAATTCCATACAGTCTGCTTTCTCAACAACTTTCTCACAACTTCTTAACATTAGTCTGTACCTGCGTTTTTGTTTTTGCCGCTGTTTACTTATTATTTACTTATCTATGCTACTTAATTATGTGGTCTGCCTGTATTGCTCGCAAGACAAAGCTTTTCACTGTGCCTCGGTACACGTGACAATAAATTCAATTCAATTCAATTCAATTCTTCAACCTGAGTGTAGTACCAGCAGTGGCCACTGCTGCTGGTGGTGCTGCCACCATCAGGATGTTTCCTGAGGCAATTCTTCCTGAGTTTGAACACTAAATAGCTGGAGAGCAGCTGATGTATCTGCACACTCATCCCTGCCAAATACCATCCCACAGTCTTTTCAGCCAGGGGGATGGTGAGGAATTTGAGATCCTTATAATGCTGTGTAGCTGTATGCATTTAATTGAATCTTTCCCAGTGAGCAGTTCAGATAGCAGGTTGATCTGTAGCCCCTGCTGGGGTGATTGTGGCATTTAAGCTCTCAAAAATTTCAAGCACATCTTACAGGTGCTTGGCAAAGCTAACTTCAAATTGAAAAATTACAAAAGGGATCAGTGAGTCATGGAGGCTCCTGTAATATTGCCGTTTACAGATTCTGCAGGGTTCAGATAGTTAATTCAGCATCAACAGGGGAAGCAGGAGTAGGTCACTCAGCCCATCGACTCAGTTCTGCCAATCTATAAGATTATGACTGATCTAATTGTAACCTCAAATCCCCATTCCCTTCTATCCATGATAACCTTTCCCTCTCTTGCTTAAAAATAAATTACCTGCCTCTGACTTAAAGCAAAAGTTCAAGGATTCTATTTCCAACCATCTTTCAAGGAAGAAATGGCCTACAGTCTCTCCTGGCTTTCTCCTGGTGACTGTCAACAGTCTTTTCCAGCAACATGAATGCCTTGATGAAGAAATGAGAAAATCACAGGAGCAGACATCTTTCCAACAGTACAAGAGTAAAAGTCACAAGCAAATACACATTCTAATGCAATTATATGATCAGTCTCGGAGTCTTAAATACACAAATAAACATATCGACTTTGCATGGAGAAAGTGAGGACTGCAGATGCTGGAGATCAGAGCTGAAAATGTGTTGCTGGAAAAGCGCAGCAGGTCAGGCAGCATCCAAGGAACAGGAGAATCGACGTTTCGGGCATAAGCCCTTCTTCAGGAACTTCTTATGCCCGCAACGTCGATTCTCCTGTTCCTTGGATGCTGCCTGACCTGCTGCGCTTTTCCAGCAACACATTTTCAGCTCTGATCTCCAGCATCTGCAGTCCTC
>NC_057725.1:20131691-20147703 GCF_004010195.1 Chiloscyllium plagiosum | reverse complement strand
TCCCCCCACCTTGTCTCATTCAAATCCCTCGAACTCAGCACCGCCTTCCTAACTTGCAATCTTCTTCCTGACCTCTCCGTCCCCACCCCACTCCGGCCTATCACCCTCACCTTGACCTCCTTCCACCTATCGCATTTCCAACGTCCCTCTCCTAAGTCCCTCCTCCCTACCTTTTATCTTAGCCTGCTGGGCACACTTTCCTCATTCCTAAAGAAGGGCTTATGCCCGAAACGTCGATTCTCCTGTTCCTTGGATGCTGCCTGACCTGCTGCGCTTTTCCAGCAACACATTTTCAGCTGATATCATCTTTGCATGTTCATTTGTGTACTTCTACCTCTTGGAAAACTCCAATTAGGTGCTTCCCAGAGGTTACAATATGGCTGCTCTTCAATCAAAGTGGCTGAAGATTGCCTTGGAGGATGCTATGGAGCAGCTTGGGCTGTGATAGTCCCACCTTAGTGCTGCATCATCCTGGCTTGGTAGCAACAAGGGCACAGATGGAGTGGAAGAGGTGGGAGAGAGGCAGCAACACTGTCATACTGACAGGGTCAGCAAATTTATCTCTCCTCCATCTCCAGGGCCACTGTCACTCCCCCGGGGCAGTCCCTCAATAATCCAATTGATCCATTGAAAGCCAAATTCATGAGCTGCGTGGTGCACAGGTAACCCCTTGACCACAGAGACAGCATCTTGAGCTCCCATTACTCAGACAGCTGATGGAAACTGCATTGTATTGCAATGCAGTCTATGACATTCAATCTGACAATGCGTTCCACTGATGTGTTGATGGGGAGAAACACCAATCCCATTCTGAACAATAGATTCCAGGCTCTGTGGAAAGGCTTATGTTCTTGCTGGGCTCCTTAACATCGTGTACAGGATTTCTGGAAAGCTTTCTATGCACTAAATAATCAGCTATGTAAATTTATTTGCTTTCTTCTGTCACTTGGTCCATTAAGTCTCAGTTGACTCTCCTCAGCTGAATTACTGTGCAATTTCATCCTCCAGTGAATTGACACAGGGCTGCCCTTGCTCCCCACCCTGACTCCTCCAAATTTGTATGTGGTGTTTCTCCTTTCTGCAAAATAACCAAAACATATGCAGCACCCATCTTGAATCTGCTCATTAAAATTCTAAGATTGGGTCAACCTCACTTCCTTGTCCTTGGACTGAGTACCTGAAAGGAATAGAGGTGAGGCTAAAGGTTTTCCTGAGGAGAGAGGGGCAGGTAAGAAGTGAATGCATACACCATTTCAGCTTCTCAGTCAGGAACATTGTGGAATGTGGGAGAAATGAGATTAAATGTCTAGATGACATCATTAAGTTAAGAATCACAAAACACCAAATTATAGTCCTTCATCAGGTGAGCAGCGCTCTGAAAGCTAGTGCTTCCAAATAAAGCTGTTGGACCATAACCTGGTGTTGTGTGATTTCTTTAACTTTGTGCACCCCAGTCCAACACTGGCACCTCCAAATCAAGATAACACCATCATCATCATCATCATCAATCAGCATATGGATGACAGTGGTTTAAGAAGGCAGCTCCCTATACACTTGTGAAATGCAACTAAAGGTTGTCCAAAACTACTGACCCAGCCAGTGATGCTCACATCCTACAAGTGAATTAAAAAATAATCTTTAACTTCCTCGTGGTCATGGTCCCTGTGATGCCTTCCCCTCTAAAAAGCTGCACAATCTCTTCTGTGTAGGTTAAAACATGCAGGAGCACTCACCTTCCTGTGCTGCTTCCTCATGCTAAATGTCACCTTCTCCTACAAGAAAGTGGGAAATGTGTCAGCGAAATACAATGTAGTGTGTTATCATGGTCGAGTCTCTATGTCAGTGTGCGTGATCTATGAGTTGTGGGTATGAGATTTACAACAGTACTAAGTGTGTGAAATGAGGGTACAAAATCTGAATTGATGGATTGGACAATGGTTAAAGGAGATTGTTAGTAGGAAGGAGATGGAGGATGTGCATTTACAGTGAGTGAGGCCAGTGATGTAACTGATAGTTTGTACTCTCTCATCTTCACAACTTTGAGTCAGATTGTTAAACATTTTCCTCAACATCTGCTTGGAAAAATACTTCTGGAATTGAAACTGTAGTTATTTTCCACTGTCTCCTGGGCTTATATCCTGCTGTGCTGAAGACATTCTTCCTTCTATTCAATGCTCCTGTACATTGTCTGTAAAGCTCACTGCACCTTCTGTTACACGCGCAGTCATTTTTCAAATTGCCACAGCCCAGATTCACGTTTCAAAGAGAAAGCTTCCATTGCTTCCTGCTGCCTGAGTGTAACACACCTTTAAGAGATTCACCTCCCGAGATCCAGGGTGATGCCAACAGTGTAGGTTCAGTTGAGGTTACCATGAAGGTCTAAACTTTACATTGACAGGACAATGGGCCTGGAGAGTGGCGTGAAGATTTGGACTCTGCAACTAGTACAGTTGTTCTGCTAAAATGTGTGTTTCTAAAATGTGAATTTGCTGTAACACGATTGAGGAATTGGTGACACTGTTTCTAAAGCGTGAACTTTTAAAGCGTGCATTGGTTATCACGTGATTCTGGCCCCATTAGTTTAAACAGTGCTGCTGTTATGCGATTTTCTTATAACATGGGATTGTACGTGAATGGAACTACCATGTTATGGCAGAACTGACTGTATAACTATAGCTCTTGATTTGGGGGCAGAAGTGTGCTTGTTGGGAACACGGGAGTGGAAGACGGAAACACCGAGAGAGTGTATTTGTAAACCAACAGTGTACCTCATCAAACATCACGACCGACCACGCCAAGAAAAACTATGTCCAACAGAATTTGAAGTACCAACTAACCTGACTGACACTACAAGTCCTCAAGGACAACTGAAGTGAAGACTAAGCTTGATGAACGAGCAGAAGTAGAGAAAACCCAAGTAGTCACCCAATAGATCCAATATGAGCCTACAGGAGTACTTTAAACTAGTTTAAACTAGTTTACAAGATGATCAGATGATTAGATAGAGTGGACAGTGAGAACCTTTTTCCTCAGATAGTGATGGATAGCACAAGGGCACATAGCTTTAAATTGAGGGGTGATATATATAGGACAGACGTCAGAGGTAGGTTCTTTACTCAGAGAGTAGTAAGGGCATGGAATGCCCTGCTTGCAACAATAGTAGGCTCGCCAACATTAAGGGCATTTAAATGGTCATTGGATAAACATATGGTGATAATGGAATAGTGGAGGTTAAATGGGCTTTAGATTGGTTTCATGGGTCAGCGCAACATCAAGGGTCAAAGGGTCTGTACTGCGCTGTAATGTACTATGTTCTATGTAAGTTTTGCAGAGGGCTGGGAATCTAAAGTGAAGATCTGAGCTAGCTAGAGTGGGCGAGGGCTTAAGGAAAAAGAGAATCAGGACAGTAAATAAAAAGCAAGAAGCACTGAGCAGTTTAGCACTAAGCTGAGTGGAAACCTGGTAATGACAGAAAAAGTGACAATGTTTGAAAACAAAGGTTCTTCTAGTGGAGGAGTTAGGATTCAAAAAGAAGGTGTAAAAACTAACATAACTGCAATTTACCTGAGGGCTCGCAACATTTGAAATAAGATAAATGAGTTTACGGCACAAATCATTGCGAATGGGTATGATTTAGTGGCCATTGCAGAGATATGGTTGCAGGGTGGTCATGAATGAGAGTTAAATATCCAGGAGTATCAGACGATTCGGAAGGACAACAGGAAGGAAAGGGAACTCTGATATTTAAGGATGAATCAGGTTGATAGTGAGAGATATATAGAATCCTCACAGTGTGAAACAGGCTATTCAGCCTGACAAGTCCACATCAGCCCTCTGAAGAACGTACCACCCAGACCCAACCCCCAACCCCTGTATTTCCCATGGCTAACACACCTAACCTACACAGTCCTGAACACTATGGATAATTTAACATGTCCATCCATCTACCTTGCACATCTTTGGACTGATAATATAGGTTCTATGGAGAAAAGGTTGAACCAATGCACATAGAAATTAGAAATAATTAGGGAACAAGTCTCTAATAGGTGTAGTTTCTAGGCCACCAAATAATAACATCATGGTGGGGCAGGCAATAAATGAAGAAATAACTGATATATGTAGAAATTGTATGGGTAATATCACGGGGGTTTTAATCTACATATTGATTGATCAAACTAAGTCTGTCAAAGCAGCCTTCAGGAGGAATTTATAGAACGTATCTGTGATTGTTTCCTCAATCTGTACAAATGGAGCCTACGAGGGAGCAAGCTATCCTAAATCAGACAGGAATAATGAATGATCTCAGAGGTAGGGATCCTCTTGGAAGCAGTGATCACAGTATGTTTGAATATAAAATAAACATGGAGGGTGAGAAGGTAAATCCAATACCAGTGTCTTCTGCTTAAACAAAGGAGACTACAACAGAATAAGGGAGGTGTTGGTGAAGGTAGATTGGGAGCAAAGATGATAAGGTGGGGCAATTGAGGCACAGTGGAGGACTTTCAAAGTGCTCGGCAAAAGAATATACCAGTAAAAAGGAGGGACTATAGGAAAAGTGATAATTAGTCATGGATAACTAAGGAAATAAAGGAGGGTATCAAATTGAAAGCATATGCATACAAAGTGGCAAAGGTTAAGGGATTGGAAAATCTTTAAAAGTCAACTGAAAGCTATGAGAAAAGCTATAAAGAAAGGTAAGATGGATTATGAAAGGAGACGAACTGAGAATATAAAAGCAGACAGCACAAGTTTCTCTAAATATATAAAATGAAAAAGAGTGGCTAAGGTAAACAATTGGTCTCTGAGAGAATGAGAAAGGAGATTTAATAATGGAAATGAGGAAATGTCCAAAGTGTTTAACAGGTATTTTGTTTTGGTCTTCACTGTGGAAGAAACAAATAACATGCCAGTAAATTGATGACAAAGAAGCTATGACAGGTGAGGACCAAGAAATGATCATTGTTACTAGAGAGGTGCTATTGGGCAAGCTAATGGGACTAACGGTAGACTGGTCTCCTGGCCCTAATGGAATGCATCTCAGGGGACTAAAAGAGATGGCAGGAAGATAATAGATGCGCTCACAGGAATTTACCAAAATTTGGTGGGCTCTGGGGTGATTCCAGCAGATTGGAAAACATCCAGTGTGATGCCACTGTTTAATAAAAGAGGTAGACAAAAGGCAGGTAGCTATAGACTGGTTAGCTTAACTTCTACTGTGGGGAAAATGCTTGAATCTATATTCCAGGAAGAAATGGCGAGACATCTGGATAGAAATTGCCACATCAGGTAGACACAGCATGGGTTCATGAAAGTCAGGCCATGGTTAACTAATTTACTGGAATACTATGAGGACCTTACAAGTGTGTTGGACAACAGAGAGCCAGTGGATTTGGTGTATCTTTATTTCCAGAAGGCATTCAACAAGGTGTTGCACAAAAGGCTGTTACATAAGATGAAGGTGCTTGATGTTATGAGTAATGTATTAGCAAGGATAGAAGACTGGTTAGCTGACAAAAAGTAGAGTGAAGATAAATGGGTCCTTTTCTGGATGGCGATCAATGGCTGGTGTTGTACCTCAGGGATCAGTGTTGGCACCGCAATTGTTTACATAGATGATTTCGAGTTGGGGATAAAGTGTAGTGAGTTAAAGTTCATAGATGACACTAAAATGAGTGGTAGAGCAAAGTATGCAGAGGACACGGAAAGTATGCGGAGAGCTATAGATAGGTTAAGTGAGTTGACAAGGGTCTGGCAGATGGAGTATAATGTTGGTAAATGTGAAGTAATCCATTTTGCTAGGAACAACAGTAAAATGGACTGTCATTTAAATGATGAAAGTTTGCAGCGTGCAGTTGTGCAGAGGGACTAGGGTGACCTTGCACATGAATCACAAGAAGTTGGTTTGCAGGCGCAGCAGGTAATCAAGAAGGCAAATGGAATACTGCCCTTCATTTCTAGAGGGATGGAGTTTAAAAGCAGGGAGGTTATGCTGCAGTTGCATAGGATGCTGGTGAGGCCACACCTAGGGTACGGTGTGCAGTGTTGGTCTGCTTACTTGAGAAAGGATGTACTGACACTGGAAAGGGTACAGAGGGGGTTCATTAGGCTGATTCTGGAATTGAGAAGGTTGCCTTATGAGGAGACTGTAATCATTAGAATTTAAAAGAATGAGGGGGTTCTTATATATAAAGAAATTATGAAGGGAATAGAAAGATAGAAGCATGGGAGGTGTTTCCACTGGTGGGTGAAACTAGAGCAAGGGGCCTAGCCTCAAAATTAGAGGGAATAGATTTAAGACTGAGAAACTTCTTGATCCAATGGGTTGTGAATGTGCAGAATTCCCTGCCCAGGGAATTTCCCACGGTGCCATGATGATCCAGTCGTTGCATGAAATCTACCTTTCAGAATCACCTCCAGCAAACTACTCACCACCAATGTCAGACTCACAGGTCTATAGTTCCCAGGCTTCTCCTTACACTCTTTCTTAAATAAAGGCACAATACTAGCCATCCTCCAGTTCTTCAGCAGCTAGGAGCCGCATAACTTTTTCCATAACTTCCCACACTGTCTGGGGATACAATTGATCATGTCCCGGAGATTTATCCACCTTAACATTTCCTAAGACTCCAGCACTTCCTCTTCTATAATGAAAATTGTTTTCAAAGCATCAATATTCATTTCCCTGAGTCCTCTGACCTTCATTTTTCTCTCCAGAGTAAAAACTGGCACAAAGTATTCATTTAGTATCTATCTATCTCCTAAGGTTGAACACATAGACAACCTTGTTGATCTTTAAGGGAAACTATTCTCTCCATAGTTTCTCCTTTGCTTTTCATGTTTGTGATCTAAGGACAGCCTATACAAAATTCTTAGAAAATCCATGCTGGTTTTCCTTAGCGTAGGATTTGTCCATGTAACTTGGGCTGTGGGAGGTTATTGTTTATGATAATCATCGCAGTTTCTCTCTGTACGTAGCCACCCATCAACCAGAAATAAAAATGTAGATCTTTATACTGAATTCCCCATTCACTTCTTTTAAGCAAGTGTGAGGCTACTTAAAATAAAATTACACATGTTTAAAAATAGCACATTGAGAAATCTATGAGTATTTTAAGACTTTGCATTGGAACCACACCTGAAAAGTTCACTATTCAACAAAATGCATTCAATATTAGTCATCCATAGTCATATTTCCTTCAACTCCAAGAACCGCTGAGTTGTACATTACAATAATCCATTTATTACAAGAGTGGTTGCACATCTAGAAGAAGAAGATAGGTCTCAAGAATTCATAATCTAATTCTTTGCTCCACATTGTTGATGTGTCTTCAATTTCAGCTGACTTAATAATTTTCATCCAAAACATGCCATCAATAACTAAAATATAGAACTGTAGATGCTGGATATCGAAAGCAAAAACAGAAATCGCTGGAGAAACTCCACAGTTCTGGCAGCATCACTACAGAGAAAGTGGAGTTAACATTTTGAATCCAGTGGCCCTTCTTCAGGACATGCCATTATTGAGCTGTGAAATTCAACATCACTGCTAATGCTCATTGTAGTAATTGGAACAAGGTCAGCCAGGTGACCTCATAGGATATGAATTCCTTGATTGGGTCTGTTAACCTGATCCAATCAGGGAGTCCCACCATGGGTGCTGGGGATAAAATAAGCACTACCGCACTTAGGTGGTAGTGTGGGGGTTAAAATAGAAAAAAAAAGAGAAAAAAAAAGAAAAGAAAATAAAAAAATAAAAAAAATAAATAGCAGTGTGAGGGGTTCTGTTCTTTCTAGGAGCTGGCTCTGGGCTAGCTGGATGAGTGCCATGTACTATACATGTATAAATAATCGGTGACTTGGTGATGGGATATCGGCCTTTGTGGAGTTACTTCACCCAAGCTAGATTGAAGTAATTTGATCCATTGCTAAAATCGACAGTGAAAAGCTTCCATGCAGTTAAATTTCTATACATTTAAAAACAGAACTGCAAACTTGAAGTGATTTAAATTTACTGACAGTATAGGGGGTTAACTTCAGATTGTCACATAGTTTTGTGATGGATAGGATGTAATATTTGTAAAGACAAATTAGCCACAAAATTGGCACTGTCAGGTTCCAATAGAGCAAGGAGGGAGGAAAAATGTTGTGAAGAGTTTTGCCCATTGCACTCTTAAGATAAAATCATCATTCTTATCTATATTTAGACACATACATGGCATTAAATTAGGTCATTTAAGTGATTGTTACACTTGAGGTCACTCAGTAAGCTCTTACCTCTTCTATTATCCAACTCCAAGTAGCAAGTTTAATGTCAAGTGCAGTTTCCACTAAGCTAGTTAAAAATACAACTCTTAATTTTCAAATTAGGTATTTGGTAAATAGCATGGTTTAATCTCATATTAAAATATTCAGAGCAGTAATCAGACACTGAACTTTAAACCACACAACTATTGAACCAAATCTGTCAGTTGTACATTTGAATTAGGAATTACAGTAAGCTCTTGGTTATAAAAATGAGCTTTAAGTGTGGTATAGATTTGACTTAATTCAGTTTATTTGTGCTAATTAAAGAAGAAGCCTAGTTACATGTTTGCAATGTTAAATTGCCTCAAGTTTAAATGAAATCTTGTTTTGCTCATTTAGGAAAGGCTAGTTAAAGAAAAAGTTTGCCACCAGCAATTGCAAACAAAAGCTGTGTTGTGTTATTGTAGATCAAACAGACGGTGTGCCTTTAAGACAGTTGTGTGACCTCAAGATATGAGACTTTCTGGTAAGGCACTCGCTTTGTCTTCAGTCATTCTGTCTGGGCAGTGGTGTCAGTGCAATTTGTTCAGTCTGTCAGTTCAATGTGTGTAATGAGCACAGAACCCAGCCCATGCGCTGAATGTTATGAAGTTCTAGCTAAGTGTAAATTTCATCAAGTTTCATGATGGGTTTCTTCCGTGGAGGTCTCATGAGATTTCTTGCTGCATCATCCCAAACTCACCTTAATGCGCTGAATGGGAGAAAGTGAGGACTGCAGATGCTGGAGATCAGAGTCAAAAAGTGCGCTGCTGGAAAAGCACAGCCGGTCAGGCAGCATCCGAAGAGCAGGAAAGTCGATGTTTCGAGCATAGGCTCTTCCTCAGGAATGTGATGAAGAGCTTCCTGATGAAGAACTTATGCTCAAAAAGTCGAGTCTGCTGCTTCTCGGATGCCATCTGTGCTTTTCCAGCGCCACACTTTTTGACATATGCACCGAATGGCCCACTCCTGATCATAGTTTCTCTATGCCCAAATTTCAGATCATTCAGTTGATTCCGTTCTTTCATTCCAGGAGAAGATAACCCACGATAGGACAAAAACATTTTCAGAAAAATGGGGGAGTGCCTGACATCTAGTTCCTTAGCCTCCACAAGGAGACAATCTGGGTGCTCACAAGAGAAAATCAGTATCATTCTTGTAGGACTTCCGAGACATCCTGCTGATGGAATAAGCATCATTCTACATTCCAACGAAGTTCTCACAGTATATTCACTAACCCTTTGGGGCAGAGAGTAGAGATTGTTTATGTGGACCGTGGTAAAGCCTTTGACAAAGTTCCACATAATAGACTAATTAATAAAGTTAGATCACAAGGGATTCAGAGAGAGTTTACCAATTGGATAAAAAAATTGGCTTGACAGTAGGAGACAAAGGGGAAAGCTGTTTTTAGTTCTGGAGGACTGTGACCAGGAATGTTCCACAGGGATCAGTGTTGGGTTCACTTTTGTTTGTCATTTATATAAACAATTTGGATGAGAATTTAGGAGATATGGCTGATAAGTTTGCAGATGACACCAAAATTGGTGACATAATGGGCAGTGAAGAAGGTTATCTAAGATTACAAAGAGATCTTGATCAATTGGGGTCAATGGACTGAGGAGTGACAGATAGATTTTAATTTGCATAAAAATGAGATATTGGATGTTGGTAAAACAAACAAGGGCAGAACTTGTACAATTAATAGTAGAGCCCTGGGTAGTGTTGTACAATGTGGGCGGCACGGTGGCACAGTGGTTAGCACTGCTGCCTCACAGCGCCAGAGACCCGGGTTCAATTCCCACCTCAGGCGACTGACTGTGTGGAGTTTGCACGTTCTCCCCGTGTCTGCGTGGGTTTCCTCCAGGTGCTCCGGTTTCCTCCCACAGTCCAAAGATGTGCAGGTCAGGTGAATTGGCCATGCTAAATTGCCCATAGTGTTAGGTAAAAGGGGTAAATGTAGGGGTATGGGTGGGTTGCGCTTCGGCGGGTCGGTGTAGATTTGTTGGGCTGAAAGGGCCTGTTTCCACACTGTAATGTAATCTAATCTAATCTGATAGAGAGACCTAGGGAGTCAGGTACTTCATTCTTTGAAATTTGTGTCACATGTGGACAGGGTGGTTAAGAAGGCATTTAGCACACTTGCCTTCATTGCTTAGACCTTTGAGTATAGGAGTTGGAATGTCATGTTGATGTTGTGTAGGATGGTGGGAAGACCTCTTCTGGAGTACTGTATACAGTTCTGGTCGCCTTGTTATTTTGGAGAGGGTTCAGAAAGGATTTATCAGGATGGGTTGGGAATGAAAAGTTTGAATTTTAAATATGGGCTGGATAGGCTGGCACCTTTTCACTGAAGCATAGGAAGTTGAGGGGTGCTCTTATAGAGGTTTATCAAATCATGAGAGACACAGATAGTGTGAATAGCAAGGGTCTTTTTCCTAGGAGTTCAAAACTAGAGCGTATATTTTAAGATGAGAGGAGAAAGATTTAAAATGGACACACGGAGCAACTTTTTATATGGAGAAGGGCTTGTATGTGGAATGAACTGCGAGAAGAAGTGCTGAATGCAGGTAAAGTTGCAATAAAAGATATTTGGATAAGTCCATGTGTGGCAAAGATTTGGAGGGATATGGGCCAAATGCAGGCAAGTGCGGCTAGTTTGATTTGGGAACATGATTGGTATGGACTAGTTGGACTGAAGGGTCTGTTTCTATGCTGTATGTCTGTATGATTCTCTGACTCTATGACTTCATGAACTGATTCCATTCTTCAGTGCGGTCATAAGTCAAAATGTAGCATTGGAACACAATAAAGTATAATTTAACATAGCCATTCATAAGTACACAAAATCCTCACATGTTGGATCTTTAAAATTGATATTAATACATCCTGGATGAAATCTTGTTCATAAATATAAGTGATATAACTCAGACGTTTGTAAATCTTGAACTACCTCTACCTGGGAGCAGTGTGATTAGATTAGATTCCCCACAGTATGGAAACAGGCCCTTCAGCTCAAACCAAACCTCCAAAGAGTAACCCACCCAGACCCACTCCTCATATTCACCTCTGACTATGGGCATGACCAATTCACCTAATCTGCACACCTATGGCTTGTGGGAGGAAACCCACACAGACATGGGGAGAATGTGCAAACCCCACAGTCAGTCAACCGAAACAGGAATTGAACCTGGGTCCCTGAGGCAGCAGTGCTAACCACTGAGCCATTGTGCCACCCAAGTGTGAGTCAATGAAGATGAATCAGTGTGTGTTTTGAATAAGTAAGGCATGCTGTTGTGTTCAGAATAATTTATTGAAACAAAAACATGAGAAGTGCCCAATGACCTCTTCATTGTATTTAAAAATGAAAATGCCACCAAACATAGGTTTGACTGAAATATTGCATATAGTTTTAAAAAGTTATCTACCATAATATTCACATAAAGCACACTGCACCAAGTTAACATTATAATAGGATTTATTAATATATGTAATAAATCCCATTACATGACTAATTAAATATCACAACTACATAGAAAATTAATGAAAACATTCCCAATTAAATGCACGAGGTGTGTCTTCTCCATCTTGGTCCGAGTTGCAGAAAGGTGCCAGATGGTGTTTCATTGCAGATTCGCATTGGATTGAGGCTTTGACACTTAATCACCCAATGACTGTAGGAGTAGAACATGTTACAATTTCTTGCTGTCAGGTTTTGGAAAGGCCAGCAGCGATGTTTCTGGAAGAAGGAAATGATTCAAATCTGCAAAACTCTGAAGGGTTGAACCTTACAAGACTTTGGTTAAGTGACGTTTTTGTTGGATTTTATGGAAAGTTTCTCTCCTCGAGACTGAGTGAAGTGTTTTGCAGTCTTCTCTTAACCACGGCTCCTTAATTACCCAGGATTAGAGTGGTGCTGGAAAAACACAGCAGGTCAGGCAGCATCCCAGGAGCAGAGAAAATCGAAGTTTCGGGCAAAAGCCCTTCATTGATTCCTGATGAAGGTCTTTTGCCTGAAATGTCAATTTTTCCTGCTCCTCGGATGCTACCTGACCTGCTGTGCATTTCCAGCACCACTATGATCTTGACTCTAATCTCCAGCATCTGTAGTACCCACGTCTGCCTCCTTAACTACCCACCCCACTCTGACAGAGACATTCTCGTCTAATTCTCCCTATTTGCTGTGGTTGGACGTACTTGTCCCTGCGCTGATATCCTGGAATACCTTGGTATTCATGGAGATGGCATCATCTTTGAAAAGCTGTTGCACAACCGGACAAGCGCAGGTGATCCAAAGCTGTCTTGTGTGGCTGCACACGCTCTGAGAGGCCGTGGATGATAAGGGGTAATTGGTTCTGCAACGTGCTATTAGAGGCCTTGAAGCCATGGTGATGGAGGGAGTATGGAGGACGAGCGTCCTTTCCCTCCAAGGTCCCGGCAGAAGAAGCCATGGCATTAGATCCTGTTAGCCAGGATTGAGGTTGCCATCCAGTCAGTGCCATCTCCACCACCCTGCAAAAAGCCCAGCAGTGTATGAAGAAGGTCAGTGACCTTTTGTTCCTCCAGGGTAAGGGCCATCATCTTTTCTTTGCTACCTCATACTCACTCTATTGATATTACTGCCTATCCCTTACACCAAGGCTAATGCTTTACTCTTCTCACAACTTCATGCAGAATCTGTCTTCATTTGGTCTTACCCCCACCCCCATTCCCCGTAACCCCTCCGATTCCCACTAACCCTATACAGCCTCTGCATTACCTACACCGTCGCCTGGGACACATCACCACCTTTTCCCCACCTGCACCAGCTCAAATTGCTAGGCCACCCACTTTCATCTCCCTCAATCTCTTCCTTTCTCTCATTACAGGAGAAAACAGCACAACATTGGGCAGAAAGGGCCAACAATGATGGTGGGCTGTCTGACATCCATCTCCTCACACATCATGAGGAAAGAATTCTGGCACTGGCCGATGAGAACTGACACACCCTTGTCCCCCTACTGAAGCAGTATCATCTAAAACAATTGAATTGAGGTCTTCACCTCCCATCGTATCCTTAACATCATTCTTTGGCACGTTAGACACATCATCCACTGTGGAGACTGACACAAAATAATCATTCAAGGTCTCGGCCATTTCAGTATGACCCAATGCGGCACTGTGGGGCGGCACGGTGGCTCAGTGGTTAGCACTGCTGCCTCACAGCACCAGGGTCCCAGGTTCAATTCCAGCCTGAGGCGACTGTCTGTGTTGAGTTTGTACATTCTCCCTGTGTCTGTGTGGGTTTCCTCTGGGTGCTCCAGTTTCCTCCCATAGTCCAAAGATGCGCAGGTCAAGTGAATTGGCCATGCTAAATTGCACCATAGTGTTAGGTGTATTAGTCAGAGGGAAATGGGTCTGGGTGGGTTACTCTTCGGAGGGTTGGTGTGGACTGGTTGGGCCGAAGGGCCTGTTTCTACGCTGTGGGGGATCTTATCTAATCTAAAAACCAGCTGTTATGCTTAAACAAGGGAGACTATAATGGGATGAAGAAGGAATTGGCTAAATTAGACTGGGAACACAAGTTATATGGTGGAACAGTAGAGGACTTTCAAAGAGATTTTTCACAGTGCTAAAGGAAAGTATATTCTGGTCAAAAACATGATAGCATGGATCGGAAGAGCCAGCCTTGGATAATCAAGGAAATAAAGGAAGGCATCCAGTTTAAAGCTCAGGCTTACAAAGTAGCCAAAATTATTGGGAAACAGGAAGGTTGGGAAAATTTTAAAGAGCAACAAAGAACCACAGAGCAAACAATAAAGAAAGGAAAGTTAGATTATGAATGTAAACTAGCACAGAATATAAAAACAGGTAGGAAAAGTTTTTTTATGAATATGTAGAACGGAAAAGGGTGGCTAAAGTGGACGTAGTCTGAGTGGGTGAGCATCTTTGGCAGTGTCTGAGTGGGTGAGCGGGTGAGCATCATTGGCAGTGTCTGAGGGGGTGAGCATCATTAGCAGTGTCTGAGTGGGTGAGCATTGTCAGGGTCATTGCAGCTCAGGTTGATTACTGTCAGGAGGAGTTGAAACTTTATTGCTGGAACAGCACAGCAGGTCAGGCAGCATCCAGGGAACAGGAGATTCGACGTTTCGGGCACAGGCCCTTCTTCAGGAATGATGTTCCTGTTCCCTGGATGCTGCCTGACCTGCTGTGCTGTTCCAGCAATAAAGTTTCAACTTTGATCTCCAGCATCTGCAGACCTCACTTTCTCCTACTGTCAGGAGGAGCCCAATTCTAAGCTAGAGGGACGACACCTCATTTCCTGCTCAGTCCCTTTACATCCTGCAGAACTCAGCAATAAGTTTAAAAACTCCAGACTGTGATCTCTGACCTCCATTGTTATTATACCCCACTCCTTTTTCTTTCTTCCCAGAGTTTACTGTCAGAAGAGTGACCTATTATCTGCTATGAATAACTACCATTGGCACCTACTGTTCATTATATCTTTCATTTACTACAACTAGTACTTCCCTTGCCTTCTGCTCTGGACTGGCACACCTATAATCTCTTTCATTTCCTTCTCTTCCCCCTTTTTAGCATGAAAACTATCACTTCCCTAGCCCCCTTCAGTTCCCAAGGTGAGTCATACTGGACTTGAAACAAAAACATTGTTTCTCTTTTTACAGATGATGCTGGGCCTGCTGAGTTTCTCCAGCATTTATTATTTTCATTTCAGGCCTTCAACATCCAAAGTGATTTTCTTTATTTTAATGTATGAGGAATTTGGAGAGGGAGGAAAATTGTTGGGGAGCAAGGGTGTTGAGCATAATCAGGGGTATTATTGGAGGGTGTTTAGAATACCTTCCCAACAAAGCTTCTGTTGAGAATCACTGTACAATGCCTGATACTGCGGCCAGAGATTGATAGGATAAATCATTTTGCAGTATAGGGCCTCAAGCGCAAGTAGCAAAAAAGAAGGACAATATTGTAAAATTAAACATCACATAACACCAGGTTATGGTTCAACAGGTTTATTTGGAAGCACTAGCTTTCTGAGCACTGCTCCTACATCAGGTGGTTGTGGAGTACAAGATCATAATAAAGAGAATTTATAGCAAAAGATTACAGTGTCATGCAACTGAAATGATCTATTGAACAAACCTGAATTGTTAAGTCTTTCATCTTTTAGAATGGGATGCAGGTTTCTATTCATTAATATGTAAATACCAGAACTTCTTTTAAGTCACTTTTTTGAGATAACTTAAGATTTTATAACAACAGTTGACATCTCAGCTCAGACAATGCATTAAAGGTGTGAGGTCAGAATCTGTCTGTATCCCAATCTTGAGTCAGACTGGTTGTAGTTCCAAAGTGGAATTTACAAAATATTACATGTGTGGAATGTTGTAGGTATTCACAGAAGGACACAGACAGCTTAATTCTGCCTATTGAGAATTTACATTTCTTGGGCAATTCCCTCGCATTGATAGGGTTAGTAGTTCCCAGCATGTAATAGTAATGAACATCTGAACATTCACCACTGTTGTCATCTGAAGATCTTGCCCATTTTTTTTGCAAAGTAAGTATAGACTATTTAAACTAATTGTTCCTAACGTTTCTTGTCCTCAAATCCTTGTGGTCAGCATCAGGTAAAGAATTTGACAACATGTACTCGCATTTAGTTCAGAAGAGTCCACAAACTGGGAATTGTGGGCGGCACGGTGGCACAGTGGTTAGCACTGCTGCCTCACAG